>NC_087513.1:195194595-195530093 GCF_963921805.1 Phalacrocorax carbo | reverse complement strand
TACTGTCAAACAACGTACTGGTAAGTGGAAGAATGTCATATCACAATAGTTCACATTTCTTACAGATCAGGTGTTTTGTCAAGATTTAATTCTTAATGCTGTTTCACAAAGCTAAAGCAGAAATTTTCACCCTACAGGACTTAAACATTATTACTTTTAAGGGAATGTGGTATCTTCAATCTCATGAAATTCAAAACCTATTTCTTGTCATTACTCAGGCATAATTTACACTTGAGACCCTGAGTGGTTTTTAGGATAGTTGCCCATGCCACTGGCAACACAAGTGGATCCATTTTAGGAGAGGGAATAATATTCTGAAAATGGTTTACATCCATTCAAATCATTCTAATTTGCTTAGAGTATAAAACATTAACAAATTATTAAAGAGCTCTAATGACCAGTATACCACCACTGCACCATCATTTTCTTACAATATGCATTCTTAAAGTCTTCTATGTAATAGTCTGATCACTTTTTTCACTCACTAATGGAAAAACGATATTCTAATTTAATTAAATAAAGTACCTCACTTAGATACCAGTTCCTCCAGAAGGAAATCTCTCTTCTGCGTTATTCATCTTTTACAGACATTGTAGGCATTGTTTTTAGAATTTATATTGGCTCTTCTTTAACATTTAAACATAATTAGGTTTAATTCAAATTAATATATAAAATTTCCAATACTTGTTAGAATAAAGGACAGTACACAAGATCCTAAGTTACAATAATTTATAAATAAAAATAAACTATTACAAACCAAATCTTTCCCCATACGGAGATTAAAAGCCATAATCTTGACTGATTGTTCCCGATCATACATTATAAATAACGTAAGCTTCTTCAGAGAAGCAAAACATACTTGCCCCCCCGACACCAGTTTATATCTTTAGTTAAACTACTACCATCAAGAAGGCAATTGTGTTGGGCCCAGATATATCTTTCTGCTTACATGTTAACCCTCCCAGCCTCATTCTTTTAAACTTAAGCACAGGAAACTAAGTTCACAAAGAGTCCTTTACCTTTTATACACAAAGTCTGTATGAAATACAGAGTTCTAATGCTCCTATTGCACCAATCTGGCAGTGCAGTTAGAACCTGATTCAAATTCCACCGAATTCCATGAAAGGCTCTCCAGTGACCTTAATGGGCTTTGAATTAGGACCACAGAGATAGTACTACCTAACGGGAAGCTCCTGCAAGAGTGGCTGGTATCTCTCTTTTTGCTTATACGATGCAGTGGAGATGTGTAGTCAGCATGATACCTGAGCAAATAAAATGAAAATGATACAAAGGTTTTAAGAATCCCAAACTCTTTGCTTAGTCATGTGCAAACTGTGCTACTGCCCCTGGAGCTCCCTGCTTTCCTTTTCTTCAGTGCTTGCTCCATTCCAAGATAGAGAAGATGTGAGGCATAAAAATCTCTCTTCACTACAGTTTCCCCTCAATCCCGAGACTGATAGAAGAGGATGTAACCAGACTCAGAGTTCTTTGAGATGTCTGATGTCAACCCGTAGAATTCTTCAATAGCTTGTGCATCAATTTTCTGTATGTAAAAACCCAAAAATTAAGTAAAAATGTCTTGCGTAACATATACATGGCATTAAGTTCCACTATAAAAACTACTGTCAAACAAAAATCACTTTCACATCATTACATAAAGTAATAACATCCAAATAATTTTTAAACTTGTTATGTTTTGATTTTCCCTCTGCCTCAACTGCACAGAGGGTAGTAAATATATACACATTTCTGTGAAACATTTTATATACAAATATATATAAACATTTTATATACAAATTTTTAAGTATGACGTGAACCTACTATGAGTACAAACTTACATGCATTGCTTGCATGAATTTCACACAGAAAAGTTTTAAAGACAACAATATCCCATTGAGACTTTAAATTCAGTATGAAGAATGCAAGTACAGACTATCATTTCTAAATCTAAGCAGTGTAAACCAATCAAGTGCTCAGGAGAATAAGGAGGAGGCAGAGAATGAAGGCTAACGTTTTCTATGTTTTCACACAGAACGTTTGCCTCTGATCCTCTTAGCTTACAAAGCCTCCTATAACCAAGATTTTTGTGAAAAGACGCAAAACTTCTGCTAAGATGACGAGAAGAGTACTGTCTGGTTTTCATTGTCATCATTTTCAGGTGCAAAAGAAACTGAAAGCAAGCTCTCTTGCCACATTTTAAATCAAGGGCAATTAGGCTACAAACAACAAAAAAGTGGAAAGATAAATTTTTCTTCACTTATGCAGGTTTTATTGAATTTCACTCCCATTATTTGGAATAAAACCTCCCTCAGGAAGGAGTGAGCCATTCCAACTTGATGAACCATGGGCCTAAATGTCAATGAGATGTTTTAGATCTAAGAACAAAGAAATTCTTTCCTTCCTTTTTAGAAGGGCTAAGAGAAAAAAATACACTACTGCCAGGTGTTACAGCTTTGGTACTGGACAGATTGTCCCTGATGTTTGTGAAACGATACAAGATCTACTACAGCATACTCTGTTCTCCCTGGAGGAAAGTGGACTTTTGACCCTATCAAGACATTTCAATTTACTGTGTATCTTGATAAGACACAGAGGCAATCCCTTCACTTTGCCAATAGCTCTGCGTATTTCTATGTTTGTCGTTTCCTGTGTTAAAAACTGTCCGTAATGTGGCTTGGAGAGAAGAATTCTTCAATACCCATACCCATTCTGCAATTAACAATGTACATCTGTGCTGGTTTTGGCTGCGGTAGAGTTAATTCTCTTCATAGTAGCTAGCATGTGTTTTGGATTTCTGCTGGAAACAGTGTTGATAACACAGGGACATTTTAGTTACTGCTGAGTTGGGCTTACACAGAGTCAAGGCTCTTTCTGCTTCTCACCTCACCCCACCAGTGAGTGGGCTGGGGGTGCACAAGAAGCTGGGAGGGGACACAGCTGGGACATCTGACCCCAACGGACCAAAGGGATATTCCATACCACATGACGTCATGCTCGGTATATAAAGCTGGGGGAAGAAGAAGGAAGGGAAGACATTCAGAGTGATGGTGTTTGTCTTCCCAAGCAACTGTAACTGTTATGTGTGATAGAGCCCTGCTTTCCTGGAGATGGCTGAACACCTGCCTGCCCATGGGAAGTAGCAAACGAATTCCTTGTTTTGCTGTGCTTGTGTGTGCAGCTTTTGCTTTACCTATTAAACTGTCTTTATCTCAGCCAATGAGTTTTCTCACTTTTACTCTTCTGATTCTCTCTCCCACCCCACCAGAGGGGAGTGAGCGAGTGGCTTAGTGGGGCTTAGTTGCTGGCTGGGGATAAACAACGACAAAGTCCAATGCCTGTCTCACTCATTTTTCTTCTTTTCAATTATGCAGTTCTTGTGTATTGTAAGGAAAATGTAATTAAATCTATAAAATGAATAGTTTAATTTAAAGTCAGGAAAAAGACTTGGACAGCACAGTTCTACTTCTGTTCATGCATAAGCATAGACAAGGGGGGAAAAAAGAAAGATGACAGAACAAGCGAAAAACCTGAGATGATATAAGGACACCAGCAGTTTCTGCCCTTTCTCTCAATAAAGAATAAATGATGAAACAGAAGATCATAAAATCAAAACTGGTGAAGGGAATTCTGCTGTTCCAAGAAATTAGTTAGCAGCTTTTTTTTTTTCTTTTAATAATAAGAATTCCTGGAAGCATGGCTAATTCTAGCAAGAACACCACCAGAGGCAAAAGGCTCCTGCTTCAGGGATTAACTTTTAAACTTTAGGGTGAAATACCAAAAATCTGAAGTTTCTTCCTGTTTTGATACTTGTTACACTCTTGTCTGAAACAATCCGGAACACTTGATAAAACAGACTACCAGACTGACCCATTCCATTAGAATAATAGAAAATATGAACAAATGGCTTGCTCCAATTTCTTGCCCTCAGAAAAGAACCGCAGTAAAATAAATTTATTTGTATCTTCATCTGCCATGTCTTGTGGCCACAGGAATAGCTTATTAAACAAAGGTGAAAGACAGTGGCCATAAACAAAGAAGCTTCTTTTAAGAAGTATGAAAAATAAAATGCAATTCAAAGTATTGTATAGTCAAATTGTAAGGCACAGTTCTGCACTCACAGTTATTGCTCATTTAGACTGGGGTTGAACTCTCTTTTCATTAGCACACCAGTCCTTTTACTTCAAGTAATCGTATGCACAAGAGTGGGTGCATGTGCTCTGGTTGGTACGAGAAAAACGTCCAGGGTTACATGGAGCTTACCTCAACAATATCATCATCAAAAAGCAACCAAAAATCATGACTCTTCACTATTGCAATATAATGTCCTCTGTTAGGGCCACTGTAAAATAAAATTAGAAAAGAACACAGACAATAGCACTCATATATGTAGAAATGTATTTTTTTTTTTCCCTTGAAGAAAAGCAATACTTAACAGTAATTAAAATACCAGTGCAACTTCCGTTTGGATGTTTCTTTTCTTTTTTCCCTCCACTTACGTCATCTTCATAATGCAGTCTTACTGTCTTTATATAAATTGATCTTGATTACTTATCTCTGATTGACTTTGGTTGATTTGATTGACTCGATTGATTACTTAAATCTTACTTTTTATATACATTAATATTGTGCTTTATACATTAATATTGTGCTAAAAAAAGGATTACAATTTCAAATGAGGAATAAGCAGCACAGTCATTGAAAATATCAATGAAATTGTAAAAAAAAAAAAGAGAGAGACAGAAGTGCAATCAAGAAAACGTTCTGATGTTTCATAAGGACAGAACAGACCCCAAACTATTTCTGATCGTCAGAAAGAAAGAGCTGTAGAGCTGCTGTTCATTTACAGTCTCAATCAGGAATCTCTTTATCTGGTCCACTGTAAACAAAAACTGAATTAAACTGACAGTCTCAAGAATCCTCACAGCAATGAGAAGGACTGCCAGTTACATTAAAACTGTTATAATACACAGTTCTTCAGTTTATGGCAGACAATAAATTTCACCACAACTACAACAGAAAAAAATACAAGTTTAAAAGTGTTCTACTTCTAATCAGATTTCAAGTAAATAAATAATACACTTTCTGAAATAGCTGAACCTTACAACTGAAAGTGGACAACTAATTGAAGCAGCTCTGGAACTGTCTTAACCAGCTAAAAGCACTCATACAATTATTATGTCTAGATCAGGGAGGGAAGGTTGCCATCTGTGAGGGACATGTCTGTGTACCAAATCACATAGCCCAATGAAAACTGGGTTCATCATCTTCCACAGCTCTGAGAATGGGTAAGTTTCCAAGACTGCAGCTTGAATGAAGGAGAAAGAAATGGTCAGAGTTGGACAGAACAGTCAGAAATGGGCAGGTTCTATTTTCCCTAAGATCCAGAACAAAAGTTTCCCAGAAGACTATGGCACAAAGGCTTATTTTCCAAAACTGTCCTGGCCAACTTGGGATCTAGTCATCTTATCTCTGTTCTAATCCTTGGTCTATCTAGGTAGGAATGGGAATCGGGGTGGAACAGAGGGCAGTAGCTGGCAACTAGAGGGCAGGTCTGCCATTTTGAGGGACTTCAAGAAGTTGGAAGAATGGGCTGATAAGGACCTCATGAAGTTTAACAAGAACAAATGCAAAGTCTTGTGCCAGACTAACTCCATCCACCAGCACCAGCTGCAAACCAACTGCTGCCTAAGTGGGACCAGGAGATCAACAAGATGAGCTGTTAGCCAGCAGCACATAATTTTGGTGAGAGGGATGAGCACATATGGGGCTGTACTGTAAAAGTAGAGCCATCAGTAAAGTGATAATCCCCACCACTCTGCATTCTGTGACCCAAAACTGGACGGGGGATTCCAGACATGACCATGTCAGTTTAAAGGAGAGACTGATAAACTGGAGGAAGTTCAGTGGCAGGCCACTACATCTGTCAGAGGGCTACAGCACCAGATGGATGAAGAGAGGCTGAGCGAGCCAGCTTTATTCAGCCTGGAGAAGACTAAATGAAGAATCCAACTACTGTCTTCCTCTACCCAAAATGGAAAAGTTATAAAGAAATCACAGCCAGGCTCTTCTCTGAAATGCACAGTGAAAGGAGAAGAGGCAGTGGTCACAAATTGCAGCAAGGAAAATTCTCACCAGGTTGGGGGGCGGGGAGAATAAATCACTGTGAGATCATAGGTGGAGTGGAACAAATTGCCCAGAGAGGCAGTGAAATCAGCATTCCTAGTCATTAAACTGAGCCAAGTGCAACCTAATCTAACATCAGTTAGCTCTGCTTTGAGCTTTAAGTAGTAGACCTCACAATGTGTATTATTCTTTGATTCTAGATGTTAAATTGTAGTTTTCCACTTCGGGGCTTTTATCTACTCAATCATCAGTTTGTAGAACAGCCTTGATTTTAAGGCATGAAACCATAAGAAAGTTTGCTGAATACAGAAAAATCAAATACAAATCTAAGTCATATTCCTTCCTAAAGCAAGGAAACAAAGTAATCAACAAAACTCATAATTTATGGATTACAGAAAATGTTGCTCAAGCCTTAAAAAACCCCACCCTATTTTAAAAGGAATCTGTTCTATAACACTTTCCTTCCTAAGAAAATTATCTTTAAATGTTATTACAGTTATATGACACTGCATGAACTTAGCTAAGTTCATACAAGATCCATCATGTGAAATACAGTTATCACCTTCCACAAAGAATTATGATGGCAAGAAAGCCATACGTTCTGTCAGGATTGCTAGCATCCCCCCACAATGCTTTCTTTCCTAAGGAACTTTTCGAGAGGTCTTTAAATGCTATTAGAGTTATGTGATGGGTGTTTCGGTTTTTAAACATAGTTAAACTTATACATAAATCCCTTGCATAAAATAGAGTCGTTACCTTCCACAATGAACTACCACAGCAACAAGGTCGTACATTCTGTCAGGATTGGTGGCATCTCCTGAGGTGTTAAATAAACGAAGCTCTAAAGGAAAAACTACTCTATAAGAGAGTTTTGTGTATCGATGCAGCTGATCCATGTATTTAAATCTCTTCAAATGGAGAGCTAGAATCATAGGCAGCTTTTTTACTTTCATCCTGGGGAAAAAAAAAAAAAACAAACAACAAACCAATGGTATTTCCAGTATCCAGCCAAAATGTTCAGTTGATATCAACAAACAGGAAACCTGTTTTACTGAAGTCTTTAAAAAAGTTTTGCAAGCATTAGAAGAAGCTCAAATAATCATCCGTTTAACGAATATTGAACATGTCCTGTGTTGCTAAACTAAGGGTGGATTTTAACAACTGAGAGAATTGCAAATGTATTTAAAATAATAAGCTATAATATATAATAATAACAGCCATGATGAACCCACATAATAATTTAGACACAATGACTGCATAGCACTGAATTAAATTTTTAAACATACCTCCCCATAGCTTTCCTGAGTTCCCAAAAGCAAAACCTAGATCCCACTTGGTATAGGGCAGAGGTATTGCAACAACATTGTTCCAGAGATCCTGTTCCAGTTGAATTTCTCAGTAAACTAGCCAAGTCAAACAAGCTTTTTAAAATAAGTTTTGTTACACCACTTTGTTACAATACGCATTACTCCAAGTTTTCCTATCAAGCTATTAATTTAATATTGCCAAGGGATACAAATAGCCCAGTGTTACGCACCTTACTTCACGCTATCCAAACCAGATACTGCTGTGCTCTAGCACAATAATTTTGCACAAATGTTGCAGCATTTTTTTTACGGCAGTCAAAGCCAGAAAGTGATAATCTAATTTTACTGAGGGCTTACTGACCGCTTTCCCTAGTTTGAGGTATTGAGATCTCGCATCAATGCCTACAAATCCTGACACAGCTGGCCTGGCAGCAAACAGACTTCCACTCTCTGGGCAATAGATTTGCCCATACTAACACAGCAACCCAGCTAGGATGCTCCGCTTCTTGGCAAGGCTAACTGCCTTAGATGAGCACTGTGCTGAATTTTTCAAAATGCCTTCAGCCCTGAAAGGTAGCTCAAAAGTCTCAACAACACAGCCCAGGTTTCAGACATGTCTACTCGGACCATGTTTTCAGAACATCAGGAAATGTTTGTACAGGACAACCCTTTTCCAAAAGATAGGGGGATGGAGACAAAATCCTTGAAAACCCACTTTCCTTCCCTTTTTCTCATTCAACTTAAACTGAGAGTAACCTGTAGGAAACCCTGCTAGACTCAGATTTTCTCTATGGCTCACAAGCAAACTAGGAAATGAAAAAAGCTGGAGAAGAGCAGGAAGATGACAGAAGCAACCATTTTTAGGGAGAGTTACATTTTTATTATATTACTGAGATATGGATACAATTTCTGCTCTATTTCTTTTTTCAAAATGAAAGTCCTCTCTTATAGTGCAGCTGTGTTTGATAATAGCTCTTTCACTGGTGAAGAAATTCAGTACACCACCTTTGCTAGTTGAGTAGACACTATCACAGGTAAGCTCCATGTTACAGAGATGGAAGAAAATTATGACCATAGTGAAAGTGAACTTAAGCCCCACATGAAAAGCAAAATATAAACAATAAAAGCTGTGTTTTGCCAATATGGCAGTGCCTGCAGTACAGGCTTATGTCAACACAGCTTATATTTGTCAGGTATCACATTACCTCCCACACAGAAAAAGCGCTACGGCAACAGAAACCAACAGGACAGACCTGGCCTCACAACCCTCTAATACACACCAATTAGTAAGCTTAGGCAATGTGTGAAGGCAGACTTTGCAGATGAGATATGCCAAAAGCCATGTACTCAATCTATGGTAAACCAAATAACCATAATTAGTGGTATAACCAGTAAAGCATGTCAGCGTTCCCATCCCTTCAACTCATCTACAAGCAACCAAATACTTTCTCAGATAATAAAGACCACGCAGTACACAAAATCAGAGGTTTTTTCAAAGGTGTAAACTAGACTAAAAGAATTATTACGGCAGACAAGTATTGTTTTTAAACATAATGAATTTCAGGTTTCCATGGAACTTCTGATGCTTTTCAGGAGCACTGTCAAGCAGAAGTTTAGCATGACTAATTACACTTTTAAGAAACCAGAAACTCACTTAACAAAAAAAAGTAACAAACCTCATTCTGACTGAATCAGAAAAACAGTGCTATCAAACTGATTCTTACAGCAATTCAAAAATTATTTTGTTACCAAGACAAAACCAACTTTAAAAAGTCACATGAAATCAGTGACTTTTCATCATTACCCATAATCTTTGATTAGTCACTGGCAGTTTGTTTTAACTTGTCTTTTAAACTTATTTTTGGTCTTAAGACCATTCTTTTTCTCGTTTGTAAAATAACTAATGATCAAAGGAGTCCCAAAATGCTTTACATGGATTCTCATTACTCATGGAAGTAGGCTCATCCAAGTTACTCTTAGGTGGAAGAAGAGTGAGAAAAATTAAGGGAAAAAGAACGTTCTCCCCCTGCCTCATAACATACGCACGCAAGGAAATACAAGAGTATTTTCACAAAATGCATAGGTGATTTTTTTTCCCCTCCCTGAGTCTGATGTACCTTTTATGTGCTTCTTGCTTACTGCGACATTCTTCACAGTAATACTTGTATTCACTGCACAGAGTTTCTGTATTGCTGAAACCCCTGAATAAAAAAAATAAAAAGAAACGCTATAAATACTAGTTTCATATCTGAAATAGACATATAAACATGTACTATATAAACATAATTTTATACTCTTAAGTCTACATAAGCTAAAATTTGCTAAGCTTATGAGCTTTTAGTTTTACTTCCTGCTTTCTAGGTAACATATAGATAAGATAAACATAAGATAAAAGAGAAATTATAAAAATTTTTGTCATATCTTAGTAAAACTAAGTAAAACTAAGCAAAAAATAAGGAAGGTAGTTTTTCTAAGTAAAAACTAAGGTAGATTTTTGCATCTACCTTAAACAATGAGTGATTGAAGTATTCTGCTCCACATCAACTGAAAGGTCTAAGAAGTCTTCATCTTTGCTGCTTATCTGCAGGAAAAAAAAGAACCAATAGATTACAGTTAAAATTAGTTATACTAATTTACCTCTGTTTTTCAGTACCATTTTCTGTTGACAGAATGCATCTTTTACTTTATAACAGCCTTTTAAAAATTGTTACTGGTGGCCTTTCTATTTCAGAGATTTGCTAGATCTGTCTCTGATTTTGCTCAGAAAAGGAAGAGGGAGGTATGTATGTGTCCGTGGGGTATATAATATCAGTTGTCATCATGATGTCATTTCAGCTTAACAGTATTAATGCCAAGTTCCCTCTACACCTTACTCTTTTCAAAAGAACACAATCACTGGGATTCTTCTAGTTAGTGCTCTCACCTCTGTTCTTCCCGTATGATGCCCTCCAACTGAAAGTTATGTATTTGTATATCCTAATGTCCCTCATAAAGAGCACAAGTATTTTCAATCCCCTTGTCTAGATTCATACTCTGAGCACCAGATAGCAAATTTGTTGGTAAATGAGAGCGTGGGACTTGGTCTGATAGAGGCAGAAGAGTGCATAGCCATTTCTTACAAAAATGCAAGAATAACAATTAGAGTAAAAAAGAAAATCCTAGAAGCAGAGAATAAATTCCATCACAAATACTCCAAAATGGTGATGGACAAAATCCACAGCTGCCCTGAAAACCAATTCTGTTATTAAAAGGTTTAGGAAATAGCAATCTGCAACCTTAACTTTTGTCTGCTGTTCCTCTCTTTATTTAGAGATACTCAGTGCCACTGATGAGAAAGTCCTCTGCCTTTTACAACTCCTAGCTACAAAAGTAAATGCTTTTAGAAAAGATGCTTAGCTGCAGTTTCTTGATGGAAAGCAGGAAAAGTTAAACAGCTACAGGAGAACTAATGTAAGTTCATCTTTAAGACCTGAGATTTATGTTCTTTCTTCAACTCAGAATAAAAAAAATTTAGAAAGTTTTCTCTGATTACCAAGAGATGAAAACCACACAGTTCCTAAGGGCAGCATACATGGAGAACAAAAAGGAAAAATACAGGTGGCCAAGACAAATATTTCTGAAAATTAATACCATTGGGCAAATCCAAAAACTTATTAAGTTGAAAGCTTCAGTTAATATCTGTGAGAGGACTGGGCAAGGATTCTTCCCACCCTTCTGTAGCTGATCTTACCAAGAGTAAGTGCACATGTACAAAAAATACGTCACTTATGCCGATTTACATCACATCTACTACATTATTTAGATGCTGAAGTGTAATGTTTATACTTTTAAAGGGATAACAGAATTATATGGAAAACTTCCAAGATGTTTTTAGGATGGAAAGAAAAAAGCCACCTCCACCTTCAGTGTGCATTGCACATTTCTTGTCTTTAGCGGTGTACTACTGTTTAGCTGTGTGGACAATTCTTCAAAATATCCCATTGCAAATCACTTTTGGAATTATCAAATTTGAGTTCGTAATGCTAAGAACTTTGGTGGAAATAATTTAAGCCTAGGGAGTAAGAATGGATCAGAAAAAAAAGAAAATAGTTCTAGAAAATACTCTGCTGCAGACTTCAGCTAGGACAGCTGGCATGAAGGAGTCATGTGATCACTGTTATTCAGACATGCAATTAGATAATTCTTCCTCTCAGTCTAATCAAAGAAAATTCCATGAAACAATAAAGATTTCACAGGCAGCCTTATCCCATGCAGAAGCTGTAAGGGAGGGGAGGATGTGGAGAAGAGGAAAGGGATGTGTTGTACTTGGTTAAAAACAGATTGGGACTGAAACCAGAAGTTTGCAAAAAGAATTCTTCCATTCTTAGTGATAATACTGATAATACTACCTTAAAGAACCTCTCTCAGGTTATCCAGACCATTGTACACTTAGGATCATGAGGAACTGCTAAAGGCTTTATTGAAAGAATAGCCAAGTAGATTTTTTCCATCTATGTTGACAATGTAGAAATTGCTATTCTGAATTTTCAAGATTTTTTTCAACATTAACTCATAGTTTTAATAAAAAAAGATAAATTATTAAAAAGTCACCCTCCACTCTAACCAGCTCCCTTCCTCAACCTCTTCTGTAGACAGGGATGTTTATTTGAACAGAACAAGTTCCTTAGGCTAAAGTTGCCAATATTATATATTTCAATCATCTATAGAATGAAAAAAAGACGGATGCAGTGAGAAAACCTCATCACTTGCAGAATCAAGTCCTGATGTGTTCAGAAAGCCATCTGAGTGCTTCGAACAGGAGTATCTGAGTAACAGTGACGAATCTGGGTGTTCCAACATTCTGGCTAAAGGTGATGGTACATTGTTCTCACATCAAGGACATAATCTGCACTCCAACAGCTCAGCTATCCTCTGATGACCAATGCCACACAGAAGAGAAAACTCAGAAGGCTAACCCTCATGCAATATGTATTTCTTTCAGTCTGGAATTTCACTAGCTACGTGAGTCAGCTCACTGACAAAAAAGCTTTTGCAACTGTAGGCTCCTATATGTGCTAAGACAGAAACTATTTTTAAATGAAGCTGAAACAAAAGGGCATGATTTATCTTGGTTTCAAATTAAAAAAAAGAGAGAGAAAAAAAGTAGGGCATAGTTAAGGCTTCTATAGTCTATAGTACTCCTGTAAGAGACACTACTGAGATTTTCCTTATTGCCAACTCTCAGTCCAAAGTACAATTGAGCCAAATAATTTTATGCCTTGTAGAGTCATTTGAACACAAGAGGAAGACCATCAGCTGGAGAAAAACATTATTGATATGTTTAGTGCTTTTGACCCAAGATGATTTCCTATTTTTCTCTGTGGAAGTACTGCCTGCATTTAGCAGCTTCAAATTTAATCTTAATGAAGTCAATTACATTATTGTCTGGTTTACTGTTATTCTTTCCTTAAACTGTTAGAGAAATCTGTAAAACCAATGAACTTCTAGATAATTTTTATCTATGAGCCACAAAAATTTTCAACAGTCACTTCATGGTACTACCTCTATCAAGCAAGTGGGAAAGCATCATAACAAGAAATCACATTAAAAGCATGCAAAGACAATTTACAATCTGTTTTGTAACTTATCCATTTTATAGTATGGCTTGACCCACGACGTGAATCTTTGTTAAAGAATCATATTTATGTTCCTTATATTCCACTGTTCACACTTAAACTGAGGATAAATCTTTAGTCAGTTAATTTTTTATCTTAAGATGGGCTAATGAGACTGTATCCTGGAAAGTTCTTTTCTATAATCAGGACAATTGAAATTAGAATAAATCTTGCCATGCTAATTTTAGGAATATTGAGTAGGTTTGGCCAGTTAAAAGATTATTATTCTCACTTAGAGCAAAGATATATTATGCTTTATATTTAAGGATGCAATAAGTTCCAATTTAAATAAAAAATATGCTAAGGTTATCATCTTATCATTTAGAAGCACTAATTCATCCACTATTGCTGTGTAATCTTCTACATTAGCTATATCCAAGTATGCCTGACATTTTAAGTTATATTTCTAAACACAGAAAGACTCTAAATGCCAACAGCTTCCAATAAACATTAAAACAATCATATATGCTCACTATATTTGAAAATAAGAAACTATTCACAGTAATATTACTTCTTTAATGTGTTTCTAAGTGCCCATTTTCAAGTCACTGTGTTTTTTTAGACACAAGCTGATATACTGAATAGACAGAAGCTGATAAAATAGTTTCCAGATTATTAGGGCTTGGAAAAAAAAAGGCCCTAATATACTACAAACCAATGTGTATTAGAACACTGAATTTAAAATTCAACTGTCCAAGGAGGCAGAGTGGCAAACAGACATGGTGCATCCTGTTCAGCAATAGCTAACAGAAAAATATAACTGAGCAGTATTAGTAGAACTCTCAAAATTGTGATAGGCCTAATAACTAATAAAATATGCTGGCAAAGAGCATATCAGCATTTTAAATTTGTATTAGGGACTGTACCTAGATCAAAATCCTGACAGCAGTAGTTCACTATGCCATAGTGAGGAAAGGTGATGATGTCAGTCATGTTAAGAGACTAAGCTAAACTCATATTTCAAGAAGAAAAAAAAAATCAGTTCAAGAACTGAAGAGAAGCAATTGACATTTGCCATGAAATAGTTATTAGGGAGGGGAAATCTACCAGGAAAGAAAATATGGTAGCTAGAAATCAGCACCTAAATTACTCAAAATACCATCATCTACTGAAGTCTGTAGTTACATTATATATGACATTAGGAAGCTATTTTCTTTGAAATAAGAGAGGTGGGTGTTTCTAGAAGATGGAGAAAATTACTTGTGAAATATATAGATTTAATCTGATTAATTCCTCCTTTCCAATGTCATGCTGAAATATCTGCATTGCCTAATTAAGTTAAGGAAAACAGGTATGAAAAGTCATACAAAAAATACAGTCAATTAGCTTTTACAATATCTGAGACAAAGACCATGACAAAATTACTGTAATTTTCAAATTGTGCTGCTTTTTCCTTTTTCTCAAGCAGATAAAATTCCATTATAGTTTTTCTGAAATGTATGCTTTCTCTAAATCTAGAATTGAGAATCTATTCTCAAATAAAAATTTAGTATAGGTTACTCAAAGAAGGAATTTATTTCTCAGGGTCTAGTATTAGCAGAATTCCTGTTGACAGACAGTTAGGAAATGATTACTTTTCCTGCACATTAAGTTATGTTCTATGAGAGTCCCAGTCTACTGTCCCAGTTCCCAAAGCCAACCATAGTATCTCAATTTCAACAGCTTTAAATTTGAAAACTAGAAATGGGTGGAAACTGATTCAAAATACTTGTTTATGAAATGTATCACTAAGCATGACATTAAATGATTAAGATATGAAATTTGAGAAGAACACATCCCCAAGCAGCAGGCTGCATTGCTCTTAGGAATACAAGAAGTCAGAATTTTCTAATCTAAATTTAGAAGCTGATGATGACCACACTGACAAAAGTTCAAGTGGGCATTTTCTTAATGTTGATGAAAAGCCTTTTCCTACAATTCATGCATCAGTTACTGAAATTTTCTCACTAAAAAAGAAACAATGCAAATGTTTATACAAATGTAAGATTTCTAAAGAAACTAATCTAGTATGTTAGTCTGCTGAGATGAATGAATCATGAAACATGAAGTTCTGAAACATGGAAGGAGGAAGGATTGATTTTACAATGTATATACAGACTTACAGTTTCACACGTAAGACATCTGGTTTCATTAGTTAATGTTCCCTGAAAGATTTCATGAACCCAGGTTGGGTCTGGCGGGCTGTTATTTTCATTGTCAATGTTGCCATTAGGCAGGCGACCATTTTGTTTCTCTTGTTTTCTTTCCTCTTGCAAGATATCCGCAATTGTATTTAATAGATAGTTTAAGAACTCATGTGCATCCTGCTGCATGTAGTTATCAAAAAGCTCTACAAAACAACAGAAGATTTATTTAAATTAACTGGTTAGCGCTATACTACAAAAAAGTTCTTAAGAGAGGGCAAATTTTAAAACCAGTCTTTATTTCACGTCTTGAATCATTCATGACAATACAACACCAACCCAAAATGCATACTTCATAAACTAAGCCAAAAATATAGGGGGTGGGAAGAGGGGAAAGCCAGTCAGCTTACATTCACAGAAATCTCTCAGCTGATCAGAATTAACAAAAGAACAAACCATTCTGCAAGAAAATTAGGGCATGATTCAACTACCTAAACATAGGTGTATATATAGTACCACCTGAAATGTTATAACTTATCCCAGCCAGCCTCCAGACACTAGACCACGACGATTTGGATCTCCTACAGGGGCTATGCTATCTCTGCCAAGCTTAGGTCAATGTCTTTAATAACAAAGGGCATCCCAAATGGCACTAGATGTTGACATTTTCCAGAAATGAACTGAGAACTTATGACAGGAAATGTTTCATCGTCCATATGTTCTATCACAGGTAGAAGATGAACAATAAATGCTCAAACACTGCTTTATTTATTCTCACTTTTAGTGTTTTAAATCCACTGCTGCTCTGTTATAAGCACAGCGTCATCAATACTAGCAATGAAAATAAGATTAAGACTAAAAACTTAGAGGTACTAATATTTTTAAACTGTTCTCTTTCTCAAAGCTCTTTAAGTAAGCTAGTATTTGTAGAATCCATGTCAAATTAGTCTAAAGTTCTAGCCACAGCAAGAGCAAACAGGTTTCAAATTAGGACTTCAAGTAATAAATAGATCTGCCTTTCAAGATCTTAAGTATTGCTTCTGATTGGTATACCTGGCACCTTTATTACTGGTGGGCTTGCTTGATAGATAATAATGGATTCACTATGCTTTCCGCTTCATGCCCTCAGTTTATCAACATTTCCAAGCATAAGAGTTTCAGGATTAGTTCAGTGGAAAGGGAATAATTTCACTAGCACATACTTGCAATATATAGCAATGATACAGATTAAAGCATAGAGTTGAACTCCCTTTCTTACAAGTCTATTCCCTTGTTTATGTTTACATTGGTACTACGCTGAAAATGTTTATTGTACTCCCCTGGGACATCAACCTGAGAAATCCTCTGCTGCTACAAGTCCTCACATTAGGAATGGGACTAAGAAAACCATAAAGGCATTGAATCCAATTTAGTAATAGTTACTTCTCTCTCTGACCAGGAATTGTTACAAGGAAATTTACCTGCCAATTTAAAAAGCATTTTATATCACTGGCTAATATCATACAGTTCTTTTAATGTGCAATCACTTCAGTTAATTATAACTTGTAATTTGCTTGTAGTCCAAGAATATACTAAGAGACTAGCCTTCAGTGGAGGGATAGTTCCTAGGACTGGAAAGATGAATGAAAAAGATACTCAGTGAAGCTTAAGTTTTGAAGTGCATACAGGGACTACAAGGAAGCTTTACTATCATTCAGTTGGTGGCAGCCAGGAGTAAACTTCAAATAGGAAAAAAAGAAATCCTGAGTTACTAGAAAAGTAGGGAGGAATCTGATGCTAATCTAGATCATTTGGAGAGGTTAAGTAGTGCCATAGGTCAGCCAAGAGTATGAACCAAGTAGTTTATTTAATGAACCGCTACACTATTTTTGAGAAGTAAGTTCAACTCCAAATCTAGTAATTCAAGGCAGAACTAGAGCTACAAGTCTCTTGAGTGAAAACACTTGAGAAATTCTTCACAGTATTACATCATGGACTTCTCAGGGCTATGTGCCCATCCAGTAAATTAGCATTAAATACAACAGAATGAAAGCTACACATCGTTCATTTTATGATTAGATTAAATTTAAGTAAACATAATAGTATGCCTTCAGCTGACTTCAACCCAGCATCTGCTTCCTGGCCAGTTAAGCTTTAAGGTCATTAATATATTTATACTCAGACTTTGAAAATAAAGATGGAACAGCAGCATTGTAGTCTGGAATACATTAAGATTATGTTCTCAGTCATCACCCTGGTATAGCTGGATACTGACAGGAACAGAATCTAGATCAGTGTTGCACACCTACCTGACTCTTTAACTTCTTTAAAGCTCAAAATGATATACATTTACAATAAGCACTTAATAGCATATATGATGTCCATGTAATTGCTGCCTGACAATTTAGCCATTTATTTGTAGAAAAGGTGAGAGTATCATCCTTAAAAGAGATCCCAAAAGCCAGCAAGAGCTGTACGTTCACATCCGATTTCTCTAATGAAGGTTCTCCAATTGCCTTCTGCTTACAATTTTAGTGTCATGACATAATTAAGCATTAAAAAGAACACTTTCTAAAAATAAATGCTCCTGTGGTTTACTTCTGCTTTCCATTTGAACCATTCTCTACATTTGTCATAGTTAAGTCAACGTTCATTGACATAATGAACTATTTCTTTAAATATATCAACACACAAGCGTACTTACTCAAGTATACTTACTGAAGAATTGCATGAGTTTTCTATTCTGCATAGGTAAGAGATCATACATTAACTGAGAGATTTTTTATAGCAATATTACAACTCGTGCATTTGCTGGAGGGCTCACTTCAAATTAGGAATGTCACATTTTATTTCTTGTTTTTACTACAGAGATGGTCATCATAATATTGAAACACTTTTTTAGGCTGCATATATAGCCTCGGAGAGATTACAACATGTCTATTGCAGCAGTGTTAAATAAGGCACCTCACACAGTTTATTTAAATCTAGGGTCACCTCCTTTTTATACTGCAGGACCAAGAACGTTTTTCACGTGTTAACAAATATGTAGGTATTCCACCATGTGAACTTCAGAATTAAATCATAATTGCTATAATTATTACACAAGAAAAAAAAAGTTACCATTTTCTTTTCGTAATCTTGTTATGAATTTCTTGGGAGGTATTACTCCAACTTTTTTCTTCTGTGTGGCTATACTGTGGAAGAGATCAGCTAAGCATGTAAGAAGATTCTCTTTTTTCCTTGGCTGACTCTTGTATGCTAAGACTTTGTCTCGAAATGGTCGACAAAAATAAAGTGCCTGAAGAACTGAATTGCAGTAGCATGTATTCCCGAACTATAAAACAAGAGAGAGATTTATTAGCTTGCATTGTATTACAGTAAAGAGGTAAAATTAAATCAAAAGTATAGGATAATGCATAAGCAGGGGCAAATTTTTGAGAAGTCATTACTTCTTGACTCTAAGGTAGTAAAGCATATGTCTGTTTCGCAAAGGAGTAACAAGTACACTGCAAGTAAACGCAAGAAAAGCCTAGGTGACAGGATTGGCATTCAGTTCTCTTCAAAGATTGCAACGTGATTTGTTTAGGATTAAAAGCTACGGTACTGGTGGCAGTTTCAAATTGAGGAAAAGAATGCACAATTTGGACACGTGCATTTCAAAGGATGCAGGCCACTGAATTGAAATGGGGCAGCTAGAAAAGCATCCCTAACTCCCTTTGCACCACGACACTCCTGATGTCCCTCTTCCCCAGACTCCTTCCAGCTCCTAGGCACTTGAGTCTTGTGATCATTGACACTGTCTCCAGCTCACCCCAACACTGCAAACCTCCCTGTCACCTCTGAGAAGGCATCATGAGCTGTCAGTGGATAGAGCCACTCTCATTTTATGCTGCCCTCCCCTAGTGAAACCTATTATCTAACACTGAAGGTGTGAGAAAAATCTTTATAAGGCCCTCAGCAAGTAACCCAACCTTTCAGCTGCAGTCACTCAACCTGCAAATTGAATCCCATACCTGCTACACACATTCTGTAAAATGTAAAAATAATGTTCATATTTACATTCTACATAAAGAGAGCAGCATATACAGGTAGCAAATCCTAAGACTATACTATGATGGGAAGACTGTTATATAGCAAACAGCACATTTAGAAATATTTTAAGAGCAGGTTCTTTCAACAGAGAAAAAGAACTAAGAGCTTTTACATCATAGGAATAACAGGGAAGTAACTGGTTTTTGCTCTCCCTGGTTAAGACAGTGACAAACTAGAGCACCGTGCAATTTAATCAGAAAACTGGAAAGTAATTTTTTTTCCTTTATTTTAAATTAATGAAATATAAGAACTACTTTCTAAACACCCAAGACACACTCAAAGAATAAGAGTTGTATTTGTTAAAAAGATATTAATAAGTCCTAAGATCTCCATATTAAGAAGTGAGGAAATTAATGCCCATTATTTTTATTTCTTTAATGCTTATATGAGCTTCTTTGTGGTCCAAATATGCACTCAAGTAGGTCAATGAACTGAATAGGAAAACCATGGCTTTTTTTCCTTAAAAGAAGCAGATGAAATCACACAGTAGTTTATGTCAAAACTTTTAATATTGTAAGGTAACTGTTTATGAGTTTATAATTAGAAATAGCCATAAAAGGAGAACTACATTAAAATGTTACGAACGTCTTAAATTTATACAGCAAGTGTCAAAAGATGAAAAGGCAGCAAATTAGAAATTTCGTGACATTCCAATTTTAAAAAGGAAGAGTCTAATGAGAAATTAATTAGAATGCAAACATGCAGTGAGAGATGACCAAATTATGAAGAACTCAGAACACTGAACAAAATTCAGGAGATAATTTAATATGAATATCTGTTAACCTACATGCCTATGGATAGGAAATAAAAGCAAGCAGATTAAGTACATAAAAGGTTTTCTTCAATCAAATTCAGAAAGACAATAGGCAATAGAAGAGTTTGAAAACAAACTCCTGAAGAAATATTATTTACATTTGTTTTATATCTAAAGCATCAAACTTCACCACTTCAAAACCTAAAATATTTTTAAAATAAAAGCTTCTAATCATAACAAAATTATAATGGTACATGTACTAAATAACAACAGGGAAAATGTGGGGAGGTTTCTAGACTAAGCAAATAGGGAATTGGTTACACGAATAAAGGCTGGTCTTACCACCATTATTACTTCAATTCCCATCTTTGACTCCAGTACAAAAGCACACTTCTCCTTCAGAAAATGCCTAAGACCTTCCTCCAGTCTCCCCATCCTCGCACCTCCTACTGAACACCTATACTTCACTAATTCTGCATCTTCAGTACTCAGCTCTCCTGCTAACCTGGCCAACAGATGCTTTCCTTCTTCCCTCACTTTACAGCTAGTGCTGCCTCAGAGGCATAATGCTTGCAAGAAGATGTGCCAGCACAGCACTGTATAGTATGTTTGCAACCATAATCTGTATGTTTTCTAGTGACAGTGTAAACACTCCAACACCACTCTGAAATATGAAAATGCACAGCACTGGAAGCCCATCAAACTGTTCAAAACAAGAAGGATATTTAGCTAGCTTTAGATTTCAGCTAGCTTTATTCAAAATATAATTGTAGGAAGATGAAACGCTTGTGAAGTCTGCCTCAGAATAACAGTAGAAAATGCTAAGACAGACCATCGTTGTAATTTTGTATCTTAAATTGTCAGCCCGTACAGGCTACTGAAACTCCTCTGTCTCATTCAGAGGAAGGTAATGGAGATGATAGAGAGTTATTGTAACCTATGTTTCAACTGGTTTATTGATTGCTGCCTTGTTTCTGTGAGGATCATCTTAAGATGTGCATAGAAAACTTAAAAAAAAAAAAAGATTTCCTCATTTTTTTGGTCCTTATTGTTCTTCTGTTCGAAGTTTTGAGAAATTATATTATTTCCTTTCATAAAAATACTGCAGTCTGTATGTTTCCCACATGCATCTCTCTTTTTAAGTCTGAAATCGAAGTTGAAACACTCAAACCTGTGTGGAAATAAAAAATAAAATAGACAATGCAACAAAACACCACACACTCACTAAGGCTTATAGCCTTATAGTTTGCTATAGTTTACTCTTCTAATGCAAGATACAGCTGGAAAGAAACTTGGTTGTTGAACCCCACAGATCTACAAAACCAAACAAGAGACCTACAAGAACTTAGATCTGCTCAGAACACCGTCTGCGTGCAGCACTAGGGTTCCTCCCAGCTCTGATGCACTGGCAGCTCTGACAACGTTTATTTGCTGCAATGGGCCATGCCAGTAAATAGGATTTCTCCAAAACAAACAGCTCCATTGCAAGAGACTGAATAACCAAACTTTCTGCTCCAGAAGTCTGGTAAACTGCTGAAGAGCTACCAGAGTACCTCTTATGAGATTAAAGTGTTCATTATTTCATACTCAATGGGTAAAATAACTGATTTAATTTGTGAAGCACAGAGACTTGAATAGTTTGCATTATCGCACTGTAGAGGTAAAGAATGACAGGCAGACTTACTTGATGTTCCTGTGCATGGGACATCATATTACTCATATTTTCATCTTACCACTTATCTTAAATATTTCCTGCTGATTTAGTGAATGGTATTGTCCTTTCAAACCCAAGCTGAATTTTCCATTTAGAGCTTTCATTGACAGAATCAAACATCCCATCAACCATCTGGTCTTCCATATGCTTCCCATAATGGCCCTTTCTTAATTCTTCTTTTACCTCTCAAATTGTTCTTTCAGGACACCCTCTGAATAATCCCTAGATTCCACCACAAAGCTGGAGAGGAGATAAGAGTGCTTCTACCTTCTCTTCTTTTATACTACCCCTGGATAAATGCTATGTTTACCATCGACAGATCTCTATTTCAGAATTGTCACCTTTATCTAAAATCCTGACCTACATTCCAGACATCTCAAATGGCTAGCTATCACACAGTTAGAAGCGAGCTATTGATTTCCACATTATCTATGTTTTTTCCATTACTCTGGACAAAGTTAGGACAAACAAAATCGATAAACAAATTAGAAAAATTTAGCAGTAAATGTTAATAAACCTCTCAGAACTTAGCTTCTTTTAATTGCCATAAAACAATTAGAGAAATCAATGCAGGCAAAAATTGTGATTTCTGTCTCTTTTCAATCTAATAGTACTCCTAATTTATTATCTAATTATCTAATATTTCTTTTAATTACCATTAGCTCTGTCATTCTTTCTGAAGGCCACTGGCCATAGTTTTCTAATGAAGAGGTCACTACCTTTCCTTTTCCTGATAGAATTAAATTCTGCAAGCTTGTTACACATTTATGGCATATACATACAGTGTTTATAAACACAATCTGTATAACAGATCTGAAAACCATCCAAGCAACAATATGACTGAATTTCCTCAGCCAACCACTATACCTGAAAAACACAGCACCAATGCACCATAGATGTAATGGGATCCCATTTTACTATTCGTTACAATTCAAAGAATTTTGGTCCATAAAACTTAATTGTTTGAATCTAAAATAAGCAACATTCCGGTACTACATAGAAAGCTAACAGCACTCTGACATATCTTAGCAGCCTGCCTCTTACGTGTATGGTTGAGGGCAATGACTTAAAGACAGATCTCCCCTCAAATTTCCTACGCCCTCTGGACTACAGAAAGCCAAAATTTGTTGATATTCGTTATATATTAGGAAGACTGTCCTTTAATGAAACTTTTCTTAAGGGTACCAAATATGTAAAACTTCAAGATTAGGCATATAATACAATTTTACTGTTAAGTCTTAAATCCTCTCTGGTCTTGGAGAAGAAATTAGGAAACAGGTTATCTGTCAACAGAGTAACAGATTTGAGAAAAGAACAGCTTTGATGGAAAGCCTAAGCTCTGCAACAGAACTAACAACAAGCATTAACAGTTAAACTACTGTATTTCCTCTCTTCAGAGAAACAACATGTCATTTCAAAGGTATTTTAACTTTGATGAGAAAGGAAAAAAAAAATCACAAATTTAAGTCATGGCATTTGCGATGCATGAAGTCAGCTTATCAGTAATAGCGGTTACTGACTGCACAGTGTATACTCAGATTGCAGACTCTTAGACTACGTCAGTGCTAAGAACCTAGAGGTAGAGACATATGTTATAGTAGCAGGACAGCATTAGGAGTAATTAGTTCCATTAAGGAATGCAAGATGATAGCTCTTGATAAATCAACTTGGTTTAAATATGCACTTTCTGAAGCCCCAATAAAGAAAATAATTTAATACTTTATTTCAGAAAAACGCGATTTGTAACAAGATATACTTTTCATGTGTAATACCAGAAATTAAAATTTATATTATTCGTTAAAACTAATGATTGAATCAAACAATTCAGTGTGTTTTTTCCACCATTGCTTTCCCCTTTGGTATCAGTATTTTTAAAAATCTTAATACAAATACCAGATGTGAATACTTCATATTAACAACAGACTTTCACAGATTTTTTTCTTTTATTGTATTTATTCACTTAGATTGGCATATGATGAACTAAAAGCTACATATTTTAAACAGCTTTTTATTAAGGCTTATACATTTTAATAGAAAGAAAGTTATTTTAAAAATACCCCACAATTAGTTGAATGAAATAAAAATATTAAATAAACAGTCCAATTTCAACAATTATTTCAGTAGCATATTTCAACAAGTACACTGAATATTGAAACACATTTCAATAAGTCTTATATTCAACGACTCTATCTTTCAGTGTTGTAATTATTCACTCAGCTGCAGCCTTGTAATTTAACAAATCCACTTGTGGCATTTCCAAGCAATGAAGTTATGGACAGAAACTTACATTAACCAAACCAAAATAGTGCTCATTGACTGGAAATTGTTCCGGACCAATCTCTTTCTCCAAAGCTGAGGCATTGGCGCCCTAGAAGAATCAAAAGCAGTAAAATATTAGTGTTGCAGCTACGTACACAGTGAACTTAACTAGTTCAGGCAAAAAAAAGAATCAAGTTTTTTGACAAGGATAAATGACCAAAACCAACCAACCAACCAAAAAATCCCCCCAAACCCCTGATCACAACTACAGACCTTGCTAACACCAAACCAGTATCTTCAAATCTCAGACCATAAGACTTTGGGTTTACTAAAGTAACTTACACGGAAGCTCTCTCTAGTCAGGAGGGAGGAAAACAAAAAGAAATAAGACTAAGTATTGAAAACAGATGAAACAGCTTCCTGTCTGTGCCCTGGAGAGCGGGGAGAAGGTAGAGTTTGTGACCCAGCCCAGCAATCATACGTGGCAAATCAACCACAGTTGTTTATTTAGTCTATTGCTTAATGCAAAGACAAGCTCGTAAGCAGGATAACAATAGCCATGAATGCAGAAAAATCAGCCCTTTGAGTTCTCTGTTGATTTGCACTCTCAGGATGTTTAGATCGTCCACAAAACCATTTCACACAGGTCTTAAAGCAGACAGCACGTCTTCTGTGCTGTTAACTTGATACTTACATACTTATTATAAAGAACCTAACGCTCTTTCACTAGAAGAAAACATAATCCAAAATACCTTAGAGATGTGTTTCCAAATATGTTCTGTTCAAAAACATCTCAAAGTAAGTTATATCATTTTCATGTATTTTCATGCAAGTACACTGTTGTGATGTTCTGTATTATTTTCAGAGTGGAGCTTCTTTAATAACAACTGCATTAATGCAGTGTTGCAAAGCAGGTAATATAAGGCCAAATGATGAGCTCCTCTTAACAAGTGTAATTTTCATACTGTGCAGCAAATTTCAGGAAAAGTTAAGAAATGAAGAACGTTCATAGGAAGCAGACTCATCTGTTCCACTTACACTGAAACTATAAAATGTTCAAAGTGCTTTGCTAAATACCTTGAACTTTGCAAAATTAAAAGACAACACAGTACAGCTAGTGTTGGTATACATTACAAATACTGCAGCCTTCACCCGACAAATCTGTTGGGTCTGATCCTCAAAAAGAAGTCAGAGAAGGTAACTTTGGTTACTCTGTGGTTCCAACTGATGACTGCTGACTGAACCAGAGCAATAAACATTGGGTTTTGAAGGGAATAAAGGGGTTTTATTTAGAGGCAGAAAAACTACTCTCAAAAATTCAGGGAACAAAAAACCCTAGCTTTCTATGAGTTCTTATACTGATTGCTTTTAGAGAAAAGCACATGTATCCAAATCTAAACCCCTTTTGTTGCATACAACAACACTGATATATATCCTCTATCAAACTAGTATGTGAGCATGAATATTCCAGTCTGAAGTCAGGCGTAACTGAAGCTAAAATAGCACATAGTATACAGCAAAGAATTTTAAAACAGATGTGACTCCTTCCCAACAAGTTCTTTCTTTACACCAAACATGTAGCAAAGAGCCCTGGACTTTGCAACAATAAAATTAAATCAAAATCACAAACTGCATTAAAAACAGCACACAGGATTTCACAGATTAAGTACAGATGAGGGAAGGGGGATAGAATTAAAATTAGGACTGTATCAAAGTGTATAAAATTAAAATGAAACTCAATTACGTGGTATCTTCCATGACATGACTGTGGTAGTGCAGAACTTAAGAGTGGTTACACAGTCTAGTTTAGTAGTTCTGAAACTGGAAACACATGGTCAAATGCCCATTAGGAGGTAACCGCTTTAAGTAGAATAGAGCAAGAGATAGTGTAACTCCACACTTGAGACAGTACAGCTCTACTCCATCCACAACGTGGCCCCAGCTGCTTTTTCATCAGTCATATCCCCTTCAATTACAATAAAGCCTCTCCTTTACTGGGGATTTTGCTGCAGGGCTTACTACTTTAGAAGCTGTTCTCAAACGGCAATGTTGGTGGTAATGAAAAGGGGTATAAACCCTCATTTAAGATTAAAGCACTCCATGACTTCTGAATATTTAGTTTTGCAGCCTTATTGAAATACACCCATGAGCTCTGGCAAGGTGGATATCATTTACAAATAAACTAGAAAAAAAAGGAACTGTGGAGGCCTTTCTATCCTATTATTAAAATCTCTACTTCTTTAAAAAGAAATAAATCCAAGAGCAGGTTTTTAGGAAATTCTTTCTCTTTTCGAAGCTAGGGTGGAGTAACTGCTTTATTCTATCTTTGGAAGGAAGAATATTATGGTATAAACTTTGATGTTTCTGTTCTGTACAGACCTGAACACTGCATTTAGTTTTCTAGCACAATAAAGATCCTGACTTTGCAGTTAGAAGGACGTGCTAAGATACTCCAATATAGTTATGGTTTTCTGATTATTCAAGGCTGTTTCATTCAAGGCTTAGACTTTCACATGATTTCAAAGCATGGCTTTGCCTAAGTTTGAATGCAGTTGTTTATGAAAGTTTTATTACTACAAACCAACATGTTTTACACTGGTATAAAACTGAGACTTCCTTCTACCGCTCTCTTTTTATCTATCATAAAGGATGTTATTCCTCCCCCCAAAGTAATAATTTATACTGTGTACAGCGTGTTGGTTGCAGAGAGCAAAAACGCAGTATGCAGCAGGGACTTGAAAGAGTATGCTAAAATTAATGTTCACACCTGACCCACAAAAGCTATTTTGAAACCTAACTATCCCTTGCTACAAAAGGTTTCCCATTCAGCATTACAGTACACATCATCAGCCCCAGCTGCCTCTTCCACTATGTAAATACAGATGCAGAGCAGAAACACTGTGACACCACCAACTAATATGGTGCCATATCGTCTTTTGGACAAGACGACAGAAGAGGTTTAAGGCAGAAGTGGAGTCTATCTCCTTCCATCTCTTTTAAGATGGACTTAGTGGGCTTGGGATCTAGACTTGGGAGATTTCAGCCCGCGACGTATGCTGCAGAATATAGAATGTCTTCCTCTGCCACTGAACTGGGAGGTGGCAAGATCCCAAAGTGAACCCCTCATTTTTGGTGCTCACTGAACAACCCGTACAATAGGTGCTCAGTCCCCACACAGCAACCTGGCTTTGACACTGCGCAGCAGACAGAAAGGAACATCACCAACTTTGGTCAGTACACCCACCTCCAGCTTCCCTACCCTTCTGAGCAGAAGCACACATGGTCATTACCCAGAAGAAGGAAGGAACAGAGACACAACGTAAGTCCAAAAAAGCTAATACTGCAATAGTACTGGCATTTACCAGTTTTTGCATCATATTAGTGTAAAACCTATATATCACCAAACACTGCCTTACATTACCCCCGTTCCAGCACAGAGATAATTGTACAGGCATACAGAACATGTATTTGTCCTAATTAACACAATACCGCTTATAAAGGGGAAAGGTCAGCAACTAAGGTACATATACAAATACACAATATGAAATCAAGATTTGCTTAACTTTTTTGTGGTATTGAATTTGATTCTGGAAAAAAATGTTGAAATATCAATGATTATAAAAGAGTGTTCTCACACATAATGAAAGTCAGGTGTAAAGCTGAACACCGTACACTTCATCCTATGTTTAACTTCACACTGATAGGAAATAAATCATGAATAATCTTGAGTAAACCATGTTCAAAATCAGTTGAACATTTATTGCTTATCTCTCCCACCAAGTTAAAGGCTATATTATTGGATTTATCAAAGATCCCCTTAGATGCTAATTTCTTAGTGAAGGGATATGAATCCATGTTTACCACGGAAGGCCCTTAATTAAGTTTCTCAATTTCTATTTTCAAAAGACCTCCAGGTTTCTATAAATTAACACATTTATCATTGACCAAATGAGTGTTTTATTTCATTTCAGTGGAATCAAAGCCCACAAAACACAGTGTAGCATCTTTTAATTTAGTACAGTTGAATTTTCCTGATTTTCAAGTTTTACAGATATACATTCTCCCACAGTTCTAAAACAAACTAAAAGAACCCTGACATTCTATATTTCAATGGAAAAGACAGGGGGAAAATATGAACTGCAGACATATGATGGGGTTGGTTGGTTGTTTGTTTAGTTTTTCACTTGCTAAAGCAATAATATTGTTAAATGCAATTTCCTATTTTATCATTGCCTTTTCTCACTGCCTCAAAGTTCACACTATTGCGGTGCTACATGTCGAACTAGTACTCCTGAGACATACTAACAGCTAACATATGGATAAGCTAATTGGAGCCAATCTGTAAAGCAAATCAGCTGTGCTTACGATCTAAAACACGCTTTGGGTTTCAGAGGGGTTTTGCCAGATTAGTTCTAGGCTGGCTCTCTGACTGAACACCCAGCTGCAGCTGAACTACGTTGCTTGACTGAGGTTCCTCCAAAGGAAATTTAATTTGTGCGCTCTAAGACCACTCCAAGATGCAAACCAAATTACGGTAAATTGGGATGCCTGGGAGAATCACTTCAGAATTGCACACACCTTACCTGAACTAAAACACTAATGAAAATTCACCCAGCTCTCGTCAACGTCAAAAAAAAGCCACCCTATATTAAAAGTACTGCCTAAAAACATGTCAGCAAGCAGACAAACAACTGTGGTTTTAAAGTGTCCTACCTTCTTGTTATCATACAACCTAGTAGGCAGCATTTCTCTTACAAAGACTTGATTCATAACCAGCCTAATGTTCATTGAAGATTACACTGGTGTTAGTCTTATTGGGGTGGGAGAGGGGGGGTTTCATCTATGCCTTTCTAGAATAAATATCAGTTGATAACTTGGTGGGTCATCTTTTCAGTAGTTTGCTGTAACAGCTTTATTCTCTAGCATTACCGAGTTGTGAACTTCCTGAGTAAAACAAAAAATTTCACCTTTAAAAGAAATTTCTTATCTCAAAACTTACATTTGTTGTCAAAATTCTTAAGATCCATTTATCCCTTCATACATGCACTATGCTAGATCCTTCCCTACAGTGCTCTCTACCTCCCTCAAGAAGCGAGGAACAATAAAAGGTGACTCACATAAGTAAACCATGTTCCACAGGTATATGTAAGTCCAATTTTTTAAACATGACCTTAGCTATAGGTAAGTGAACACCACCACCACCACCACCCACAAAACAGAACTTTTATTCTTCCTAGTGACAGAAAGGAATTACAAGTAAAACAGAAACTCAGTAACCAGGAATAGCAATATTTTCCTAAACAAGAATAAAACATTACAAATGCAAAATTATTTACAATTAGCAAAAATAAACCTCAGTATAGAAGCACTCATTTACTAGTGGTTTCACTTTTTTTTTGCCACGTATTAGAAGACTCTTGTCTGTGCCACTAGTGAAGGTATACAGAATTTCATAGCCTATATTAATTAATGCACTGTAACTGATGGAATCTTCTGTTAAAGAAGAAATACGTAATTCTACTCTTCCAGTTATGTTTTACCAGAATATGTGAATTCCTACTTTTCCATGTACTTATATGAATCAGAATTAGGAGCAAACAGAATAGCTATATTAAATCAGTTTATATCTGTTGTTTCGACTGCAGCCAAAACAGAAACACATTTCTTTTGCTGCTGTTTCTAGCCCAGGAAGCAGAAGTGAAATATGCTGAGTGGGATTCAATAATCCATGTTGTTCATTTATTTGCAGAAGAACACACATTAGTAACACGCAACTTGATAATCTAACCATGAAATATTTGAATAGTTTCAGTTCATATTTTTAAGATACTTACAAATACTGTTATTTTCTTAACTAATTAGTTTAAGGCATAGTCCTGTATATTTTAATCATGTGCAGCTAAGACAAAAGGCATTTTATTGAGTACAAAGCAAAACCAACTCTGCCTGGGCAAGAAAAACTGCACAAAATTACCTTCTTTTCACATTTGGTATGTCTACCACATCCATCTTTTTGAGACCCACCGAGCACACACAATATATTTCCTTCACAGCAACTACAAATAGTCATGCTTCCTTCTGGTTTGAATACTGAAGTCAAAGATAAGTTGCTCTCACATATGAAGCTGAGACTCAGAGAATTAGGGCTCTGGGCTTGGCTGTTTTGTGGAATGGATATTCAAAACATGAAAGTATGTAATGATACTTCTACAATTCCTCCTAATTGCTGCCAGACTTAAAATGGCTTTGTCTACTACCTGCCCAATACAGAATGAAATCATATTGCTAAAAGCTAAAATACTGCTGTGGTGGATTGACCCTGGCTGGATGCCAGGTGCCCACCAAAGCTGCTCTATCACTCCCGTCCTCAACTGGACAGGGGGGAAAGAATATAACAAAAGGCTCATTCAGCAATTACTATCATGGGCAAAACAGACTGACTTGGGGGAAAATTAAATTAATTTTTGCCAATGAAAAGTCAGAGTAGGGTAATGAGAAAATAAAAACAAATCTTAATAACACCTTCCCCTCACCCCTCCCTTCTTCCAGGGCTCAGCTTCATTCCCAATTTCTCTACCTCCTCCCCCCGAGCGGCACAGGGGGACGGGGAATGGGGGTTGGGGTCAGTTCATCACACAGTATCTCTGCTGCTCCTTCCTCCTCAGGGGGAGGACTCCTCACACTCTTCCCCTGCGCCAGCATGGGGGTTCCTCCCACAGGAGACAGTCCTCCACGCGCTTCTCTAACATGGGTCCTTCTCACAGGCTTGCAGTTCTTCATGAACTGCTCCAGCAGTGACCCCACAGGGTCACAAGTCCTGCCAGCAAACATGCTCCAGCGTGGGCTCCTCTCTCCATGGGGACATAGGTCCTGCCAGGAGCCTGCTCCAGCACAGGCCCTCCACGGGATCACAGCCTTCTTTGGGAAGATCCACCCACTCCAGCATGGGGTCCTTCATGGGCTGCAGGGGGACAGCCTGCCTCACCATGGTCTTCACCACGGGCTGCAGGGGAATGTCTGCTCCAGGGCCTGGAGCACCTCCTCCCCCTCCTCCTTCACTGACCTTGGTGCCTGCAGGGTTGTTTCCTCTCACATATTCTCACTCCTCTCTCTGGCTGCTGTCATGCAGCAGTGTTTCCCATTCTAAAATACATTACCCCAGAGGCGCTGCCACTGTCACCTATGCACTCAGCCTTGGCCAGCGGCACGTCTGTCTTGGAGACGGCTGGCATGGGCTCTATTGGGCACAGAGGGAGCTTCTGGCATCTTCTGACAGAAGGCACCCCTGCTACCAAAACCTTACCGTGCAATACACTGCCAACATGATAAACTGTATTTATACTGATAGTTCCAGAAAATTCCTGGTGTAACCCTGTTTATGATATCAGGTGCCTTTGCTTCAGTCTCCTCTGTTCAGATGGATTTTCAGTATCATCTGTGCAACACATCTCATAATGACACTTATTAAGGGGGGTCCCAAAAGATCAAAATTATTACCTTCAGGGACTTTTAGTTAAAGGTTGAATTACACTAGCAGACAAGACAGGAAGTCCGTGAGATGTATTTAAAAGAGGATCTGACAGTGTCCTTAGAAATCTTTCACTGCCTAGAAAGTACAGACAACTATAAGCATTATATTTACCTTTTAGAAAACTCAGACTCACCTAATCACTAAAAACACAGATGGGGAGAGAAAAAAACAAAACAAAACACATTTGCTCAACTGCTTTTGTTGATAAACTGCACAAAACCCACAAAATTCCTGTTTCATAAAAAGAAGTATGTTGCTTTTGTAATTTCACATTTTCATGGAATTATAAAAAGAATTTGAGTTATGAAAAATGGTAAAAATGTTTTCCAGTTCTGGTCTACTTATGTTAGTACACCATTCTGGTTCTATGCTACATAAAGATCTAGACTATTTTTTTTCCCCTCAACTAAAACCTCAGATAGACCTTATTGAAATAAATAATTTGTTAAAAGCATTTAACTTTAGCAAACTTCCTAAGCTAGGAAAACAAAAGTTACCCCGTATATAGGGCTTTTATACACCTCTTTTCTTCAAATAATTTGAAATAGAAACATAGACAATATCAATAATGGACAGACATTCTCTTACCACATTTTTACAGAATCATTCCCAGGAGCTTTAATGCAAATTAGTTGCTTCAGTAGTTTAAAAAGTAAATACAAAGACTATTTAAGTCACCAATCTAAATATTCAAGCTTTTCTAGTAATAGGATCAGTTATTCCCACTGACACAGGTAAAAATTTCTGTCGGCAAGACTAGAGTCCAGGTTTATATTTCATTGTTTCTTTGTGCTTAGAACTTGCATGATGAATATATGTATACATACAGGTAAAAAGAAAAAGGAACATTTATATAATTGAAATTATCCAACTAAGTAATATACCAACTAAATAACTCTCTGTGCTGGTATAAATATCGGTTTACAGCTATACAGCTTCAGGAGTTTTTCCTTCATGTGTCATATTTGGCATTGTTTAATATTAATTTAGAGTCAAACTCATATTTTGATGTAAATTTCCCTACTTATTCAAATTTTGATGTATATTTCAGTTGTACATTTTTGATGTAAATTTAACAAGTTTGTCTAAATTAATTAGTATACTAAGCAGTGCCACAAACCCAGTATTTTAAAGAGCAAATGTGCAGACTCATCTTCTATTACCAACTGTAGCATGCTACATCTACAAAAATTAAGATGACACATGCCACAATCATGCTTCAGTCTTAGTGTTGTATTTATCACAAAGTACTCTCCTGATAACAACTCCCAACAGATGAGTGAACCTCCTTACTGTGGTTTAAGTTCTTACCCCAACTGCCCAACAAATACTTCTCCAAAATGTAATGCTCTTGCAACAGAATCACCACAACAGAACACGTGCCTGAACACTCCAGTCCACTGATCAAGGCAGATTGAGGTCATGATGCCAGAGTGAAATGCAGTGGCTGAGACACAGCACATGTTCCTTCTTGCCAACTCTGCTACATGAGCAAGTCAGACAGCTGGATAAAGGAATACCATAATGCTATTTTCTCTGTGATACTTTAGTCCTCTCCTCCTCTTTCTCTTCTATTACCTCCTCACTTTGAAGCTGTTTTTCCACAACTTACTCTCCTTGCTGTAACTCTCAATTCTCACTTCTTCCAGCATGACTCCTGTACACTTTCCTGTGCAATCCGTTAAACTGATCATCAATTAATGTTTAGGAATTATAATTTATGCTTCAGAGGAGACAGTGCAATTAGAAGGAACAGGAGTGAGTACATCATAGCCATTTCTGGCTGACTGCAAACTCTGGCAAACATCAATTTACATTAAGTGCAGATTTCACAATCAGGTTTGAAAACCCTATTGAAAAAAAAATTCCTTAAGCAGTAATGAAGTCCATATATGTTTACCTATCTCACAGTTAGTTACAAAATCTTCCAGTAGGAAACTGTAATCAAGTGTGTTTCTAAAGCCTCGCTGCTATGACATCTGAGGTAGGTGCACTGCAACCTTCCCGCAGCTGGCCACTTACAGGGTCTGTTTCCTCTAAGCTGCCTTTTTTCTCCCCACATGCTTGTTAGAACTTAAGTACCTCCAAGACCTCTTCACCCTTGTCAAATGTGACTGACACGGGCAAAAGGGTACTGTCAGCAGTACCCTTAGATGGGAGACAGGCAGGAAAAGGACAACAGCCAGCCATTCAGCATGATTCCAAAAGTCTTACTCCTTTCAAAAACAAAATGAAAATTTCGATTATAAGATCGGCACAACCTTCTCATGCAGAACACACACCATACAATCCACATCTAGCTACAAACTGTATTTTATGTCAGTGTTGGGGGGCTGAATCGATCACTGAAGACATTCAGTGACAATGACCCTGTTTATAAGATTATAAACTGGCAGACAGAGAAGGGAACACACAGGCAAATACCTGAAACATGAAGAAAAGATTTCCCTGCCTAGTGCTACAACTTTTCTAGGTTAGTACCAGGTTTAAATTTCATTAAACTTTTTCAGGTTGTGCTAATATAATCAACCAGTTTCTAGAAGACACACTGAAAAACAAGTGCTACTACCTTTACAACTTCCTTCTGTATGTCTGAGACTGATGTCTTTGTAGCTTTTTGTAGCTTTTAAGCTACAAAGATAATTTCGGTCTTCACTTCAGCTAGTGTAAGACTTGATACCTTTCAACTGCTGGCAAGTGTTTGCTGGATTCTAGACAACAGAAGCAAAAGCCAGAAGCCCTAGATTCAATCTCTGTTTTATGGTGAGTATACCTTGGGGCACATTATCACTGCAGTTAGCATGGGTTCCTTTACTATTTCTCAGCCATGCATAAAAACCCCATCTAATTCAGTCAGGTAAGACTTTGCAGTTTAATGCATGGATGACGGTAAAAGACCAAGTTTGACTTCTACTGCAAAGATGTTTAAAAAAAAAAACCAACAGACCACACACTTTTAACCTCATCCATTTTGCAACATGAACAACTAACTAAACCACCCAAAGGCAAAGGTATTTTCAAGTGTTTTTCCACAATCTCCAACCATGTAATTAAGACTTACTACAGCACAAGGAACCACAGGAGTAGTGATGTAGGGCAAAGAAGTCCAAGAAAGCTCAAATGGGATACAACATTAGGTGACAGGAGTACAGGAAGAGCTCTGTCATCTCTGGTATGAACACCGGAGTATAGATAAATGAACTAATGAAGCACACAGAAGTAGTAACCCTTGGTAGACAGAATGTGCTTTTGTAAGACCATTTTAAAAGGCACCGTGGCTAACAAACTAAAAATACTGGATAACACTCTTCACTGTACCCACACAACCTGCCAGTACTGTAAAACATAATATATTGCTTTCTAATATTCAGAGCTTGAACAGCAAGGATAAGATGCATAAAATATAAGTGAGTCAGCAGAAGTGAAATTTGAATTTGGATACAAAAAAGGAAGTAATGAAATGCAGGACAGCAACGAAGAGCTTCTTCAACATAGCTCCAGACTGCTCTGTTACAGACTGCAAGTGTACGGGTATGTTAGGTTTGTGTAGGCACAAAGTGTCTCTTAAGAAAAATTTCCTGTTACTGGTTTTGTACTAACCAAACATGAGAAGAGAAGCAACAGCCTGAGAGTTTTTGTAAGAGACATGGGGAAAGGCAAGAAAACCCTGTAAGAATTTTTAGGAAGTTGTCTGGCAGTTTATCAAACAGTGGGTTGATGCAAAGAAGAATTGCCAGAAAAAAACAGTATTACTCAGCAATTATATTCCTTTTTAGTTTTCCAAAATATATGCTTAAACATGAGTATATGACTCTTGTTAAAATTAAGAAGATCTGCCCAACCATAACCACATTGCTGTAAACAACTCCACAGGAAATACCAAGTGCTTATTCACACTATCTTTACTGAAATGTTTTTAAGCACAATCTTATATTATCTATTAAGTGCTTATCCTATACTAGCTGTCCCATCTCACTGTACTATTAAAGCTCATGCATCAGAAAGAAACAGGAAAAATCTCATGCCTGGAGTTTATCCACCCCAGTGCACACGATTATGACTGCACAGATAATAACACCTAATTGCCCTCAGAATTTCAGCCTCATGGATATAGACACTTCAGTTAATCATAAGAAGATTTTTAGTAGAAAAAATTGTTTCAGGATTGACCTAAATGTCAGTGACATAATGTCATTTCTAATAACCACACATATAGCATAATCTTAGACTAGCTGCTTGGCCACTCCAGACCTACCCCTTCTATGCTGCCCAGAAGCAGGAAAGTGAGGTCCCATACTGGACGTAAGTCAAGAGGCCAGCAGTGAATTTATGTTGACACAAAGGCGAGTGGTCAACTGTGGGTGAAAACATGTTAGCTAGAACTGAAAAAAAAAACCAAGATCATCCTAGCTCAAGGATCAATCACATTGATCCCTCAACAGTCTAACCTAAAATCCAACTACTTTGGTGAACAAAAACTCCTGAAGTTCATGGTATATGCCCCCACAGCACTTGGCCATATAAAGATCTTGGTATGTATGCAGCTCATGAATTCAAGAAGTCACTCTCTAAGTCCAGATGAAAAGATGTGATCTCCCGTATCACAAAAAACATTACGCCAGCTGACTGACAACTACTTGAGCAATCTCACCCTGTGGGCTTACAGACATTCATTGAAAATTCTCATAGGCCACCTCTGAAACGTCTGTTTGAGATGTTAAAGCCTCTTTGCAGCGAGATTTATGAAAACCATAAATCAAGCTTCCAATAATATAAAATATAAGCATTTCCCACTGCTTGACATTATGATATGTTATAATCCCAGTCCAGCAAATTAACAAACTAGATGACAGAGTGCATTTTTCCCCTTAACCACCTCTTCCCTTCCCCTGTGGAAACAGATTTGGGAACAAGAACTCTCATTTGGCCACAGAATAGGTAAGAAAGAGCACAAATGCAAGATCTTGAGCTATGAACCAACACACCTCTTCCACGACAAGTAGTGACTTCTACTGACTAAGGGATTTTTCCTTCCTTAAATTCAGCATTCCTCCAGCAGTGAATCTACTGAGCTCCCCACCCCTCTTAAAAAAAACCCCAAGAGAGCCTTATCACATCTGTGCATCTGTTTATAGCTCTAATTCATCAAGAGAGGCAGTGATGAAAAAGCGATGGCTGGAAGAAGCCTCCTATCAGGACCCGGATCGACGCAAAAAAGTCGAATTGCACGCCGGCGCGTGGGGCGTGCTGGGCTGACCGGATCACGCGGGATGGGGCTCACACTTTTCCGGGTAACCACAGGAGCACCCGCCTGCTGATAGGCAAGGCAATTACGGCCCCACCGAAGGAGTAAAGTACTCGGAGAGCTGGGGACAACTTACCCAGTGCATGGGGAGGAAGAGGGTGCTTCTAGAAGCCCTGCCCTTACAAGACACTTGCAACAAGCAGCCCCGAGCTGGAGACGGGGTGCTAAAGCTCTCCCTCCAGCCTTTCAGCGCGCTTTGGGGAAAAGCTGGGCTCGGTAACCCCAGCCCAACCCAATCCCCTCCGCTGTGCCCGCATCAAGCCTGAGTCTCCCAAATCCGATTAACCCGCTCCGCTGCCCGTTCCCGCCCACGACAGCGCTCCCGCTCCGGGCCCCGGGACGCCTCCCCGCCACCCCCGTCCCCACGCACGGCGCCGCGCCACCCACCGCCGGGGCGCCGCGCAAACCCAGTACCCCGCCCCTCCCCACACACACAGCCCGGCCCCTCGCACGCCTCCCCACCGCACCGCACCGCGCCGCGCCGCGCCCCCACCCGGTCCCGGTCCCGGTCCCGGTCCCGGACCGGATCCGTCCCCCGCTCACCATGGTACAGACGGAGGCGATTTTGGAGACTGTCATTAGGATTTCCATCCGCCCAGCGCCATCTTCCGCCCAATCGCAGCGCCGAGCCGAGCGGGGCCGGGCCGGGCCGTGCCCCACCGGGCAGCAGTAGGAGGGGAAGGGGAGGCAGGCCACCGGGGGTGCCCTCACCGCCCCCGCCAGCGCCAGCCGCGGGCCGCAGGCGGCCCCGACGGCCCCAACGGCCGGGCGCGCGGCTCCCAACCGGCGCCACACAGCCTCGCTTTCCCTCGCCCCGCCAGCACCGCCCCGCCCCGCCCCGCCCCGCCTCCCGCCGGGTCCCAGCGCCGCCGGGTCACCGGCCGCCCCGCCGCCTCCACCGCCCCTCCGCCCCGCGCCCCGCCCACCGGCCAGCTCCGCCCCCGTCCTGGCTCCGCCCACCACCGCCTTCCCCGCCGCGGCCAAGCACGCATGCGCGGAACGGCCGGGCGGGGTGGGGGAGGTGCCTCGCTACCTTCAGCCGGGCTGTCGCGCCCCAACGTACGTGAGTGAGTGAGTGAGTGAGTGAGTGAGTGAGTGAGTGAGTGAGTGAGTGAGTGAGTGAGTGAGTGAGTGAGTGAGTGAGTGAGTGAGTGAGTGAGTGAGTGAGTGAGTGAGTGAGTGAGTGAGTGAGTGAGTGAGTGAGTGAGTGAGTGAGGGAGGGAGGGAGGGAGGGAGGGAGGGAGGGAGGGAGGGAGTGAGGGAGTGAGTGAGGGAGTGAGGGAGTGAGTGAGTGAGGGAGTGAGTGAGTGAGTGAGGGAGGGAGGGAGGGAGTGAGGGAAGGAGGGAGTGAGGGAGGGAGGGAAGGAGGGAGTGAGGGAGTGAGGGAGTGAAGGGAAGGAGTGAGGGAGTGAAGGGAAGGAGTGAGGGAGTGAAGGGAAGGAGTGAGGGAGTGAAGGGAGGGAGTGAGGGAGTGAGGGAGTGAAGGGAGGGAGTGAGGGAGGGAAGGAGTGAAGGGAGGGAGTGAGGGAGTGAAGGGAGGGAGTGAAGGGAGGGAGTGAGGGAGGGAAGGAGTGAAGGGAGGGAGTGAAGGGAGGGAGTGAAGGGAGGGAGTGAGGGAGTGAAGGGAGGGAGTGAGGGAGTGAAGGAGTGAAGGGAGGGAGGGAGTGAGGGAGTAAGGGAGGGAGTAAGGGAGGGAGGGAGGGAAGGAGTGAAGGGAAGGAGTGAGGGAGTGAAGGGAAGGAGTGAAGGAGTGAAGGGAAGGAGTGAAGGAGTGAAGGAGTGAAGGGAGGGAGTGAGGGAGTGAAGGGAAGGAGTGAAGGAGTGAAGGGAAGGAGTGAAGGAGTGAAGGGAAGGAGTGAGGGAGTGAAGGGAAGGAGTGAGGGAGTGAAGGGAAGGAGTGAAGGAGTGAAGGGAAGGAGTGAGGGAGTGAAGGGAAGGAGTGAGGGAGTGAAGGGAAGGAGTGAGGGAGTGAAGGGAGGGAGTGAGGGAGTGAAGGGAGGGAGTGAAGGGAGGGAGTGAAGGGAGGGAGTGAAGGGAGGGAGTGAAGGGAGGGAGTGAAGGGAGGGAGTGAAGGGAGGGAGGGAGTGAAGGGAGGGAGTGAAGGAGTGAAGGGAAGGAGTGAAGGAGTGAAGGGAGGGAGTGAGGGAGTGAAGGGAGGGAGTGAAGGGAGGGAGTGAAGGGAGGGAGTGAGGGAGTGAAGGGAGGGAGTGAGGGAGTGAAGGGAGGGAGTGAGGGAGTGAAGGAGTGAAGGGAGGGAGGGAGTGAAGGGAGGGAGTGAGGGAGTGAAGGGAGTGAGGGAGTGAAGGGAGGGAGGGAGTGAAGGGAGGGAGGGAGTGAAGGGAGGGAGGGAGTGAAGGGAGGGAGGGAGTGAAAGGAGGGAGTGAGTGAAGGGAGTGAGTGAGGGAGTGAGTGAGTGAGTGAAGGGAGTGAAGGGAGGGAGGGAGGGAGTGAGTGAAGGGAGGGAGTGAAGGGAGGGAGGGAGTGAGGGAGTGAAGGGAGGGAGGGAGTGAGTGAAGGGAGGGAGTGAAGGGAGGGAGTGAGGGAGTGAGGGAGTGAAGGGAGTGAGGGAGGGAGTGAAGGGAGGGAGTGAAGGGAGGGAGTGAAGGGAGGGAGTGGAGGGAGGGAGGGAGTGAATGGAGGGAGTGAATGGAGGGAGGAATGTTTGGGCTCTCAGGGCTGAGGATTGCTTTGCTTTATTTTCTCCCTTCTCTGGCCCTAGAGTTGAAATCTAACAGTCGGCCACCAGGTGCGTGCTGGCAGCAGAAGGGTTGTGTGTGTGTATGTGGGATTAGTGGGTGTTTTCCGTAATGCAAGTGCTGAGCTGCTTCCAGGCAGAGAGTTCTCTTGCGGCCTGGAAACGTAAGTGGAATGAATAGGCATAACTTGTAGCCAAATGACAAAAGCAAATTAAAAAATAGAACTAAGAAATCTTTTGCCTCCTATCAAGTTTATCACTCTAATACCAAGCTAAATTCTAAGTGACTTGTGACATCTGAGCAGCAGTTGTCTTGTCTAAGCCGTTCCTCTAGCGTCCCTCCCAGAAAGAGGGGCATGTGGAGAGGCATGTACCCATCAACTCCTCCTTTCCTTTCCTTTGCTTCGTCTCTAGATTACCAGCTCTTTGGTTTCTGTGAGTGTGGGATTTCCATGCCCCAGCCTCAGACATGTTGGAAAATAAAGCAGATCTGTAGAGTAGTCATTTAAATATCAACTACTCGAGGTGTCTGCTTGGGAATGAGATGAATCACTTTGATGTGGCTGTTTGTCTCCAGACTATAATGGAAATCTGGATAACTCATCCAAGATGTTGATGTCTGCATTAAAGAAGCATAAAGCTAGCCAAGATACAGAATCATTTAGGTTGGAAAAGACCTTTAAGATCATCAAGTCCAACCGTTAACCTGGCACTGCCAAGTCCACCACTAAACCGTGTCCCTAAGCACGACATCTACACATTACCTCCAGGGATGGCAACTCCACCACTTCCCTGGGCAGCCTGTTCCAATGCTTGACACAGAATGTCCCACCTTGTCTTTTTTTTAATATGTGGGAAATATTTAGCAGATTAAGATGCAGTGTTATTAAGAATAATGTGTATGCACATAAGGTCTAGATCATAAATGCATCCTTTCTCTGTAAAAAAGATATTTTAATATCTATAACATTAATCATGACACTTTATGTTCTTCAGAAGTAAGCATTCTTTAGCAACTAAATTAATGGAAATGGTAAATTTACCTTCAGCTGAAGCGTAAAGAATACAACTTTAGAAAGTCTTATAACTGACTCTATTGCAACCTGAAATATCCTCAAGCAATTCTTTTATATAATATCTGTGGTCTAGAAGTGTATGTTTCAGAAGTACAGTATTTGAGAAATGAATGCCTCTTGGATGACTACATTCAGAAACTGTTGCCACAGAAACCATGGGGGAGGACAGCATCAGGAGAATGAGAGAACAGAAACAAAAGAAGTGGATTGGCCATTTATGTGCAAAAAAGCAAGAATGGATATTTGGCCAGCGAGAAGTGTCAAACCTTCAGATATCCAGCAGTTCATCTACTGAAATACAACGCTTCAAGATACATCTGTAATACGATTCCTTGCAGTATTAATCAGACATGCTACAAGAGATACTCCTATATAACCCAGAGTGGACAAAGTCTTCAAAAAATGACAGGAGGAAAACATGACAGTGTGCTGTCTCCCCGAAACAAAACTACAAAAAGCAATTGCACTACTGCAGAAGCTTGTAAGATTACTGGGGAGATAATTCAGTTTGGAACCAATTATGTGGCATCAAGTACAGGCTGTACAGGCCATAGAAAGCTGTAGGAATTTTGCAAGGCACTTGAACGTCAAGTCAGATATTGCCCTGATGTTTCTTCCTGCCCATAAATTAGAGAAAGAAGGCAAAATATACTTGGTGTGAAGTGCTCTTTCTGTCCATTGTTGCAAGGGAAAATTTAGATGCTGTGGAGTACTGGACCACACTTCAAAAGAGTGGGGGACGTACGGTTGTGCTGGCCTGCATCTGACAGGTGTGGGCTAATCGTGGCTGGAGACTAAGCAGAACAGCTGAGAAGATGCTAAATTAGTAACATACAGAGAGACTGATTTTTTAAATGCCGTGTAAACTGAGGTGCTGTGTTACAAGCAAACTGAATTCATGCCGCATAGAATGGGGGAAATACAGAAATGCTTTCTATATCATCGACCGTTAAAATGAGGTAAAGTATGAGGAAACAAGTAAAAGAATTGGAAATGATCACTTAATTGTTATCATTAAGCCCCTTGGGGTGACTGGAATTATTCACAAATTAAGTATTCCAAGGTATCTGACCAGCTAAGGAAAAACAGTGTGGGCAGACCAGGATTGTGCATGTGTTTGGTCTGCTTGAGGAGACAAAGCTTTGTAAGCAGTTACAGAGTCACTCTAATGCATATAGATCAGTACAGTAACTAACCCTGTCTGAGATAAGATATCAGTCATATCTTGTATCACTGGGGAGAGACAAGGTCCACCTGACAAAATGCGACAAGAGCACCTTTGCCAACTGGCCAGCCAACCTACTGCGGAGGACTTTAACTAGGAACAAGGAAGTCTCTTCATCACAGACCCTGGGTTTTAGGGGAGTTTCAGCCTGCTCGATGTCTGCTCCAAGCACCACACATCAGAATGCAAGCAGTCAAGGAGATTTCTAAAAGGCGTCGAGGATAACTTTGTGATACTGACTGGGCACACCAGCGGTGATTCATAGCTGGATCGACTAGTAACTAACAAGGAAGAACTGGGGGATGTAGTGGGTACTGGGGGATGTACTGGGCTGTCATGACTGCAGAGTGGAGTTCATGATCCTGTGGGGGCTGAGGAAGGAGAGCAGTAGACCTTAGCATTAGGACAGTTTATTCAGGAAACTGGTAGGTGGGATCCACGGAACAGCAGCTCTGAAGGGTAAAGTTGCTTAGGAAAGCTGACGGGAAAGCACAAGGATCCTAACACTGAGAAAACCAAATAAATGTATTGATATTTTCAGCAATAAGAAAGCAAAACTGATGTCCTGTGAAGAGCAGCTAAATAGGAAATTAAATTAAACCTGGGGTTATAATAAGATCTATATTATAGCAGGACACCAAGTTGCTGAAGAGTGTCCAGAGAAGGGCAGTGAAGTTGGTGAGGGTCTGGAGAGCAAGTCTTCTGAGGAGCGGCTGAGGGAGCTGGGGTTGTTTAGCCTGGAGAAGAGGAGGCTGAGGGGAGACCTTATCGCTCTCTACAACTACCTGAAGGGAGGTTGTAGTGAGGTGGGTGTTGGTCTCTTCTCCCAAGTTACTGGCGATAGGGTGAGAGGAAACGGCTTCAAGCTGCATCAGGGGAGGTTTAGACTGGATATTATGAAAAATTTCTTTACTGAAGGAGCGGTCAGGCATTGGAACAGGCTGCCAGAGAGGTGGTGGAGTCACCATTCCTGGAGGCGTTCAGAAAACGTGTAGACGTAGCACTTCAGGGCATGGTTTAAGAGACATGGTAGTGTTGGGTTGACGGTTGGACTTGATGATCTTAGAGGTCTTTTCCAACCTTAATGATTCTACGATTAGTAAGTTCATCCTGTTCAGATAGAGTGTGTTTTAATATAGACACAACTAGAAATACTTAAAAATACAGTGAGCAGGTCACGTCTGCAGAGATGAGGGGCTGTGTGGTGGAGAACAGTGACCGGAAGGAAATTGAGAGTTGACAGTGGCCAAGCCAGCAAAAATTATTTTTCCAGTCTAATGCTATGGTATAAGCAATTAATGGAATCCTTGACTATATAGCCAGAGATGTGGCAGGTAGGAAAAGATGTTGTTTTCCTTCTATGTATAGCATTGGCGAGATCTTTGTGGTAATACTGCGCTAGCCTCTGATTCCTTGTTGTCAGAGGAATGCTGAGAAATTATTCAAGGCCAGAGAAGCTCCTTTGCATGGAGAGACTTAAAGAGCACAGTCTGTTTGTCCTGTCAAAAAGAAGACTGGAAGGTGACTACAGTGATTTTTAATCTTGCACAGTGAGAGGCATAACAAGAAAAAATAACTATAAGCTGAAATGAAACAAATTCAAATTAGAAATTACGCACATTCTTAACAGTGGAGGACATTAATGGTTGGAATATGCTGCCAAGAGAAATGGCACATCCAGTATCTCCTAAGGGCTTCAGTTAAAGAATAGATGCTTTTCTCACAGAAGCACGTTAGTTGAAACAGATAGGTTTAATTCCCTGCCCTGAAAGTCTCTCAGAGCATGTAGCTATTGTTATTACATAGTATTTGAATTACCATAACACCTAGAAACACAAGTCAAAGGCCAGAGCACTTTGCCTCCTTAGCGACTATGTAAAGACATTAAGAGAAAACCCCATTCTGCCTCCTGAAGAGCTCACACTCCAAATCTACAGAGGCACCAATAGACAGAGAGCAGAGAGGAGCGAAGAGAAACTGTAACAAGTAGAAGCTGCTGCTGCTCATCCTGTGCCTCTCCTTGTTTCATAATCGGGTGGTTTGGCAGGAGCCCAGCTTAGTCTTGGGTGTGTGGGCAGGCTGGCTTCAGAACTTGAAGAGTAGGCATGGTACAGGTATGTTTGTGCCTGTATCATCTATCTGCGGCTACAGATGGTTTTGCTGAGTCTGGGGCACGTCAGGTTTTTATTAATGTTGCTTGACAACAGAATTGGTCCCATGAATCTATTTACCCACTCTGCTGACCAGTCATCCACCAACTGGTCAGACCATCGCTGCAGTCTCCAAATGCAGACATACCACATCTGTTGTTGGACTAGTAGACAGTATGATCATAGTACAGATCACAGCATAACAGGACTGTAGGATGATTCAAGTTGGACAGGACCTCTGGAGGTCTCTAGACCAACTTTCTGCTCATAGCAGAGTCAGATCTGAGGTCAGAACAGGTTGCTTTGTGTATATATACATTTTTACTTGTTCTAGGAACTCTTAAATTTGGATCCAGACATAATAGTGGGGGGTTTTGGTCCTTGCAAGAAAACCATCTGTATTCATCATCTGTACTTTTACTGACACATAGCCCAGAGAAGGTCATCCACCATTCTCGCAATGCATTAACCAGCCTTGCCACAGAAATCCACCTTATTCTGTGGGCAACGGGTGTTGCAGGATCTGTGCTATGAGGTAATAGAGAGTAAGACATAAAAGAAATTTTCCCCAATTTGTATTTCATAATTCCACAAAAACCTGAAGCTACATCAAATTATACAGAACTGGAATTTTAACATTATGTGAGTGAACTTGGATCCTTCTGTGAAACAGAAGAGACAGACAGGAAGTATGTTTGGAAAATCATATCAAACCATCTTGTACTAACTGACAGGTAATTAAACATCTATATTCATAGATTAATCTTTGTAAATTATGTTGATGGTACATCTTCAGAAAATACAACTATTTTCATAACAGTTGTACATGCTTTCTGAGAGCCATGATGGGGGGGTGACGGTAGGCTAACTGGATAGGGGAGGATCTGAGCAAGTAGTTAAAAAAGCAATGCGTTTTATTAATAATTTCAAAAGAATAAATTCAGTCTTAGTTGTAATCATAAGCAAGACATTAATAAGTTACTATCAGAGAAAACTACACAAACTATAAAAATTATGATACTATAATTGTACAATAGATAAATATTATTTTATTACTTAGCACTTCTCATCAGTAAATCTCAGAATATTTTACACAGAGGTATGAAAAATAATAATTATTAGACCAAATCTATAAACAGAATAAATTAGGTAAGAGTTCTTTGACAGGGTAAAATTTGCTTATGATTATTTTTCCCTTACACTCATTTCAGAAGACCAAAGCTTTCCTCAGTAAGGGTGCTGGGTTTTGTTGGTTTGTGGGTTTTTTTAAGCAGAGGGTAATATTTATTTCTTGCAGAGTTCACACATGGGGATATTTTGATACTTTAATTTTCACAGCTCAGCTGATACTGGGCGTCTTGCCATACATAGAGCTGGCAAACAATTAACCTGTTATTACACAAAGGATTACCAGCATCTGAAAAGTTAAATGAGAAAATAAAAAATTTTATACTACTAAACTGAATACAAATTTCTGCCAACAGCACTTAAAATGTACATCCTTTAAGAGAGATGTCCAATAAGACTGTAAAATGTAAGAATTCAGTTGTGTTGAAAATAACAGATTTCTACACTGTTACCACTGAGTCTTTAGGCTCCTAGAAGCAGGTGGAATTCTGACTGAAAATAAAGTTATACTTCTTAGAAAAAGAGTACATTTATAAAATAGTAACTCTTTTGAAAGGTGTCATTGTATTCTGCAAGAGAAATGTGTATAGTTTGGGTCTCAGTGATCTTGATATGAAAGGACGTGAGCTAGGCATGAAAACAATAACTGTGCTTTTTGACATTGTTCTGGACAGAATCTTTTGGAGAAATAGGGCCACAAGTATATTTAGAAGTAAGGTTGTTTAATATTGTAATGAAATACTTTCAATAATAGGAACTTTTCTTAAAAAATTAATGGCTTTGATCCTTGACACAGGCACTAGGGAAACCATTGTCTCAGTAACTCCAGTTTCTCCTTAGGATGAAAACGTCAAGAGTCAGTGACAGTGCTCTAATGCTAACTTGGAAAATCCATTACTAGAGGTGAGAAGTACAAGACACCTCTTCAGTCTCTGTGTTCTCTACCAGAATACCAAGCAAAGCTTCCTGCTGCAGTCACTGGGATATTATTTTTGTGATCTTCACAGCAGTTCTCCAAAAGCAAGATTAGCTGTCGTGTAATAACAACAGTGACGCACAATGTGATAACAGGCAGCCTCCAGGTGAAGAATCTTTGTATCACTACAGTCTCCCCCACTAATCAGTTCTCTACAGTACAAGATGTAAAGGAAGCTGAGGAGGAATATGTAAAACAGCATGCAGATAGCTACGCAGTGGAAAAAATACCAGTAAGAGGTAGCAAAAATACTGGAAACAGCTTTGTGGAGATAATAAAATTGCTAAAGAGCATTTACTGTTAATAGCCTGTGTTTTTCATGACACTAATGGGTGGTTAATTATTTTTGTTTTAATTGAAACATATGTCACAGCAATATTTTGTGCTTCCACTGATCTAAAGCTATTGTTCAAGTCCATGTTGCAATCAGTTCTCAAACAATGCTCTCTTTGTCAGCAATGCAGAAGTAGAATGATTTTAATTTCTTCTCTTGGAAGATTTATATCCTGGAAAACCCTCATTCCCCTCTGCACTTGCAGATGGTCAGTTAAATATTCCCATCTGGTTATACTTGTTTTTGTCTGGTTATACTTAGATTTTTTCTAACAAAAACAAAACAAAACCCCAAGCCCAACAGAACAACCAACCACTGGTTATTGCATGAGCAGAACTAATAAAGCTCAATTTCATATGGATCTGTGCCTTTATACTGCAGTAACCCAGGCGTCACCTCTTTGTCCCATGTGGCCTCATTTCCTCCTTCCATTTCCCCTGCGATTTTATTTCCTCTTCTCCCCCTGCAGCACTGCTTCGTGCATTTGCCCTCTATTTGTTTTTTCCTGTTTTACCCTTTCCCCTGCATTGCTGCTCTCCCTTGGATAAGCTGCAGCTGCCTTGAAGCAGCACATATGCTAATTAGCTCACAATACTACTTTGCATATTCCATGAAGGACTCCATAGCATTTCACAAATATTAATGAATCGATCCTTCACAATAACCCTGCTCCCTAAGTATGTGTTTTTATTCCTGCTATACATATGGAAAAGTTGGTCTAGTTTATCCTTGGTTGGTCATAGCTCGGTCAAGTTTATCCTTTGTTAATTCTCCATTTCACTTCTTCTTGACTGACCGCTAATTTATCTTTTCTGGCTGTAGTGTTTGTTCAGAGCAGCTGTTGTTGTCTCATTGACAGAGGTTGTCAGAGCGTGGCCAACTCTCGTTATTTTATCGCAAGCCTTGTGATACTTGACAGTTCCCCTGCAACCTCAGTTCTCGGGTTCAGGTGATGAAGATTGCTTGAGAAATTCACCTTTTGCTTATTATAACAAGTTTCTGGCTCAATAAGCTACAAAACTGAAAAATGTGGTGGCAGGATTGAAAATGTTCAAAACAGGGTGAAAATAAAACCACATGTATTTTTAAAAAATACAGCTATTTTAAAGCACCTCTACCTTGTGATGTCATGGGGTCTGTCTCAGGTTCATCATGTAAGATACTGGCATGTGTAAGACTGCAGAAGCTACAGACCATTTCCCATTTTGGAAGGGAGGCTGGCCTGCAAAAAGTAAATCACTCAGTGAAGGCTGACAGTTTCTGACCACAAATTCAAACTCTGCTAAAGCACCTAGGAAAGAATATATATTTGGAATTATAATCACTTGTGAAAATGCTTTAATGCAGAGAACAGTGTGCTTTATAGTCCTGTAGTTTCTGCATTTGATTCTCCTTTCCTCTTCTTTCAAGACAAGACTATGGAGGTAGCATAGGATTTTCTTTTAGCATCCAGAAGATATGTAAAACTAGAGCAAGACAATAATGTTTACTGAAAGATTGTTACAATCTGCTCAGTACTTGAGATTCCAATAACCCTGGTTACTTCATGCATTATTAAAAAGAGCATTTTGCAGCACTATTAAAATCATAAACATGCTGCTTTGTCTTTATGTACTCATACAGAAAAACAAATTTACTTCGGCATAGTTTGAAGATAAATTTAAATTTGTGCTTACTGGAGTTCAGCTAATACTAAGTAGAAAAAATTCATTTACTTGAAATAAAACTAACAATATTCTGTATAGCCCTTTCCTTCCAGCAAGGTTCTTTGCCATTTCATAAGCAATTAAAAACTATGTTAATGGCTCTGATGAGAACAATTAATGAGAAATACAAATAGCTACCTCAGGTACCAACCAGCTAATACAGTGCCATAGAGTATGTATAGAACAGAGAGTGATTCCACCCACAATTTTACTTTATGCTGTTGCATCCATCAGGCATGTTGCCTTTTTAAACTACAGCACCTGATGTTGAGAAGTTGGAATCACAGACTGAAAACAATCTCTGGCACCCATGGAGGACTTCAGTCCAATCTGCTCTAAGCAGGTCCAGCTAGATCAGGTTGCTCAGGGCCATGTCAAGTTTTAAATAGCTCCAAGGATGTAAATTCCATCATCTCTCTGAGCAGCCTGGTTAAGTTTTTCACCACCTTTACATCTGAAATGTTTTCATTATCTTGAGTCAGAAATTGCCTGTGTTCTAACTTCTATCCATTGCCTCTTGTCCTACTGTGCACCTGAGAGTGGTCTGTCTCCATCTTCTCTGCACTTTCCCATGATATAGCAGAAGAGATTTAAAAGATTTCCTTCTCCTCTGCCAGTTGAGCAAACCCAGCTCCCACAGCTTCTTCTCATATGTCCCTGTACTTCAGCCCCGTGACCATCTTGGTGGCCCTCCACTGGGCTTGCTCCAGTACGTCCATGCCTTTTGTCTCCTAGGGAGCCCAGAACAGGATGCATATTCCAGATGTGGTCTCAGAAGTGCCAAATGGCAAGGAAGAATCCCTTGCCCTGCTGGCTAACCCCTTGCTAATAGTCCTGGGTGTAGTTGGCTCTGCAGCAAGGGCATTTTGGTGTCCTCCACCAGGACCCTCAGGTCCTTTTCAGCAAAGCCCTTGGCCTGTCCTCTTGCATGGGGTTATTCCAACCCAAGCACTGGATGTTGTGTTTGTCTGTCCTGAACTTCAAGGTTCCTGTCGGCCTATATCTCCAGTTTGTCACACTCCCTCTCAATAGCAGCCCTGCCCTCCAGTGATTTGACTGCTCCCAACAATTAGGTGTCACCTGCAAACTCAACTAAGAAGTAGCACCCAAAAAGTTGTTTTGTAATATAGTTTCGGTGAGATTTCATCAGTTCAAACCCAGTATGCCATTATAATAAACTGTTCTTATATGTGAATCTTTACATCAGGTATCCCATTTCAGCAGCAAAGCTCATATTCAGATCTACTTAAAGCTCTTTGCCTACTCTTTGCCTTCCACAGGTAAACCTGTCTTGAAAAACCAACTGGCATAGGTTGAGCTTCTGTTAAAATTATACTTTATAGTTAATAAAACAGTCACATGCTAGAAATCAGATAAGGAACAGGTCAACTAAGTCTAGCCCTCACCAGTCTGCAGTTTTTTCCTAGAGTGTTATTTGTTTTGGCCTATCTATTTTAAAGTGATCAAAGGCCAATTCTGTCCTTTTTATTCCTTATAGACAAAAATTCTTTGAAGACACTGAAAGTTTTGCCTGAGCAAAATCTTCACTATACAAGAACTGACTTTGTGACACCAAAACCACTGAGAGGCCTGCCATTGCATGACTGTGAGATTAAAAAATTGTTTCCTAGTTCCAAGCTCACAGGTTAAGGACAAGCACTGAAACATTTACAGCCAGCAAAAAAGATTCAACCCCAGAAGCTTCATGTTTCACGGATTGTGATCATCTTCAGTAATAACAGGAAGTATCTCAGAAATAATTGGTGCACAATAAATAAGCTAACCGGGACTGCTGTGTACAAATCTGATCACAGATCACAGATACTCAAGAGGTGTAGGAATGGGAGCAAATGCACAGAGCCTGCTACGTGTCTGCAGCTCCAAGAACCTGAGTTATTTAGCTTAGTAAAATGAAGGTATACACGGACTATCATTCCTCTGTGTAAATAATTACAGAAAAAGGGCAAGCATTGTTGTTCTTCCAGCTAGAAGTACACATAAGCTCAGACATAAACAAATGAACAGAAAATAGCAGTATGTTCCTAATCATTAAGCCAGTTATTTCTTAAACTGTAGTTAAGAGCTCCCAAGAGGGCTAGCGAAGGGCTTAAGGCAGATTGTGAAAGATCAGATTTTAAAAAATATGTTTTAATATTAATTCTATACTTATATTCAGTACATTATCAAAAGAAAATCCCCACGAAAATCCCCACATTATGCAGATTTACTGCTGGCAGCAGCTCAGTTCCTCCATGACAGAGGAGCAAAAAGTATCTGTAATTACCAGTGTCTGTGCCAGCCAACGAGCTGCTAATCACCTTTAGTCAAAACAACTAAATATACAGTGTGGTTGATGCTGACAATATGGGGATTTGCTTGTTCCTGGCTAGAGGGATTGGACTCAAGGGAGGTCACACAGGGACAGGCGACCTCAAAAAAGTAATAACACACGAAGTTTGAGAAAACACTGCATTAATGAAATAATTTTCCTGAGAAGCCACTCTATTAGTAACAGAGGAAGCGGACATTAATTGCTTTTGAAATGAAGTTTGACAAATCTGAAGTTTGATAAATGGATTATATTATTTGGTACCCGTGAGAAGCTGGTCACAGCTTCCTTGCAAGTCCTGATGATTACTGGATGGTCAGTAACACAGTATTCACTGATGCACCTATACAAGTAGAATGCCATGTTATTCAAATATACAGTTGAATGACAGAACTTGTTAGTATTTCATATTTTATGTGGCAGTTGAGATCATGATGGAAAAAAGGCCATTTGTTTGGCTTCAGTATCAGTCTATCTGCATTTAGTAACATCTTGAATTAGCAATTAATGTAAAAGTAACGTAAGTGTAATGAAAACTTTCACCCATGTGTGACGTGCTGGCTTCCATCACAATTCTTGGTCTATAGAGTTTTTGCCTTTTCATTTCTCTTGAAGGCATGCTGTCATTACTTTCCATTCCTCTCTCCATGAAACGCCTCACTGGCAATGCAGCTCAGTACAGCCACCTGTACTGGCACTTGTGCAATTCCACAGTGAGACTGTTCAAGGAGTTTTCCTGTACAGTCATTTCTGGGAGGTGGTTGGCTGATTAAACACAAATTTTATTGATTTTAACTGCCGTGAAACTAGGCTCGGGCTTATATTTACAGAATGGGTTTTGCGGAAGAGGAGCTGAACTGACTACCAGAAATAAAAAGAGTTGTTAGAGGTAGAATCATCAGGGAGCTAAAGAAACCATGAAAGGGGGCAGAAGCATGAGTCTGAGACGCCCTCTAACAAGATCCTTTTGGAAAGGGAGAACAATGGAACAACATGGTCAACTTAAGAGGTGACACAGATGACTTTGGTTAGTGACTTTTTGATCAAAAAAGTGCAGGGTAGGTGCTGTACTTCTATGGATGGAAACCTGCCATGGGGTAACCAATTAACTTCACAATCTTGATTTTCAATTGAGACCCTTGGTGTTGCAGCATTATCACAAGAGGAACCACAGATTTCAATCCTATTTATTTAACACCTATTCTCAGTTATTTCTATTAAAATTTTGCTCCAGTCATAATCAGCTATCTTTTTTTTTCATGTAATGAATGCATTATGTGAGACACAGGAGACCTACACCCTAGTGAAGGGGAATATTTTTCATTTTTCACCTCAAAGCCCTTTACAAACTCTCATTAATTTAAATTCCTTCCACACCCCTGCTGAATAACCTAACACAAATGGAATGTCACACTCGAGATCTCTGTGTGTACACTTGGTCCTCTGAGCTTAGGAGCCAGCCAGATCCCACTGTGCATTAAAATTTCAGTGAAGGATTCCTGACAACCCCATGTGCAGAATTGTCATAGCGCATTTATTCTTTAGAGAGAGCTGCTGTCCAGACAGATGCTGCAGAGAAGTGTCAGAAACAAAATGGGGCTCTCCCAAAAAAGATACCAGAATTGTCACTATGGGAGCCTGGGGACTGGAAATTGTTTTTTTGGCATGGGACTTTCCAGCCTGAAAAACAAAGTGATGTTTATCTAGTTCCCACTTGTAGGACTTCTAATGAGCCCTCCCTTTCAAGCTCCTTTCCCCAGCAACTTTTGAACTGGCTTCCACTGAAGCTGCTTTCCCTGTCCTGCTCTACCTCCAAGCCAGAGGGATTAGAAGGGAAACAGTATACCATAGTGTAGGAAGATTTCCAGAGTACATTAATGGGTGGAGCACCAGCCTGGGACCTTCATGGGATTTTAGATTTTCATGTTAGGCTGGGTGTTGCCACTCCTTTTCACCCCAGTTTTGAGGATGTGATGTTTCTGAAGAAGAATGAGATATTGTGTTTGCTGTACAGCACAGGAGAAATTGGAATCTGGATCCTACAACTGCAATTTGATCAAGGAAGAGCAATTTAGGCTGGGTTTCTGAGGGAATGAGGCAGGGCAGTAAGGGAAGCACCTGTAGTCTGGAATGTAGAGCTGTAGGTCTCCCACAAACCTGCTTGGCTGCTAGCTCTGGTTTCCAGACCAGAACTCACCACACAACTTGTGCACCTTTATCTGCTAGAGACAGCCATTATTAAGAAACCCTTTTGTGAGCAACATATAAAGGCCTTTCAGTCTTTAAGTGCTCAGTAAGCCACAGATTTGGGAAACCGGGTATAAAATGTCAGCAGATAGTATTGCCTTCTGGATCAGACCCACGCAGCACGCCCAGTGATTCAATGGAGGCAAACTGTGAAACACAGAATCACAGGATTATAGAATCGTTTAGACTGGAAAAGACATTTAAGATCATCAAGCCCAATTTTTAAGCTAGCACTGCCAAGACCAACACTTAACCATGTCACTAGGAACCACCTCTACATGTCTTTTAAATATCTCCAGGGATGGTGACTCAGCCACTTCCCTGGGCAGCCTCTTCCAATGCCTGACTACTATTTCAGTGAAGACATTTTTCCTAGTATCCAATCTAAACCTCACCTGGCGCAACTTGAGGCCATTTCCTCTCATCCCATCACTTGTCACTTGGGAGAAGAGACCAACACCCACCTCACTACAACTTACTTTCAGGTAATTGTAGAGAGCAATAAGGTCTCCCCCCAGCTTCCTCTTCTCCAGGCTAAACAACCCCAGCTCCCTCAGCCGCTCCTCAGAAGACTTGGCTTGAAACCCTTCACCAGCTTCATTGCCCTTCTCTGGACATGCTTCAGCACCTCAATGTCCTTCTGCAGAGGGGCCCAAAACTGAACACAGTATTGGAGGTGCGGCCTCACCAGTGCCGAGTACAGGGGCACAATCACTTCCCTGCTCCTGCTGGCCACACTATTCCTGATACAAGCCAGGATGCTCTTGGCCTTCTTGGCCACCTGGGCACACTGCTGGCTCATGTTCAGCCAGCTGTTGAGCAGCATCCCCAGGTCCTTTTCCGCCAGGCAGCTTTCCAGCTGCTCTTCCCCAAGCCTGTAGCATTGCATGGGGTTGTTGTGACCCAAGTGCAGGACCCAGCACTTGGCCTTCTTGAACTTCATAAAATGGGCCTCAGCCCATTGATCCAGCCTATTCAGATCCCTCTGCAAAGCCTTCCTACCCTTGAGCAGACCAACACTCCCACCCAACTTGGTGTCATCTGCAAACTTACTGAGGGTGCACTCGATCCCCTCATCCAGATCATTGATAGAGATATTAAACAGAACTGGCCCCAATACTGAGCCCTGGGGAACGCCATTTGTGACTGGCCACCAACTGGATTTAACTCCATTCACCAGAAATCTTTGGGCCTGGCCATCCAGCCAGTTTTTTACCCAGGAAGCTGGCTCATCCAAGCCATGAGCAGCCAGTCTCTCCAGGAGAATGCTGTGGGAAATGGTGTCAAAGGCTTTACTGAAGTCCAGGTAGACAGCATCCACAGCCTTTCCCTCATCCACTATGTGGGTCACCTTCTCATAGAAGGAGATCAGGTTGGTCAAGCAGGACCTGCCTTTCATAAACCTGTGCTGGCTAGGCCTGATCCCCTGGTTGTCCTGTACGTGACGCGTGATAGCACTCAAGATGATCTGATCCGTAACCTTCCCTGGCACAGAGGTCAGACTGACAGACCTGTAGTTCCCCGGCTCCTCCTTCTGGCCCTTCTTGTAGATGGGCTTCACATTTTCTAACTTCCAGTCAACTGGGACCTCCCTGCTTAGCTGGGACTGCTGATAAGCAATGGAAAGTGGCTTGGTGAGCACTTTCACCAGCTCCCTCAGTCCCCTTGGGTGGATCCCACGCAGCCCCATAGACCTCTGTGTGTGTAAGTAGTGTAGCAGGTCACTAACCATTTCCCCTTGGATTATGGGGGCTTCATTCTGCTCCCCATCCCCATCTTCCAGCTCAGGGGGCTGGGTAGCCTGAGAACAACTGGTCTTACTACTAAAGACTGAGGCAAAGGTAGCATTAAGTACCTCAGCCTTTTCCTCATCCTTTGTCACTATGTTTCCCCCTGCACCCAATAAAGGATGGACATTCTCCTTAGGCCTCCTTTTGTTGTTAATGTGTTTACAGAAACGTTTTTTATTCTCTTTTATGGCAGAGCCAGGTTAAGTTCTAGTTGGGCTTTGGCCCTTCTTATTTTCTCCTTGCGTAACCTCACAACATCCTTGTAGTCCTCCTGAGTTGCCTGCCCCTTCTTCTAAAGGTCGTGATTGTTTCTTTGAAATGTGAAGCTAAAGGAGGATCCTGGGGTGTGCTAATCAAGGTAAATTTTATGAATAAAGACATTACTGAAATTTCAAATAAACCTGTCATGCAATTTATTTAGGAAAAAAATATAGCAAATCCTGAATGTCTTACTTGGCCCCAAATAAAGCAGGTTCAATTAAGTTCACAGTTACTGCTCCCTTATGAACTAGACCTACGTACTTTATATGTGGACTTGAGTTTCAACATGTGAAATTTCTTCCCCATTCTTTCCTGCTTGATGTGGAGATTTGCCCTCTATGTAAATAACTGGCAAGAGTAAGGAGTTCAGCTCACTGAAAATGCCTATCTTCCTTTATTCAATAATCCCTTTTAGGATTTGGCTTTCTGTATTTACTTTGCTTGATAACCTCCCTGAAATCTCTCTATCTGGTGCCAATATGCTTCGTCACCTAGGACCTGCTCAGGCTCGTAACTCTTCACGCTTGGAGACCTAGGCTGAATGCATATTAAATTATTTTCTCTGCATAGCTATCAGGTGCTGTAAATTCTAGATTTTTCATGGTGCAGAGCTGGAATATAGACACAATTTTTTTTGTCCTAAGAGATTTTTTCCAAGAGATTTTGTGTGGAGACAGGGCCTCTGTCTGTCACAACATGCCCTGCCAGCTGGCTTTGCAAGCAGAACCTGACAGTGTATTTAATCCTCCATATCCATTCTTGTGATCCATAAATATTAAACTAGCTTTAAAATGATGATAGAAAGGGCTTAAGTTTTGTAAGACAACATTAGAATAACTGTGAAGTTAGTCAGAGGATCAAATATGTTTTTATATGCCATTTTAAGTAATCATCCCTCCCCTAAATTAAAGAAGTGCTTCTTTCACTCAAAACAAAAATTCCTGCAGTAGGGCAACTTCTTGCTGAGACAAGTTTTGAACTGTCCCTTCGTGTTTAGCTCAGTGGAGGGAGGCCCTCTTTTGACTCACTCCCGCCTGCAATCAGCTTCCCATGCGATTCCTGTCTGCTCTAATATTGACAATGCACAACACAACCAGTCACACCGTCAGCTCTAGAAGCTGCTCACCAGCCCGCTTAATATTCAGGCACCACACAGCTGATGCAACCTGTGGCCTGGGTAAAGGGTCTTTGTTAAGAATCCATACTTAATTTATCTTTGTGGAAACATCTGACACACAAACTGGAGATTATCACATTATAACAGTAGGAGAGCCCATTACAACAACAACAAACTCCAAACCTAAGCAGCCTCTTTGCTTCTGCTGTTGGTTTTTCTTCTCCCACCATGCCTTCCTGCCCAGGACCACCTGGATCTCCAGGCAGGCAGCTGGGACTGACCCGTAGTAGCAGAAGGCTGACATTACTGCAAATTTAAATTCCGGTGCACTTCTTTAACGTCATAAAACAACTTATTGGCTGTTCATATTTTACGTTATCAAACACAATTCCTTATGAACAGCGGGCCAGCCGCTCCACCACAGAACTCACTCCTCAGAATCCCTGACAAGACACTTCGCTCCTTTCCCCGCCACCAAACCTCTCCTAGCCCCGTCTCACGGCACAGCCATGAGGAAAACCGGCATTTGCCCCTGCTTTAGCAAAAGGGTCAAACTTCTGCCGAGCGTGTTACGTGGTCGTTTATCAGCATCGGCGTACAAGGGCTTCCCTCACAACCTCTATCTGAGGCAGGCAGGCAGGCGGGCGCCTCCCCGGGACTTTCTGTCAGGCGCGGCGCGGACAGCCCCGCCGAGGTCCCGCTGTTAAGGACGTCGGCAGGACCGCCTCTCCCTTTTCGCTCCGAGCCGCCATTTTGTAGGCACACACGGGGAGGTGAGCTTAGCCCCGCTTGCCGGCCTCAGGTGCCTCCGCGGCTCTGGGTGGCGGCGGGGTGGGCCAGGAGGTTGCCGAGAGATGGGGGAAAGGAGAGAGGGGGCTGGTGAAGGCGGCTGGTGCAGGCGCGGGGGAGTGGGGCTCCGCCGAGGCTGCGGCAGGTGGCGGTGGGCCCGGTAGGCCCGTGGCCGCCGGCGTGGTGTCGGGGGCCGGGGGCCGGCCCTGCATAGGCCGGGCGGCTGGGGCAGCTCCCCGGGGTGGGCCCCGGAGCGGGGACCGCTGGCTGCGGCGGCACTCGCCCGTCGCTGCCGGACCTGGTGGCTGGCGTCCCCGCGGGCCTTCGGGGTGTCTGCGCTTTGGCACGAAGCGGCGGGGTGGGGAGGCTCCTGTGGCGATAGAAAGCGCAGCTCGAAGCGAAAGAAATTGTTACACTCAGAGCACAAACTGATGACTAGGGTTTATGTTGTGTCAGATGTAAAGCGGCTGATAAATCTGGTAAAGGAGATCTTGCCTTTTGGATGCCTTCTGAGGGGTGGCAGCGGGAACTGGGCTTACTCTGCCTGGAGCAGAGGGGGCTTTGGGGGGCACCTAACAGTGCTGTTGTCAAGAAGACGGATCCTGATACTTGACAGGAGCACGTGGCAGGAACATGAGACAAGGGGCTTAAGACAAAATGAGAAGCTCAGGCTCGATCTCTTCATCATGAGAACAGCCAGGCCTCCAAACAGGCTGCCCGGGGAGGCTGTGCAGTAGTTCTCCATCACAGAATGAGAGAGGTTGGAAGGGGCCCCTGGAGATCATCTTGTCTAACCCCCCTGCTTGAGCAGGCACACCCAGAGCAGGGGGCACAGGACTCTGTCCAGATGGGTTTTGAATGTCTCCAGGGAAGGAGACTCCGCAACCTCCCTGGGCAGCCTGTTCCACTGCTCTGTCACCCTCACAGGAAAGGTTTTTCTCATATTTAAGCGTAACATCCTGTGTTCCAGCCTGTGCCCATTGCCCCTTGTCCTGTCGTTGGGCACCACTGAAAAGAGTCCAGCCCCATCCTCTTGACACCCACCCTTCAGATATTTATAAGTATTGATGACATCCCCCCTCAGTCTTCTCTTCCAGGCTGAACAGACCCAGGTCTCTCAGCCTTTCCTCATAAGGGAGATGCTCCAGTCCCCTGATCATCTTGGTAGCCCTTTATCCTTGAGGGGCTTCAAGGACAAAGCCTTGGGCAACCTGGTCTGATCTCACAGTAGACTTTGCTTCAAGCAGGAGGTTGAGCTAGGTGACTTGCTAACATCTATTCAAAAGTGAGTTACCCAGTGGTCCTATAAATATTCTTTTCTGTGAATGTCTAAGCTAAAAGATATTGCTTGAATTCATCTGACAATTTGGAAGGGTGTCATTCTGAATAGGCTTAAAGACTTGATTTTTCTGACGCGTCTGAAAATGCTATCAGTGAAGTTTTTAATGAAAACTAGTAGTTCTGATTAATTTATATTCATTTTTACAGTAATCAGCCAAAATGACGAACACAAAGGGAAAGAGGAGGGGAACACGTTATATGTTCTCAAGGCCATTTCGCAAGCATGGTAAGTATACCTTGTACTAAGAACGCTGCATTATGTTACGGACCTGTTGGATGTCAACAGTCCCTAAGCAGCACATGTAAAACATGGCTTCTGTCAAAGGATATCTGACAACTTGGGCTAAAAACTGTAGAATGATACAGAAGTGAACTCTCACCTCTTACAGCTTATGTGTTGGTATTCTGGTTGCTTCTGGTTGCTTGTTACAATGCTAATTCTAGTAATGCTTGAAAATTAATTTGAAGGCGAAGAAAATATTTCAACAGTTAGACTTAACTTAAAAATGTACAGTTTGTTGCCTTTTAGTAATGAGCAGTGACAACAGCTGTTTTCACAGTAAAGTAGTAAATAGTTGTAATGTCATCTCAACTTTTATGTTAGGAACGAGATTAAAGCTGTACTTTTCCCTTGGTTGGATTTCTTTTTTAAAATCGGACGCATGTGAATATGTAATTACTGCTTGAAAAAAAATATGGTTTAATTTCTCAGTTCTACATTTTTGAAATTGAATTTAAATTTGAGGCATTATTAAGAAAACTTTATCAAATGCATGTCCCACATCCCATTGGGGGGCGTGTACCTGTGTGAAACTGTGAGTTTCATCAGTATCCAAATTTGTATCTCTTAACAGGAGTTGTCCCTCTGGCTACCTATATGCGCATCTACAAGAAGGGTGATATAGTTGATATCAAGGTACTTTCTACAGTTCTACTGTGTTAGTGCTAGCTAATTAAAAACTAAAGCAGTGTAATCCTTTACAGTCTCCAGTTTCTTCAGGTAGTCTTGTTATTTGGGTGATGTGTGTCAACACAAGTACCTGCTGCTCACTTTTGAAGCAATAACGGAATGACAGTGCTACTGAACCAATAATAACACTTCAGTGTCACATGCTGGGTTTTGTGGTTTTTTTAATATATTTGTGCGTATATATATATATTTTTATATACATTCGGCTGTGCTGTTACTGTGTGTTCAGCTGAAAAAAGTGAGTGAAAGGCGGCACCGTATCTAATACTCGGTTGCTGGCTTGTGCCTACCAGCAGTGCTTTCATTAGGAGCCCAGCTGTATTTTAGTCTTGCCTGATTTGTACCTGCTGTTCAAGAGAGTCATAGTTATGTCTGTGTCTCTGTATCATTGTAGGGCTATACTTAAAATAATTATGTACAGGGATGGTGATTGCAACGCCACATTAAAGCTAGAATCCAAGAAATAAATGTAAGGATACATCATGTATATTAATACAGGGGAAAAAGGTGAAGCAGCGTTTCCCATCACTTTGTATTTTCTAGAACTTGTCCTTTAAAGTCAACTGTACTTTCAAAATTAAGTTGTGAATCTGAAAGCCTTTCACCAAGGATTCCTACTTTGCTGAATCCTTTAGTTTTGTTTGAATGCAGAGTTTTTGTATCAGTCACACAGAAGATGGTGTATAAGTTGCTTGTTTGTTATTTGACTCTTGGAGAATTGTACTGTGAAGAATTAACACTTCTTGATGCACTGGAGCTTGATGATGATTTGTCTCCTGTGATTGCTTGCTGAAAGCAAAGTGATCCATCATTTCACCGACACTGAAAGCAGCCCAGAATTGTCATAGCAGAATTTGGTAATCTTCAGATATAAAATGCTTAGTTATAAATTCTAATGTATGAATAAAATAGGAGTAATCTTAAAAGTAATTTCAAAAGTAATTTGAAATGTGTACTTTAAATAACTTCTGAAAGAAAAGTACTTAATGTTGCCTTCCCCCCCCCCCCAATTAAAGTTTATGCTTTATTCTTGTTTTACCTTCTAACAGGGTATGGGTACTGTTCAAAAAGGTATGCCCCACAAGTGTTACCATGGCAAGACTGGAAGGGTATACAATGTTACTCAACACGCTGTGGGCATTATTGTTAACAAGCAGGTTAAGTAAGTAGTGAAATTCTGTGTATTGAAACTTTGTCTTTGGAAAAGTTGATCTGTCCTTGCCACCCTCCTTTCACTTTGCCAGTTAGACAGTTATTGTCTTGATTGGTCATTCAAGGTGGGTAAAGTATATATCCTTTTTATAACCCAAGCAAATGATGCTCATTTGACTTGGATCCTGTCAGAGGAAACAGTTTTTATTTTTCTGAGCAGTGCTTAAAGTCACATTGCCTAATGGAGATTTTCAGCCAACTTTTGCACTGATACTGAAACCCTTTTTAAATATTAATTTGTAGCTCTATCCAGCTGTATTCAGGTGGGTTTTCTACAGTTTAGTCAGAAGAGGACATGTTGTGTTTCTTCCAGTAACTGGACTGGAGTACAGCAGTAATACAATTCCTCATTGGTATGCTGCAAGGTTAACATTTTGTGTTTTCCACAGTCTTAATCCTAAATTGTCAGCATATTGTAATATATTGATAAACTTTCAGTTATGTAAGTTATATCTGATCTGCATCTGCGGCAATGTATTTTGAGTGATTGCCCTTTTAAAGAAAATGTATCTGTTATTGAGCTTGTGAAGTTGCTCATGTGAGGGCTGTAAAACTACCTTTGAAGTAACCTTTTTTTCCAAGTGCAATAGATTAAAAACTGATTTCTTTTCTCAGGGGCAAGATTCTTGCCAAGAGAATTAATGTGCGTATCGAGCATATTAAACATTCCAAGAGCAGAGACAGCTTCCTGCAGCGTGTGAAGGAGAATGAAAAGAAGAAAAAGGAAGCAAAAGAAAAAGGCATTTGGGTTCAACTGAAACGTCAGGTAATATTTTTATTGTAGCTGACACGTTGATGATTCAGTTCACCAAAAGAAACCCAACTAGAACCAAACCGGTTGAGTAAAATGTTGTCTTCTTCCAGAACAACTGAGGTTGTAAACTGAGCTCTTTCTGTCTGCCTTTAAAAAACAAACACACCCACCTCACATTAATGAAGCTGCTTACAGTATTCTGAAAAATCCAGGTCTGGCAGATTTTATTGGAGGTGCCTGTTGCTACCACCCTCCCTTGGGTTTGCAATCCTTTGCAGGAAGTTACTGGGTTTTGGGGTTTTTTTTTTTTAGGAGTAGTGTAGCAGCATGCAGTGTGTCTGCATCTGAGCTGTCTGGTATGTTTGGTGTCTGAACAGAACAGCACTGTTCCTGGGTGGAAATTGTAGCCTTGGCTGTGAACAAAGGGACGGGTGCTTCCTGTTCTGTTGTTCATCTCCAGCAGAAGCTCTTGCTGATTTCTGGGATCAGTGTTGCCTTTGGTGTAGTTCAATTTAGCTACAACAGTTTCTCTTGCAACCCTTTAAGAAGAGCATAACTACACTTTAGAGAGGAGATAGTGGCTGTTGCTTCCAGAACCCTAGGGTACATAACTTCATGATAATTTGGATTAGTAAATTGCAGAGGGTAAAGTGTAGATGTTTTCATTCAGCCATGAAAGTCAAGCACGCTTCCTAGCAGATTATTACTGCTATTCTTTGAAAAAAATTTTAAAGAGACTAGGAATGGTAAAAGTGCTGTAATGTTTATATAATAATGTGTTAAATGGTTGTCAAAATGAATTTTGTGTAAGGTTTCTTCTGACTTTTAGTGCCATGAGTTTTCTTTTCCTTTCTTTCTGTTTACAGCCTGCTCCACCAAGAGAAGCACACTTTGTGAGGACTAATGGCAAGGATCCAGAGCTGCTGGAGCCAATTCCCTATGAATTTATGGCATAACGCACATTTAAAAAAAATAAACTGCAGAGCTGGTTTTGGACAAGTGTATGTGATTGTGGCTGATTCCTTTAGGGTTTTTTTTGAACAAATGCTTTAGAAAACATTTCTTCTACTGAGGTTTGTTTGTTCAACTTGCCCTACATGGTGCTTGCTCATTCAAATCATCTGCAGCTTTTGATGAGCAGTTTAGTCATTTATATAGACCAGAAATCCTGGGATGCTGAAATTTGCTAATGCTTAGTGATGATCATCCTTCTTTAACCTAAGAGGCAACATGAGAGGACATGGAATATTTCACCGACAAACTAAGAGCATAGACAAAAAATTGTGCAGTCTCACTTGAAGGTTTATTTTTTTGTGGGAAAAGGGGTAACAGGCTTCAGACTTCATTGATAAAAGTTTTTGTCTAAGATACCTTGGATTAATAGGAAATAAAAACTTGTGGAGACAATTTTTGAAAGCAACCTTTTGAGAAATGGCTGTGGGCAGATTTTGGTGTTTCACCATTGAAACCTGTAAAAGAAGTTTTAGAACATCCTTAGCATTCTTATAATAATAATAAGCATTCTTATTAAATAGTAGTAGTTTAGAAACAAGGCTTTAATTCTAAAACTGCCAGCCTTTGTAACTTGATTTTTATAATTTGAATTGGCTGACATAGCTGAACACTTGCATTTTGTTTGCTGCACGTCTGTTGGATCTAAACATCTACCTGGATGTTCTGATGTGCTCCTCTCATCGCATTGATTTTATTGATAGTCCACAAAAACCCAGTGCTACCTGCCCAGTGTTTTCTTGAACAGAGGAACATCTTCAGCCTACTGCTTACTAACCAGTGCTGGTTTTGTGAGCTTTGTTTGAAATGTTGTGAAGCTTGCTAGAGAAACTGCTGAAGGTAACACGCATAGTTAGCTTTGAACATGCACGAACTCAAGCTTAACTTTGTTACAGATACAGATAAATAATGCTTCAGCTTTCTAAGTGTGAGGTAAGGCATTGCTTAGCTACCTCAAGTGAGTGATATAAAACTGTCTACATGTAGAGAGATTAAAAAATACTACAGAAGGTGGTGACCTCAAGCAGTATGTAGGTATTGACTGTTGAAAATGATTGAATAGTCAGTTGCAGGACAGCTAGTAGGTTTGGGAGTAAGAAATGGAGAGGTAGTGAGGTTTGCTTCTTCCCTCAATTCTGAAGTGCCTTAAGCAGAAGTGTACAGATGGCTTATAAATTAAGGGATTAACGCCTGTTTGCATTTACCTAACATTCAGTTGTGGGTATTCCCATTCTCGTGGAATGTAGTTTTTGGACGTTGAAGTCTGGCGTGGCCTGGTATTTAAGGGTGATGGGCTTCAGGCACTGGGGGTTCAAAGTCGCAGTGAGCAGGTGCTGCATTTGAAGTTTCTCCAAGCTCCAGTCCTGGAAGATGGAGCAAGTTATACAGCTGGAATGACTTTGGAAGTGCTATGAAGAAGATGAAAGGAAGCTTACCTGTCAACAGACTGATACATGATACTAGGGCTCTGTTTTGACACAATACATATTAGGCATGGAGTGCACCACCATCTCTGAAGCAAGGTTTATGAAGCTGTCTTAACATTCACTGTTGCAGCTTATGCGCTTAGCTTGTATGATGAAGCGGGGTTTTCTTGGAACAGCTAGGTCTGTGTACTAAGCCATAGACCTTTATTAGCTGCTTTGGCTTGTGGATTTCCACAGTAATTTAAAGTCGGTATTTGACTCACAAGATAAGCATTGTTTTCCATTAGGCGTTGCGTCTGAAGGAGTTAAGTGGGAGGTTTTACTAGGTACGATCTTTGGTGATGGTATTTTAAATTTTCTTCCCGTGCATGCTTGTCTAAGTTATTTTGGTTCTATGTTTGTGTTGTACTTACTTGTCAAGACTCAAGTGGATTAGCTGTAGCATCAAAATGATTAACAGTAACTAGAAGTGGTGAGTAGTTCTAAACTTTTGAATTTATTTTCAACAATTTGGAATAATAAGACGAGACAGCATGCAGTGGTGTCATTTAAGAGCTGTGCTTCCAGAGGCACTGCATTGCAACAGTTTTCAATTTATTTAGTCTCTGTGTTTTGAAGGTCATTATGTCGACAGTAGATGCTCTTAAATGCATATTTGGAAGTTGTGTGTGGGCTGGGAGGAGAAGGATGGAATGCTTTCCTTGGTCAGGATTCCCAGAAATGACTGAAAATGAAACTGGGTTTGTGTAGCAAGAGAATAGCCTTTTTGTTTTTTTTTTTAACATTTTAAAACAGGACAAATTAACTAAGATTTAACTTGTCTTGCGTTTATAGATGCTACCAGTTAGTTGCTCTCGGTGCAGTGATGGTTTTCCTGCTAATCTGGGGTTTGCAGAAGCACAGCTCAGATATTCACAGGTCTCAGTATCTGCTGTTGAAGTTGACTTCCCATGTGTTCAGCTGCCCTGTTTTTACATAGCCCTGACAAAAGAGGGAGATCTGTGAATTGAGAAAAGTTGCTGGAAGAGCTACTTGTCAGGACATCTGCAGTCATGAAGCTGGTGTTGAGATGCATCCTTCTTGATAGAAGAAAGTAGTTTTAGGAGTGTGGAGAAGATTTGGAAGGGAAGGGGGGTGATTTTGGCAGTTCAGCCTCTGCCCCTCTGGGTGGAGGAAGTGTGTTTCCGTATGGTAGAGTTGCAATTTACTCTCCGACTCGCTATAGAGGGGGTTTTACACAGACCCATAGCTGTAACCAGTTCTCTCCAGTCCTGTCTGAGGCTGTACCTAGCAAACCAAACCTTGGAGCGGGCATGCCAGCTAAAGGCTAGGTGTTTCTCTTGATACCATGACAAAGTTGAATTTTGTTCATTCTGCAATGCTTTGAATTGTGGGGAACTGTTGTGAAATGTGTAAAGGTATGGGTTTCCCTTATAACTGGGCATACCTTGAGCTAGCAGAATTCAGGAATCCCTAGTTTAAAAGCCAGTTTTGCAGAAGTTCAGTATGGTATGTTAACTGTCTTCCAGTCCCCTTCTAGCACAGGGACTTCATTTATCCCAGAGCTGGTGGACAGGCCGTCCCTATACAACATGTGGAGAGTGACGTGCTTATGGATTAGTACAAGCCGTTACACTTCACTGTAGTGCTTTGTCTCCATTACATTGAGCCTAATTAGGGGGTGGAGGCTGAGCTGTCTCCTGCTCACCAGGTTTTACTGCCTTGAACCATTGCAGCTGGTTCCCTGCCAGAGGGCCTGCCAAAAATCTGTTGAGAAGAAGCAAGGAAGACTTCTCCTGGGCTGTTGGCTTCATCTTTTTGAGCATATCAGTGACACCGAGGCCTGAGGTTTCCCGAGGGCTGTGTAGGCAGTGTTGGTTGCTAATACTGTGCTGTGGCTGGGAAGAGTCAATGAAAGGGCAGAAAGGACTGGGGAGGAGGAACCGTGCCAGTGCAAACGGGCTGCAGGCTGAGGACCCCGGGAGGGAGCAGGTGAAATGCACATGCCTGCGGGGGTGAGGGGTGCGCAGACACCTCCAGCCCCATGACTGGGGGGAGGCAGGTAGACAGCTGCCATGAGGGTGTCCAAACAATTCATGCTTTCGTAATCTTCTGTTGTATGTATCAGACTGGGGAAACCATCTTGATGTTTGTTCCCTTGTCCTTCTTGGTGTAATCCTGGACTTGGCAGGTTCATGGCCCTCATGATCAGAAGGACAGCTGGCATCCCAGACACAGATGGTGTGCTGGAATGTCCTGGTTGGTCCAGAGAATGCCAAGAGTGGTGCATACACCTGCCAGAGAATGTGTTCCTCCTTACCCCAGCACAGGCAGGAGAGGCTCCCTCTGTCCTCGCAGAGACTGCAAGGTGCAATGGGTTCCTGTAGTTCAGGGTCTGTGGTGAAAACATGTGGTTAAGCTGGGCTCATTGTGGTTTGGGTAGCACCTCATGACTTGGGTGTGGGTAATGTCTCCCATGGTGCAGGGGGCACCCTACTGCAGCAAACGGTTTTCTCCTTGCATAGGAAGAAGGTACCAGCAGTCCCTGCAATGCTGAGGGTGGTGGTATGGAACACGTGGATTATGAGCTTTTCAGGTCCATGCACCTACCTCAGTGGATGTACTACCAAGGTCTATTTAAGAATCAGGTTGTAGCTGCTGGGATTTATGTAGTCATAACCATCCTTGCTCAAGTGGGAGGGTGATCGCTCCCATCAGCAGCACCCATACAGCTCAGTAACCCAGAAAAATGCAAAGCTCTGAGTTATGGTTGAGGTTGTTGATTTAATTTTCCAGTATTTGGAGGAAAAGGTTTCGGGTGATGACCCCTGGGCCCTCAGTCGCTTTTTTGTCCATGCCCACTCCAAACTGTTAGCCACTGACCAGCAGGAACTGAGGAGTGCAAGGAATACGTGCAGTCCTGAACGTGGGCTTGTGCTCCTGGAAGTTTGTAAGAGCAGTGAAGCCATGCCAGCTCACAGTAAAGGTTGTCACCAGTGCTCCTCCACAAGGAAAAGCTTTGCTCCTGCTGCTCATTATCTCACATGGTCCTGCTGATCTTAAGCCCAGAACCAGCTGGCTCCACAACATCGGCAAAGACTCCCAGGAAAACACTGCATTTTGCTTTAGAGGAGAAATGAGCTCCAGATGCTCTCAGGATGTCCTCCCTGTTGCAGCCACAGGAGCAAGCTGCCTACTCCCACCCACAAAGTGCCTGCTGTTGAATGTTACCAGAGCTTGGATCAGGGACGCGGGTCAGGTGGCACTGTGGTGTCCCTGGGATGCCATGTGAGTGGGATTGAGTCATGTTGCTGTGTGAAAGGGTAGACCATAGGATGGTGGCATGAGCCATCTGCATGGCATGGGTGAAGGGACAGCCTTGTGTTTCCTAAGTAGGGCCTCCAGCTGAGAAAGGAAAGGCTCCTTGGAATAGCTGTGAGGTGCTACATCCCAGGGCCTGCAGACAGGGACAGCTAATCTGAGCCCCCACATGTGAGGAATCAGCCCCAACTGCTTCAACCTACTGAACTGCCTACCAGAGTAGGTGTTGATGGAGAGTCAGCCTGTTGCTCCCTGGAAATTAATTCCTGTGTGGGGTCTCCTACCTAGGTGTATGCAGTCATCTCTGTGCTTGACTATCACCATTTCCCCTTTGGGGGTGCTCTCAGCAGCGAGTGAGGCAGCATCAGCTCTACAGCTGCCTGGAAACGGGGAGCTCCTCAAGTTTTGTGGGTGGTGGTTGTTTAATACTACTGCTTTCACAGCTCAGTGCCTGGGAATCATCTGTCTAGAATGGACTCATTTCATAGCGTTCTTCCAAGGGCACACTGAATGTACTCTGATAGTTCTTTTGTAAAGAAATGTATAAAAATAGCCTGTGTTGGCACTGTGAGTGAGGCCAAAGATGAGTTGTGGTGCATGACAATGGGAGCAGATGACAATAACATGAACCTCTGGAAACCAAAAGCTTTTAGTGATACAAGAGAAATCTTGTTTACCAAAAGAAAAGGGCTCACTGGCATGATGGGAAGTGAAGTAGAAATTTTAGAGGCAATCTGTTTTTGAGGTTAAAAGTGGCCTTGATGTTACCATAGGGATTCTTAGGCACTAAAGTAACACAAATAATCAACAGCACTTCTTCCACGGTGCTTTTCTGCTGCAGGTACTTCTTGAACTGATGTTAATTAGCATGGTGTTAACTACTGTGAAGTATGTGTAACCCTTCAGCAAAGAGCGGTGTGGAATTGTTATCAGGTTGAACATTTCTGGGGCACCAGGGGAGAATCTTTAAACAGGGCAGAACGTTGTTTTGGGGGGCTGGCCTGTCCTCTGGTTGCTGTGGGATGCAGAGCCCAAGATAAGCCTCTGTTCCCTGCTCGAACTCTATGCCCATGGGAAGCAGGGAGCAGCTCCTCCCCTTCCTCCCCACCCTTGCCCCCACAGTGCTGAGGGTTGACTTCCCTCAGGAACACCTTGGCTCTGGTAGAGCAGAGCTGACCATGTGATCCTGGTGCCCTTGTTCTGAGTTTTCATGTTGCTGGAGGGACTGGGGTTGAGGATGTCCAAAGAAATGTATATTGGGTTGGGTAGCTGGGCTCTGGCGTGGATGTAGGGAGAAAGTAAGAGGGAGGGCAAGAGGAAAGCGAGGTTAAAATATAACTTGTCATTGCCTGCATCTTCTGAGAGCTGCATTGAAGGGGAGGGGGAAGGCAACCAAGAGCAGCATCGCTGCACAGCCCTGCCACTGCCAAGGTTCAGCTCAGCTGCCTGCCTGTGGACGTCCAGGGCCACCTGGGGTGCCCTTGGGCATCAGCCTTGCAGATGGGTCCCCCAGCTCCCATGGTGGCTCTGCGACACCAGACCCATCCCCCTGCTTTGGAGTATCAACCTGCTGGCACCTTCCATGTAATTTCCTGCTGGCTTGTGTTATCTCCCTGATAATAACAAAAATAAAGTAGTCCCTGAATGGATTATTTTTCTTGTAAACATTTACGTGCTTGCAAAGCGTGCGCTGCAGAAGTGGTTTTGCTGAGAAACTGAAGCATCTACATTGCTGTTTGCAGGTTTGAGGCTTGCTCAGTGCCAGCCTGTGGTGGAGTGCCTTTCTTCGAAACTTTCTTCCACTTTAAAAGCCCTCAGGGCCTAATCCAGACCTCGAGGCATTGTGGACCATTTTGGTTTCAGTGCTGCCCGTTGCTTGATCTGCAAGCTGAGATTTCAACATCAGCTGTGGAGGGATGTATCCAGGTGTGGGAAACAAAACAGTCCGAGGTAAAGAAATAACTTCCCTCCTTCTGTGCCTGGAGTCCTGCCCTGCATAAAGCGGGAGCCTCTTGTGGTGCTGGTCGGGACTGGTGGGGTGCGGGGGCGCACCCTCCCAAACCCAGTGAGACCAGTGTTGCCGCCCGCCTGCCTCGGGAGGGGGTGATGGACGGTGGGGTGCTGCGGTGCCCGCCCCCAGACCCGCTCACGCTGCCTGTCCGGGCTGTCCCGCATCCCCACTGGGGGCCACCCCACACCCTGGGGAGGGGGAAGGCGGGGGTACAACCAGGGTGGGCAGCGGCGGCGGGAGTGCAACTGGGAGGCAAGCTGGGCAGCCAGGGGGCACGGCCCGGGGTGGGGGGCGGAGTACAGCCGGGGAGGGAGGCGGTACAGCCGAATGGGCGGCCCCGCGCTGCGGGGGCTCCTCCGTGGCTGGCGGAGCCTTTAAAAGCCGCCGGCGGCCGCCCGCGCTGGGCGCTGCGAGCCGCGCCATCCTGCCGTCCCTCCCATGCGCCTGCCGAGCATGTCCCAGCCCTTCCTGCTGGCGCCCATCGCCGAGTGCGCCCCGGGGCCCCCCGGCGCCCAGGTCCGGCTGGCGGTGCTGGGCGCCCGCGGCGTCGGCAAGAGCGGTGAGTGCGGGGCGGGGTGGTGCGGGGCCGGCCGTCGGTCGGTCCGGCCGTCCTAACGCGGCCGCTCTGTGTTTCAGCGATGATCGTGCGGTTCCTGACGAAGCGGTTCATCGGGGACTACGAGCCCAACACAGGTGAGGGGGCGGGCGGCGGGGCGCGGCGCGGACCCCGCGGCGGCGGCGGCGGCTTGTGCCTGACGGCTCTCTGCTCCCCCAGGCAACCTCTACTCCAGGCTGGTCCACCTGGAGGGGGACCACGTCGCCGTGCAGATCCAAGACACGCCGGGGTGCATCCAGGTACGGAGATGCTTCGGATCGATCCGTTCTCTGACACCTTAAGGGCTTAGGTTTTGAGCCCCAGCTTCCTATAAGGCCAGGCTTAGTCTCCTAAGACAGAGCTCAGGCTTCCCTTTGGACCTGTTTAGCGGTGCTACCTATGATACAGGCTCTATACTTTAACGACCTGATGCCAAATTTGTGCTCTCTGTCGTACCGCAGGTGCAGGAGGACTGCGTGCAGGTGCTGGACTCCCTGTCCAGGTGCGTGAAGTGGGCAGAGGGCTTCCTCCTGGTCTACTCCATCACAGACTACAGCAGCTACCAGTCAGTCCGACCTCTTTATCAGCACATACGCAAGGTCCACCCAGACGCCAGGACTCCCATCATTATTGTGGGGAACAAAGCAGACCTCCTCCATGCCAGGCAAGTACAGGCGAAAGAGGGACTACAGCTGGCAAATGAACTGGGCAGCCTGTTCTTGGAAATCTCCACAAGTGACGACTCCCAGGGCGTCTGTGATGTTTTCCAGTACCTTTGTAAGGAGGTCAGCAAACTACAGCACGCCAGTAGCATGGACAGGAGGCGGTCGTCCATCATCCCTCGGCCCAAATCTCCCAACATGCAAGATCTAAAGAGACGTTTCAAACAGGCTTTATCTTCCAAAGTCAAATAAACCCCCTGATGAGATCCTGCGTGACTCAATAGACTTTTTTTTTGTAAGCTAGTTAATAAAAATCTTTATTTTTGTACTAATGCCAGCAGTATGGAAGTAAGTATGTCAAAGCTTGCCATTTCCTTGCCATTCTCTCTTGTTTGACTGGTTGGGTTATTTTTACGGGGGAAAAAAAAAGTGCTGCATAGCAACTAAATAGAAATAGTTGAAGAAGAGGATTTTTGCCAGGAGGTTTTGATTCCATTTCTGTTTTGGGCTGGGATTTGCTGTTTTACTCTGCTGGAATGACTTTTTTTGAGCCTCAGTTTCCTGATTGTAAAATGGAGGTGGTGATGATGTAACACCTGCCTTTATAAAACGCTTGGAAAGCCTTTGATGGAAAGCTTTATATGGAGAGAGGAAAAAAGAAAAAAAAAGCTCTATTAAATATGAAAATATAAAACTGTCTGTAAGAATTCTGATTATAATAGGATTGCTTTCCTCCCTCAATGACTGCTGTTTTGCTTGCACCTGTAATTGCCTGAATGATGATAAGCTGCTAGGGATGGGTTCCGATTCCTGATGTACTTTAGAGATCTATTCTGCAGAATTAATCTTTTGACCCCAAAGCCTTTAATGGGAGGTTGAGTTTCTCCTACAGATTACTGTGGGACAAAGTGCTGAGCAATCTGCAGCAGTGGAGTGTGTGGGATGGCTGTTGCTTTCTCTGGAGATGGGTGATAGGAAGGACTGATGCGTAGGTTCCCTTTACAGAAAATAGCTACATTTAAAAGAAATCCTATCTTTGTCTTCCCCAGGGCAATTTTGTAGCCATTGGAAACAGGTTGAGGTTGGACTTTTCCCTCTCATTTCATGTCAGCTGTACACCATACTAGAATGTTTTTTAAGTGTTGCTGGATGTCTAAGCATGGAACGTGGGTTTTGCACTTCAAATGTGCCTCTGAAGAATGTGCATTGTGTTGGTTAAAAAATAAAGCTCTGCTCCATGCTGAGTAGAAAACGTGGAAGTGGAGTAATATGTACAGGGGGAAACCTGCTCACACACAACTCCAGTCAGATATTTTAAAAAATTATTTTCTTTTCATAGGTTAAGTCCAGAGACACTTTTCTTCTTGCCTTTCTTAGGAAAGGCAGGTAAATGCTGTGTAAGTCCCTTGTAGTTAGTGGGCAGTACCTGTTGTTTCTGACCCCTGGGACTTGAAGCTTTCTGGGACAACTCCACTCGTGATCTGCAGATGAAAATCTTCATGATGGTGGTAATTAAGGGAAGGGTGACTGAGCAAGATGATGCTCTGCAAGGAAGCATCAGAGGCCTGTTTTAGCACTGGGTGGGGGAGTGGGATGCCAGCAGCACGACTCCCTGTCCTGGGCCACGTGCACATCAGTAGTCCAGGCATGTTACCAGTGTATCTCCTCTCTGAAGGCCCTGTGCTACCCTACCAAAGGGAGTGGGAGAGCTGAAGGGAGGCAGCTCCAGAACTGCAGGACCAGACTGAAACTGGGACTGCAAACTGGGTCCAAAACTCTTTAATTAATGGAAGAACAAAAGCATGGTGACAGCCTGCACAAATAAAAGTACTGTTTATCACATATTTTAAATATTTCTTTGCTAAGAGTTGTTCTGCCAGGCCCAGGACTCTGGGCTGGGGGCTTGAGGGGAGCTACGGGGGTGGGGTTGTTGAGGATGACAGACTCAAACTCATTACACAGGCCATGCATTCATGGGGAAATTTGAAGGGGAGTTTGTGAAATCACAAGTGGGATATTTATGCAGCATTTCACCATCCTGAAATCAGGGATAACAAATTGTTTACGAGAGAAATTACCACTATGATACAGTTTTGGTAATTTTTTTAAACTGTAGTTTTTGTCTTTGGAAATGACAGAACTTGATTTCCTATTCACACATCCAGTATGGATTTTCACTGAGCAAGCTGCTAAAGATATCCGGCTCATACATGGGCACAAAATACACTAAAAGGGCAGGTAACATGTACTGGACCTCTGCATCTCACCATGGTCACTGAAGGTCAGGTGAAAAAAAACAATAGGCACCAATCTCTGGTCCTTCCTGCTGCCCCACTGTGAGCCTTTAGAAGCCACGGGCAGCTGTCCTGGCTGTACAGTGATACAGGGGCAGAGTTTGGGCAGGAGGCGGCCGAGCACATGAAGGGGAGAGATGGGGAGGAGGAGCAGAAGGGTAAATACAGCGATTTTCCTCATCTCTCTCTTATGGAAAGAACTAAAGAGACCCCCCTTATTATGTAGGCACCCATGTTCAGGTGGAGGTGCAAACCCTCCTATTCCCTCCCCATGCTGTTGGGCTGGCTCAGCTGTATGCTGAGAGCAGGACGATGCCCCTCTGGGATGTTAATGAGGAATCTCACTGGCTAAAGCATGCCCAGGGCAGGGAGGGAAGGCTGCTCAGACCAGTCTCCAGTCTAAGGCAGCAGTTGAGCTGGGGCGTTCTGGATAATGCTTTCGGGTACAGATACATAAATGAGGCACTTAAACTGTTTGTCACAACATGCCTCGGCTGGCACAGATTTATCTTCACCCAGAAGTTTTCAGCCCTTGCAACCCTGAGCTGACAGGCAAAGCGCAGAAGGAGCCTACTGGCTCCCAGCTCATTTTGCCCTGGCATTTTCTTCAGTTGCAGGTGAGTGGACAAAGAGGGGCACACTGGGGTAGGGAGGGAAAGCCACCTCTCAAGTGCTAGCAAGGCAGCTCCAGAGCCTTGTTTCTCTTGGATCACAGCTACTCGCACCCTCCCTACTGAATACTTGTCACCACTGGTATCTAAGCCTTTCACCCGGAGGCCAGGGCGGCTTCAAGAGGGTAAGTGGGGCATGGCCTGGCCTTTCTCCTTGATAAAAGGAAGATATGGATCTGACTCCTTCCTCCCACCACCTCTGCTATGAAACAGAATCACAGCAATTTCCCCTGACAGGACGGATGAGTGGGTTTTCAGAAGCAGGGACGTGTGCGGCATCACACACTATTATGGCTGCTACTACATCAGCATCTCCCCCGTGTTGGGCTATTTTGTCTAGTTATCTCCCAGCACTGAAATCACTCAGTAATGCTTTAAGATTTCATGAATTTTAAAATAGCTGCTGCCATCAACCTGTTTCCGTTTGCTTCAGTTCAGGAGCTGCAGATCCCTAGACAGAGGTAGGGATATTTTCTTCAAAAAGCTTTACAGATGTCCCATCACTTTCTGCCCTGCTCGAGGAGCCTGGGCCCAGGCTCCTTTCTCGCTGCCTCCTGGCAGGGCGCAGATTATCAGCACATGCAATTGTCAGTGCTGCATGTCCATGCTGTACTTCTGTGGTTTGTTTGGATGAAGGTCTGTGGAGAAGATGGACTGTGAACAAAAAGGCCCATGTTCACATCATGGGTAAGGGCTGGATTCCAGCTTCAGACAGGGAGCAAAAGTGGTTGAGGCTCAGATGGACAGACAACTGGAAGCAAATCTGCATCCCATGTCTGGACATCCTATAAAGCAATTTTAGTCCTGAGGGACTTTGATAGTTTTTGATGAAGCTGCTGTTTATTTAGGAAGGTCTGAATAGGTTCAGAATGAAGTCCTTCTGAGAAAATTGACCTTTTGCAGCAGTTGTTGCACTTTGTATATGATTGTTGGCTGTTTGCACCAGTAAGACAACAGGATGTCTTCAATTGCTCCTAAAGCCAGGATCCAAAGCCAGTTGTCCTTCTAGGAGCAACATCTCTGGGGGTGACGCTGTTGCTGCATCACTGCTCCAAGGTACCATGCAATCCTCCAAAGAGCTGTCTTCCTGAGAAATCTTCAGAATTATGTCCCTGAAAAGTTTATTATGAGTTAGAGCATGGCTCACAAAACAGCAGCTCAGTGAGGATTTTGGTTAGTTAGTGACAATTCAAACTTCCCAAAACCCCCACTGATTCTCAGACTTGCTCTTCCACGGCTCTCCTTTTTCCATCTATCTAAAAAGGAAGAGAAAGCAATGCCTTTTCACTGAAAATGGTTTTCAGATAACTGGTTTATGAGGTATTCTTACTACATTCATTGCTTGATGCTTTTGACTGAAAGAAGCATAAATACATATTGTGAGTTGTTATGCCAGTGTGCGTTGTGGAGCATAACCAGTTATATACTATCTTCCCACACTATCAAAAGAAAAATTAGGATATAGAAATTGAGCATCCATTTCACTGGCCTATGGTACTTGATTTACAACTGAAAAGCTATGTAGTAAGGTTTGCATAATGATTACAGAGCTCCACAGATGCTACAGTTTTTAAAAAGGCACTTGGTTGTTTATTATCCATGCTTCCCTTTCCTGGGCTGAAAATAAACATCCATAGGAGAAAACCTCACCCAGAGGCCCTCACAGTATGAGCTGCTGTGCATAGGTGGCTGCTTTAGCCCCATGCCTCATCCTCTGGGCTTTGCTATGGATAAGTGCTTCGGCAAAGGCATCTGCCCATGAGCCTGGGCTTGCGGCGCCACAGTTCAGTGAACTGTATTTTGCTCTTGATCTGTGCACACTATTGCCATTAAAATGTATCTGTCCAGGAAATTGTGCAAGGTTATTTAATAGCCAACCTGCATTACTGGGAAGTTGTAATTAATTCTTAAAGCTGGAATATTTCTCTTCTAAGGTATTTGGCTCTTTCCCCATTACTAAAAACATCCTATTCTCAGGTTTCAAATGGTCCTTGTAAACATTTCATAGTAATTTCCCCTGCCTTGGGATGCTAAGCCAATATCAGCAAATATTGTTTCTGGGTGCAGCTCTGAGAAGAGGGGACTAAACTCTCCCCTGGCTGGGGCAGTGAGGTGAATTACAAACGCCAGTCCTGCAGCTGATACTTCCTTCCCCTCCTGCAAACAAATCCCAGCACAGTCAAAGAAATGCTCCTGCTGTCTGGGGCTCACAGCCCTGAACCCTTCCAGAAGCCTTTAAGAACATGGTTTGATCTGAACCACGCTCAGCAAGCAGACTTCCCACTCATACTTTTTCTTTTGATATTAAGAAGTCCAAAGGTGTCTTTAACCCCAAGAGACAGAACTGGCAGAAGCCTGAGGAGTGCAGAGGCCATGGAGAAACCACAGCAACCCTCTAAGGTCTGAAGCAGCTAAGGAGGTGTCACCTACCTGTAACACAACAGCAGGCAATAAGTATGGATGCTATTAGTCTCATTTGGGTGAAAGTAGATGTATTGTACTCAGCTGCTGGGAAGGAAAAGGACTGGCTCCCGCTCTATGATGCCCAGTACCAGTGATGGGAGAAACTGTCCCCCCCTAGCCGTTAGCCCTGGGTCCTGCCCAGCAGCTGGGGGGACTCCCCTCACCTGAACTGAGACATCTCAGCAGCTTCTAAGCAAAGCATCCTCTACAGCCCATGAAGAGAAGGAGGCATCTCTGATCATTTTGTTCCTCCACAGGGAGGAACCACCTTGGGCAGCCCCTGCCCCGGTCAGTGCACCCCAGCAATGAGGAGACCAGCCCATGGTCCAGCTTTACAGTATTTTGTCATTCTTCACCATCTTTGAGCAGCCACATTTCCTCTACCTGCATCTGAACTGAGCTGGGAAAAAGCTGGCCCAGGCTTTAGACATGAAGTAACCACTCCATCAGCACAGGCAGGAGGGACATTTGAGGATTTTATACCAGAACTATGATTTTTTTTACCCTTTCATGTCTCAGATAGAGCATAGAGGCTAAAACACAGAGCTTGCTTTGGGTTTATTGCATTCTTCAAGGTGTCGTCCAGTATTCCATTCAAGTGGCAATGTCCCTGCTGATTAAGGGTGCTTAAAACACAACGTTGGTCAAGAGAGAATTTTTCCATCTGTCCAAGTGCTGCTCATGTATGGCCTATTAAAAGACCACCTAATGGACCATTTCATGGCTGTTGCACAACAAGGTTTTGGCTGTTATTTAGAATGTGCGGATGAGCTACAGCACCTGCTCTGTGCTAGGGCCTCCCCATCCCTTGGCCACCCAATGACAGGAAAGATGCCAAATCATTTCAAGGAGGGCGTCAAGTAAGCTTCTGGAAGTGAGCACAAGCAGGTGCAATCCTGCATGCAGACTTGACTCCATTTTCCTTTAAAGAGGTACCAGCAAGTGATTTACTATTAAAAAGGTATACAAAATGTCACATCTGTAGGTTTATGTAGTTTTCTGACACAGCAAATGGGTGCACATGGAGCATGACTTCTGGAGTCCCTTTAGTATTTGAATAGGAAGATACGTAAGAGGTAGTCTGACTCTCACTTGCCTATCTCATGCCAATGATCTTGGTGTAGAAGAGCCTATATAAAAATAAGGACTACTGATTGGAGGCAAAGGTCTGTGCTAATTCAGGCTCATATCTTGAAGATAAAATATGCGTCTGATTGTTGAGGTGCCTGCTAATTTTAGCTCTGGTTTTGAATAATGGAATAGCGTTATCAGTCTGATGTAAAATTGTCCATATTTCTTATGCAAAATTGCCATCTCTGTAGTGAAACAGCCTACTTTGATTTTGCCTAGATACTAAAGAACAGTGGACAATAAATATGCATGCAATTAGGCTAATCCAAGTGAACAAAGAGGCATTGCCTAATATAGCTAAAATTCCAAGAACTCATGCATCAGATGCAATGAATTGTTTTCCCTGGCTTTTGATTGATTCAGGGATTTCTGAGCAACCTTTCTTAGAAGATATTGTAGTCCATTTGCTTTTATTAATGAGATGTTCAGATATGAAGCTGGTAAAATATAAGCAAGAAGCAGAACATGTGGGCAATGAGCTGCGTCGCTGCCTACATCATCCCCTTGCACTGTAAGAGGAAAACACTGGAAGAAACTGGCACTTCCATGGGTCAACCTCCTCCCCACCATGCTGCACAGACACGTGCCTCTGAGATGTAAAAAGGAAACTGATCATTATAAAAGTTTCTTACTTACATGGAGGTAACACAGAGGGCTCTACCTTTCACTGCTTTGTGCCCTCCATGGTCTTCAACATCATGCTAGCAGGGAGCTGAGCTGGGAATAATGACTTACAGCCATGGGGGAGGCTTCCCTTGGCAACTGACCTTAAGTTTCCACAGTTGTCCCTATGCTGTCAGCTGAAAGAGGGCTGGTGACTGAATTCCAGCCCCAAGGCCCTGTGGACTTGTCTGCAACCACTCTGCTTAAAACTAATTGTCACTATATTAGCCAGGTCTACATGAAATAGCATTCAATTTGGGGTCTGTTCTGGGCCCTCTGGGATACTCAGGTTCCTAATGACAATCTTTTTGAGTTTTTTTGTCTCCCACCGTTCAAAATATCCAAGGTGATAGGAAAGTTGTAAGCCCATGAGAATGACATTTTTATAATGCAAAACAGGCTTTGCATTGTATGCCACAAGGTGTGGCATGAAGCTTGTGGAGGCGTTTCAGGATGCAATGCCCAATAGGTCCTGTTAAAGATTGAGTGGGAGGAATCTAGCACCACCCTTTCTATGCTGTCTTTTGGGGACAACCTGTGGGAATGAGTTGTTCTCAGAGCAGTGCCTGGGCACTGGCTCAGAGGAATCTGGCTGGGGCCACCCAAGGCAGAGCTAGGCAGTAAGCTGTCAGCTGGAGTAGGTGGTCAGAAGTCCATTTCATGATCCTCCTTCAAGCCCCTGAAGAGACAAACGTGTTCACTCCAGCGAAGATCACGATTTTTCTGTATAGTTTGCCACTAATGTGGAGAGTTTGGCTCTATTGTCTTTGTCATTCCCCTTCATGTAGGTGCAGGCTAGTTTTAGACCTCTCCTAAGCCACCTCTTTGCCAGACTACCCAAACCAACGTCCCTCAGCATATCCTTGCAGATCACGTGCTCTAGGCCACTGACCATCTTGGCAGAACTCCAGTGGACTTTCTCCAGTTTCTCAATGACCTCTTGAAATGTGGGTCCCAACATGGGACAACATTTCTGTGGCAGCCTCACCAACGCTGAGTAGAAAGGGAATAATAACTGCCCTCTGACTGCCAGTCACATTGCTTCTATGCATCTCCAGTATATGGTTTGCATGATTCACATTAAATTCTCACTGAAGTCTCATAATAGAGCCCAGGGCCTTTCCTGCTTGGCTGTTGTTACGTAGGCAGTAGGATGCCACCCTACACCAAAGCACAGGGTTTGCACTGCTGCTGTTGAACTCTCAGGGGTTTCTATTGACTTAGGTCCCAAGTTTCTCAAGATCCCTCTGGACTGAAGCTCTACCAGCTCTGCCAAATAGAGACGGATGTCATTGCTTCTAATCTATTACCATCTGTAAATGTGCTGAAAGTGCCGTCTATGTCATCAGCCTGGTGACTGATGAAAATATTGAACAATATAATCTGTGTCATTCCCTGGAGTCCTCCATTTGTTGCTGGTTGCCAGATGGCACATCACAACATTGATTACTATTCTTTGACCTAGAGGTCCAGCTAATTTTCAGTCCATCTAACAGTTTGTTCATCCAAGTCATGTTTGCTCAGGTTTTGTGAGAAAAAGGCTGCAGGAGACATTCCAGTTGTCAGAGCTGTCCCTGTGAGTTTCTGATGATGGACAGCAGCCATGAAGTCACATCAGCATCCTCAGGTGAATCCCATCTGCTCACCTGGATCTGAATACTTACAGCTTCTCTTGGTAGATTCTCATTTATGGCTCCTGCCATTGATTGTCCCAATTTCAAATTATGCTGGACATGTAAGGTGTGAGAATAGACTCTGCCAATGAAAATCTATGCAAAAAAGTCATTGAATACTTTGGTCTTTTGCCTATCATCTCTCAGTGGATTGTCTCCCCCTTTCACTAGTGGACACACAACTTCTCCAAATTTCGTTTTGATGCTAACATATGTGTAACATCCTTGCACATTTGTCTCGGTCCCTAGCCACTCTAAGCTCCAGCTGGGCTTTCTCCTTTCTCATTTCATCCCAGAGTGAATGAACAATGCTTGCATGTTCCTTTTAGTTGCTTGTCTATGTTTCCGATTGCTGTTATCTCTTATTTTGCATGTCGGTTAATTGAGAAGATACTTGCTTAGACAAACTCCTGGTCTTTCTGCACAAGCGGAGGTTTGCTCCTGAGCTGTCATTTTCATACCCGTCAGGCCACAGTTACTCTTCTCTGACTTCCCATGCCTTCAGCTGGGCTTAGGGTAGCAGGTCACAAGCATTCCTCCTTAGGATCCCACCTCCAGACTGCAGTTCCCCATCTGTTTGCACTTCGGGCTCATGGCACCAGCTCAGATCTCACCTCATTTCTGAGAAACACAGGCTTAGTGCTGAGGAACCCTCCTGCCCTCAAGCATTTCCATAGCTCATCTCCCTCTCAGTGGGGCTTGTCTTCTCTCCTCCACAACAGGTGTAGAGAAGACAAGAAGAAATGGATCTAAGCTGCAGCATGGGGATTTAGGCCAGAAATTTGGAAATAATTTCCAGGAGTCTGGACAGTTAGCTCTGGAAAAGGAGCACAGCAATCCTATAAAATCTCAGAATTTTTAAGAACACTCTACAGATATATATAAAAAAGAAGAAAGAAGAGGGCAGTAGAGTTAGGTGTTCCTGCCCTGGGGCTGGCAAAGCTGGACAAGTTCCTGAGCCCTGCTCAGTCCTGGCTTTCTGTCATCTTTTCTGTGTACCATCCCCTTGGTTCAGCTGTGAACCTCTGTCCATTTCAGCTCCTTTCTCCACACAACCACGTGGCTCACACTTCAAGGGCCCCCCCAACCCTCCCATTTTCCCAGCTAGAGAAGTGCATTCCCTTCCTTCACTGTCAAGGAGCTCCATCTCTTCATGGCTTGAAATGCGATGGAGCCACGCAAGTGGGTGCCTGTGAGGGCATAAGCCCCTTGGAGAAATGGCCCATTATCCTCCCCTGGGGAGCTGAAGGCTGCCCACTGACCCATCAGCCGGCCTTCCCGGAGCACCCAGTGAAGTGTGGGGAGGGTGCACTGCCGTGTATGATATGAATATCAGTATAAGTTTTCCCTTGGCAGAGTTGCCCTTGACTGGTGTTGGGACTGCTGCTAGTGGGGATGGATCTAGCACCCTCCCTCTGACTGATGGGGCAGCCATCTCGGGAGAACCCATAGCCTCAAGTATGACTATCAGCTGTGGCTTGGACGCTACTGAGGGTTTTTTTTAGATGACTTGATTTAGAAAATCACTCAGCAAATACCAGCAGGAATCTGGTATAATTGTCATAATTTCCACTCTCAATAGTTACTCCTTTTTGATCTCTCCGTTTCAAAAAGCAATAGAACTGTGGTCTGTGGTCCTGTGGTCAGGAAACTTTCTCCATCCCCTGGTCAGCAGCATATCATGGAAACCTTGAACCAGTTCATCAACCATTATCAAACGTGGGATGTGGGTCTCTGTACATGCTGGAGAGGAAAGCCCAGGGACTCCAGGTGAAGCTCGGCTCCCCAGGGGAGGCTCCAAGGGCTGCCACCCCTATGAGGGCAGAAGCTGTCTCACCTGCGCTGCTCACCCTCTTCCCTGAAAGCTCCAGCCGAGCCTGGGCTGAAGCTCTTCACTTCAGCGTGTGCATCTCCAGGAAAAACAGCAGCATCTAATCTCATTCACCCTTCCCCGGCCCTCCTGCAGGTTAGGTTTGCCCCATGGGAGCCATTGTTAGGGACACTTGCTGCCATCCCAAGTCACAAATCAGTATCTCTGCCCCAGTTAGCTAAAGCAAAATGTGATAAAAGCAAAACCAACCTCAGACCTCCACATTTCCTAACGAAATCAACCTATTCCTTGGTGAGCTTGTGCAATCTGCAGTTTCACAGCTCCTCAAAAGTGGTTTATAAAAATATTAACTGCTTTGTTTTAGTTTCCAGTGAACACTCAGTATTTGTTGCAAAAGTGTAAGCAAGGTGGGATTGTTTTGGGATGGTATTTTGCACACTGCAAAGGGTGAGGGAAAGGAAGATGATGTTTCTTTTGTGGGGTGAGTATTGTACATATAACAGCATGCACTGAAGCAAGGAAATTGTGAACCTTACAACTGCTGTAAGAGTTTACAGCATTTAATCAGCATTTAAAATGGGGTAACCTCAGGAGGCCTCCTGCAGTTTGTCAACAACAATTTTTGTCCTAAGGACAATTTACAGCAGCAAATTTCTTAATGAAAGATTTCCCATAGGGAATGGAAACTCAGATGGCTTATATTTCTTATATTTCCTTTCTTCTCCTGACCATAAGCTCTGTATAATCTATCTACAAGCCGGTGGACTGAGAGAAAATTTCATTACTGACAGACATTGACAGTGTTTCTCCTTCTTGAATAATAGATTCGTGTAGCCATTTCTGCTGCTCTCAAGAAAATGCAGCTTTCCTCAACAGAAACCCTCCACAAAGGCAAGCCAGACGCTTTTCTCATTAATTTTTCTAAAATATTTCTAAAGTTATGTATGTTTACATTTGGAGTACAAGTCCCATGGTGTGACTTGGACTACATAATTGTTGTAGGTCCCTTCCAACTGAAATTTCCATTCTATTCTATTCTATTCTATTCTATTCTATTCTATTCTATTCTATTCTATTCTATTCTATTCTATTCTATTCTATTCTAAAAATAGACCTTTACATAGAAACCCTCAGCTCCTGGAGATTAATCTCTGCTGTCATTCAAGACAAATTTCTAGCCTTCACATGCAGAAAGAAAAGTGATTGGCTATGATATAATGTGACCCAAAGGCTCAGAAAATGAGAGGGCAGCCTGAGATCCAAAACTTATTTTCAAATTGTATGACTTTTAAGTCAATCTACTGATGTGGAGACAGAAGAAGGAAGGTGGGAGGATGGCTTGCAGTGATTTTCTCCCTTCTCCAGCTTTCAGTACTTTAAGAAAATGGTCATGCAATCCATGGGAGGGAGCTGGGGAAAGTGGTGTCAGCAAAAGTCATCGGCTCATAGAAACCTGGATGCTGAGGCTCTTGAGAGGGCCCTCCTGGGATGTCCAGACAGGGGCTGCCTGTGTTTTGGGAAAGGAACAGCTGGTTGTTGTACATCATCTGCTTGTTTTCCTGTCCCCCTTTTCTTCCTCCAGGATTGCTGAGCCCTTTGATTCATCCCTTATGCTCAGAGAAAATGTTACTCACTGGGGACTCAGACAGCTTTGTTTAATTTTCCCAGGGCTGTGCTCGGAGGCTTGAGCAACTTCTTACCAACAACCACTATAGTCTGAACCAGGCCCTTGTTGCTATCAGTCAACACCTGGCAGAGGGTTGCGCTCAGCTGGGAGATCCAGAGCAGGTGGCTGAGGAAGGAAACCTGCAGGAAGAAGAAACCTTGTGGGCATGAGCCTGAGCTGGGGGTTGGTGTCTGGGCAAGGTTGCATGGAGAAATACAGGAGGTGCTGGCACCATCTGAGCACTGAATCAGATAAATAAGCCTCTAAAGAGGGTGGGATGTGGGCATTAAAATGAGCCTTAAAAAAGCCTGCCTCCTAAAATGAGCTCAATAAGCATTACAGGGATCAATGACATGCGAACAGCCATGGGAGCCTCTTACCCCAGGGCTAGTAGGGTTCATCCCTACCAAAAATTTATAACACTCAGAGAAGTCTTTCTGAGTCTTATTTGCCTCTGTGCATAGGCTAACACTGAGCCCAGGAATCACCAGGCACCTGAGGAGTATATATCACTGCAGCAGGGAGTACCCTTGGCTGCATGGTGGCCCAACATGGGGATTTTGCTGGCTGTCCCCAAACTCAGAGAGACTGGCATGTGGAACTCAAGTCAAGCACAGAAGAGGGAGCACAGAAGAAAGTTACAGGGTCTTCCTATAAGTGAGGACTGTTTTTTTCCTCTTTTTCAGCATAAAATAAATAAACATTTTCATCTTGCTAGCATTATCTCAGTAATGCATAGCTATACTCTTCTTCTGTGTGTAATATCATTGTGTTAAATGTCTGTTGAGTTCTGTGTGTGCACAACATTTTCTGCTGAGCTCCTCATCAAGCAGAAGCACTTTCTGCAGGCCTGCTGAGGACAACCTCCTGGTCCTCTGTGGTGGGGTGCAGGACAGTGCAGCCCAGCTGCACTCCTTGCCCATCCCTGTCCCTGCTCCCCTTGCTAAGGTGCTGGCTCTCCTCATTGCCCCCTGTTTGTGCCAGGAGGGTGGGCAGCAGCCCTCCAGCCCAGGCAGGGTTAGGTGCACTGTCCTCCTGTCATTCCCCAGTGTGAGCTATTGGGGTGGAGGTGGTTTTGTTTGCTGTGTAGATTGGTGTGGGTTTTTTCCTGGGGAAGGAGATGAACAGAGGAGCTGATGGGTCAGCAGGTAATTGGGTTTGCCTCTGCTGCAGTGGCCTAAATGGGTGATGGATGGTCCAGCCAGGCAGAAAGGAGGTGCTGTCATCACCTGCTAACACATCTTCCGGGTTCTTTTCTTCAGAAGCCCCAGTTGCATTAGGCAACCTCAAACACCATGTTTTCAACTCCTGTGTGCTTGACCCCTCCTTCAGAGCCACCTCTGATATGCAGCTGCTGCTTGGGTTTGGCAGGGCTGGGCTTAATGCCTGTGGAGCCCAGACTTGCCTCTTTCTGTCAGTAGGACACGGTGGCCCATGCACCTGGGCTGCTTCAGTTTGCCCTCCAGAAATTTCCGCTAGTCAGATGAGGAGAGAATGTGAGTAACTTGCTGGTTTAACTTCCCACAGATTACTTTGAAGACACCAGTCAAGTTGCAGCTGGCTTGTGGCTTTTAATAAAAGTGCTAGTAGATTTCTGCAGCGTGGCTGCTGATGCTCGGCTGAGCCAGAGAACCTGGTAGAGAGAGTGAGATAAACTGCGAAACGCTGCTGTGGGCTATTTCACCATCACTTCCCTACAGAGGCCAACACTACACATTCTCTGACCTCATTTCCTAGGCCATCTGCCCACTGCAAACACCCTGCAAGGACATCACGTTTGATGAGTGGCATCGGGAGAAACTTTTTCTGTTCCCGCGCTCCACTCTGCCATCCTCCGCTGACTAAGCTTCTGCCAAGGGCAAGTGGTGATTATGGCACCAGCAATCACAGGTGTAGGGGGGAGTGTGTGTCAGTTCCCTGCGCTCTCCAACCCCCACGCTGTGTCCTTACACAAGTGTTGGGGAAGATGCCTGACACAAACATTTTCCACTTAAAGCAATGAAACAGAGTCTTGATGACATCATTTGCCAAGCAGCTGCAGATAAACAGAGCGGGTTTTTTTTCCAAAAACAGGACCACGCGTTGTTTTCCTCCTACCAGACCCAAGCGTACCCCACGCCGACACCATGCTCAATGCCAGGGGAGCTGAAGGTACTTGGGACATGGAGGGTGTGATCAGCACCATAATGGCTATGCTGTGCATCTTGCCTGGTTGGTATCGTCAGTAATAACACAGCTAGTATGCTGATACACCCACACACTGCAGGAGGATTTGGCTTCTTTCCTTCCTCCTTGTAAGACGTGCAAGCAACTGGTCAAACTAGATTCCCAAACCTGCTTCAGACTGCTTCTGTTTGCAAAGCAAAACCTCCACACAACCCACGGGAAGGATAATTAAGTGAGAGGACTGGGTCAAGGGGCCCTAGGAAGGTACTTTTCACAGCTTTTACCTTCTACTTGATGAAACTGATGCTCCTAAGCAGACATGTTGCCTTTCCAACATCCAGGCAACTTCGGTATCGAGCTGCTAAAATCAGAGACAAGTGTTTTCCAAAATGGTAGTGAATTGCATCTGTCACCCCAGATTGCTCAGCTTCCCCACCTGCTTCGCTGAGCAGCCGGCCCATGAGCTGTGATGCCAAACCTTTCTGGGTGCAACGCCTTTAATCCCCAAGGCCCCCGCTATGCTTTGCAGAGAGATGTTCTGATGGTGTTGCATCATTCCTGAAAATTGTTCTCTGTAATAAGAGCAGAATTATATCTTGGAGCATGAAATCTTACCAGTGCTCAAGGCTGCTTGAGAAGTAAGGCATTATTTTACTGACTGTGGTATCTGATTGTTAGAAAAGCACAGAAGGTTGTACTGAAGGCAAGAGCCATTGTGGAGACCTAAGTGCCAAAGCAATGGTTTTATTATAAATGTATTCCTAAATCTTCTGTAAGGATTTATCTTTCTATGGACATAGAAAAATTGTGGTTTGCCGTGTCTTCTTGCAGTCACTGGCTGATTGCATCATGAGAATCGATGTTGTGTTCACAGCCAAACATCAAAGTGAACCAAAAAGTCAGGGTTTGACACAAAGAGATGTCAGAAAATGGATACATAAGTCAGCTTTTTTTCTTGCTTTTTTCCTTCTTGGTTTTTTTTTTTTTTCCTGTGAAAACTGCCTTTATTTTTCAGGAACAGCAAAGTGGTAATGGTTCTTTTATGACAACACAAATAAAAACAATTTCACTGATTACGGTTAAGAATGAGACCCAAGAAAAACTACTGTTAAGTATAAACCTGTTTTCATGGTACTGCTCATTTCACAAGAACTTGACAAGTCGGGCACTCTTTGTGGCAACCTGAGGGGGAGAGGGATTACATATGCCATACCAAGATGACAGAAAATGCTTTAAATGTTTAACGTGGTTCTTTTTTGAGAGCAACTAAATCTTCATTGATTTTTCTGGAGATCAAAGCCGAACATACATAACTGGAAAGAATAGCCCCAGGGAGAGCAGAAAACAGAAATACAGGCACTTTACATTGATTAAGCCATCATGTTCTACTGGACAAATGGAATATAGCAAGAAGAACAATTACACATGGTTGTTCCCAAAGGTGGCCTTGATATTTACAAGTACTTACACACAATTACAGCTTTAAGTACAGTAGCAAATGGTAGAGGTCTGCCCCTCACTCTTTATCTCTACACAGTACTTCTTAGTCATCCAAAGAATGCCACAGAGGTGGGCAAAGCATCACTATGTTCCTTTTTATAAGGGAGGTGCTAAATGGATGGAGAGAAAAAAACCTAAGCAGATACAAAGTAAAAGGAGGAAGGTCTTTCCATGCAGAAGAGATACTTTCCTGGGTCTTACTGGCTTCTGGCATTTGAACTTTCCAAAATCGTCTAACTCCCAGTTCCTGGGGAGCACACTCAAGGTACTGCCTGAGGCACCAAAGAAGTCAAGGTTTGAGTTGGGGTTTACCACTTCCAGCTTCACATTTTGGGCAATGGAGCATAACCAAACCAGCCAGCTGCTGAAAAATATCTCCTGAACAGAATGAAATGTTACAAGCCTAGTTAAGATCCATCCAGTGATTTTAGAGAAAGAGATGCTACCAACAGATTATTATCTTACTTTTTGTTCCCAGTGGAGAAAGGATGAACTCAGGCTGCCTTTGACTTCATAAAAATATATTCAGGGGTCAGGTATGGAAAGCACTGCACACTGTGCCTAAAAGAGAAATATATTTGCTTTCAGCCCAGAAAACCTGGTAGGTCCTATTTAGGACTGAAACACTGCTTCTCAAACTCTTATGCACATAGCCTCACCTCTGTTTGTACTTCTTGATTAATTTGTGGGCTTTCAACCCTATCCTACTTCCAGGATCATAAGTAACCTCATATCCTACTTTATGTGATCATGAACCCCTTTTTGGATCTGGAGGTCTAAGGATATGCTAATGGCCTGAGGACAGACCAGCTATCCATGTACTGAATACCCAGAGTCTGCATGGGTTTGACCATACTGCTAAAGACAGTGGAGACTAGACTAGTATTTATGGAGACTAAATACTGCTGGAGACAGACCCCAGCCTCACTGCCACGCTGCTCTGCGTGTTCCCACTGCTCATGGCTAGTCCTTCTGTAAGAGATTTTCTTGGAAAGAGCTAGTTGAAGAGATCTAAATTAGAGCCAGGGAGTGAGCTCAGAGTGTGGACAACCACCCAGGTGATCCAGTGCTAGAGCTCTCTCCCTGACTCTCTTTTACTCAGTAGTGTAGGTTCCTCCTTTAAGACTGCTTGTTCTTACACTTCTAGTCCACTTGTTTATGTGATTTTCACATAAACATGTGTGGGCCTTGGCCAGCAAAGTCACCTGTTTCTTAGACAAAGGTCCCTGCCCGAGCTCTGTTGCAGGCATGCCTGTGCCGTGCCAGGCCATGTCCCCTGCTGAGCCCTTGCTCTTGCTGCTCCCTGGCAGTGAGTGTGCACACTCAGGACAGGAAAACAAGAAGAGGCCAGGATCTTTTGACCTGTTTGCCGATATGAGGTGTTTGCAAATCTGTGGAACAAAGAGCCGTCCTACGCTTTGTCTCCCTATTGGTCCCCTTCAATTAACTGCATTGGATCCTGTGACATCTTAGCTTATGTAATTGCCTGAAGGTATAGCTGTAGGGCCGCACGCTACCGAGCTGCTGCTCCTCTGCCGCAGTTGTGGAATCCTGTTTTTGTTGGATCGCTGTGCGATAAAGGCTTCATTCACTCTCTAGTGCTGTTGTTCCTTTCCAAGTGGCTCTTATGTTTCCTCTCCCTTATTACACTGCTGCAAGATCTTTATTGTGGGGAGCTAAAATAGAACTAATTCACTGTTTGCTAACAACTCCAGCATTTGTGAGGCAGCTGCACACTTACTCTCCATAAAACAAAGAATTCCCATCATTGTGGGCCTAGCTTGGCCGTCTCTGGAGCCAGTAGGATTTTGTTTTGATATGAATTAAGCCTCAGATGCTGAAGCTGATATCAGTAAATACAATAAGAACAAGCTCAGCTTTCAGAAATGTTGTGTAGGATAGACAGAAGCACAGTTGCTTCAGAGCTGGGTATTGGGCATTCTGGTCTGTCGGGCTGACCTTCATGTTCACAGCCATCAGCTGCCCTCCCAGGGATGATGCTGTTAATTAGCACATGTATTGCCTGCTGGAAGCCAGTGTCTGCTGTGGAAGAGCCACAATGTTCATGAGCAAGCAATTGTACCTCATATTTTATGAAACTGTAGTCAATTTGTCATCACAACTCTGCTGAAAGGAGTATTGGGCGGGCAATGATAAAGCTAGAGGAACTGCCTGGTCTAATTCTGCAACCCAAAGTGCATGGCATAACTTTAACTGCAGCTCATGGTTTTGGAGTTGGTTCCCTCTCCTGACAGTGTCACCAGCTGTAATGTTATTATGCCAAGCTATCAATCCCTGTTGATTCCGTTGGTTGTCCACTGCTTTGGGCAGCGATATCCTGAGTTTCCAGGCTGGCTTCCCAGGCTCCTGAACGTCCATAAATTCTGTATGAATGGCCTCTGTGGATATATAGTGGATCTGCTACTTCCCTGACATTGGAGAGCAATTGTGCCAGTGTTGGTATACTGAATGGTCTGAGGGGAGACCCTGGCAGTCTTGTCTGTAATTGTTTTGAATAATCTAGTAAAGCTGACCAAGTTTTGGGATGGACATCTAGATTTCCATGAACTTTTCAATTATTTAATCAGAACTAAGTCTACCTTACTGATTGCAAAGAAAGCCTGCTCATTGCTTTGACTGATTTGGCCTCGTTCATGAACAGCATGTGGTTTTGGAGGGGCCTCTACTTTTTAAGAAACGGGCTGTGTTTGAAACCTTTCCCTCCTGGGCTGTGCTTTCCAGCCACTGTTACTAGACCTGCACTTGTTCACACACAGCACCTAAGAAAATGACCCAGTGACTCTCGGACAAGGAATCTGGCAAGGTTTTGCTCTCAGCTTTCCTAGTGCATCTCTGCCCACATGATATTTTTGCTCTAATTAAGTGTACTTCACAATAAATATCTGCTTAGGTATAAAACAATCACATACCTCATAAAATGTCTCCAGTTAAATTGCCCATGTTTGTGTGGGAGTGTTTTCTTTTCTGCTGGCAAAAGTCCTTATAAGGAGTAATAACACTAAAGAATCTGTTAAAGAAAAATGTTTATTGAAGGTTTACTATTTCACAGGTTTTACTGTAGAATCATTTACGCAAAGCTCTGAGTCACAAGCTGAAGTTCAGTGTCTGAAATTGCTGGCACAGTGAATGAATTTTGTGCATGACAAAGAGATCAGTAATCTGCATGCATTACAGTCAATTCATAATTGCTTTAAAATCACATGGCAAATGATTATAATTAGGACAGGAGCTGCTAAAATCAAGAACAAAAGAAGGCCAGAACCTGAAGCTATTTGCTGCTATGTTTCTCCTCCTTGAAGGTTTATGAAAGACGTCCTAACTCCTAATTGGAAAGCACAATAAAAAGCATCAGCGCCCCTTCCAATTGCCGCAATGGCAGTAAGTTTGGCAGAAAGGTCTGTGAAGTGCAGCATCTACTTGTGGTACATGTCACAGGGACCCAGGCATAAAGACCCAGAATAGACAGGTCTAGACAGCAATCACTTCAATGTCCTCTCTGGATGGTCAAGCCTACCTAGCAAATTGAAGTGACCTCTGTCTGCGTCTGGGGTGTGCAATGTCCATTAATGCAGACCTTCCCCTAAGGCGTTCTCTCTCTAGTAGCAGGGAGAAGAGCTGTCTGTGTGTAAAGGAAACATGTCTATGGGCAAAGATGCCTTAGGAAAGTACGTGCCACTCTTGAAAGAGGTGACTATCCATCAGTTCCACAGACTGGAGGAGGACTGAGACCACAGCTAAGTGACCAGAAAAAAACGAACAGGACGAAATCTTGAAAAGAGATACTTTGGTGATAGAGGCTAAAATCAATCAACCCACCCCCACCCTGATAGTGCAGACACCGATCAATTACTAGTCAATGGGTTAATGCAGTGGTGATATAAGAATGAGCTCAGTCCCAACCATTGGCTGTGAGCTCTCACCATGGCCCCCATCTCGCTGGTGGTGCAGAGACACAGTTCCTTCCTGCAAAGTCCTCAGTGCCCCAGGACACGGGAGACAGCAGACCTCTTGGCAAGGTGTGAAGCTGAGGGAGACACTGGGAAACCTTGAACACATGTGAAGTGGCGATGCAGCACATCAGCAGCTGAAATATTGCCCAGATTTTTGAAGCCATCAGAGCAAAGACAAGGTTTTAAGGGGGACTTCATTGCAAGCTATAGCTGTTGCCTCTAGGTACTGCCTCTGCACAATGGGCAGGGTGGAAGGCAGTGCCTATGTGAACGGTGGGCTGTGGGGAAGCGCAGCCCCTCTGCTGCCAGCAGGCAAGTTCCCCCAGGCCCATGGTAATGAGAAACTTTCTGAAGTTAGCTCTGTGCAAGAGAAGGATGCTGACTCCAAGTGCGTAGGCATAACTGAATCAAAGAAGTGAACTCACCCAGTTTACAGCAGCTGGTACAGATCATTATTTAACTGAATCAGAGCAGAGCAAATGCTTCCTACCCCATAAATCCAGATGAACCTGATTAATTCCTGGGAGATTTTGTTATCAAGAGATTACATTTACTCCTCTTTTGAGGATTTGTTTAAGGGTCTTTTTTGGCAAGGACAGCTGTTATGCTGAGCCTGCTTTCTCACTTGTCTAGCTATCCCCAACACTATGTGTACTTCACCATGGTCATGTGCCACAGAGGTGCCATTTTAGCAATGCCAGCCCAGGGAGTGAGGCCACAGGCTAAACCCTGCCCAAGAAGGGGAGCATTGCTCACCCTGTGCTTGTCCATGCAGCAGCGGAAAACCCATTGCTTTGCGTCCAAGAGGTGCCAAGGCTCTGGCATCCCAGCTTCGGTTCTGTTCTTAACCACAACCTCCATCGCAAACATAAGCCCAAGAGAGGGCTAATATTTTCTCCTCACAGATGAGACAGAAGTCATATCAGCAGGCAGTTGCTGCTGCCAGGAAAACACGAGTCTCATAGCTGGGAGGCTGCTAAGTCCCTCAGACAAGGAAGTTTTCTCTCTTCTAATGACTCCAGGATGACACAGCAATGCCTCTTACCTCCTAGCCTGCAGTGCACATGAGAATTGCTTCAGGGCCCCTCTAATATATGCTAAGACAAGATTAATCTGAGATAGGACCTTGTCTCGCTTTCTGAGGCTCTGACCAGGAGGACTTTCTCCAGGTGACATATTCTGGATCATGCCATCTTCTTGCTCTCAGCAAGCCAAGGAAGGCAATGCTCCTGCCAGTTTTCCCCTTCCTTATGCCATGCCCTCTGTAGTGAGCGAACAGGAATGGCTAATTCATGCCTGCACGAGGCAGGCCCCGTTCTTTTCCTAGAACTAAGAATACTGCTCAGATGTTTTGGTGGGGAATTTAATAACCTTCCTAAATAGCACAAGAAGAAACACATCAGGGCCTGGAGGCATCATATTTAATACTCACTGTCAAGCACGCTGTCATGCTCAGATTTAGCATCCCTGCCAGCCACACAAGAACTAGAGAAAAGAAACTTCAGTAGGATCAGGATTCATTGATAAAAATCCAGACAACACAGGATCCAGACTGATGCTTTTTCAAGAGGCATGTGCAAGTCACGGTAGCTGTTCCTAGGACATGAAGTGTTTGAAGTCGTGCCCAGAGGTCAAGGTGCCTATGCTCTGACAGTTCAGCAGCAAGGAGGCCATGCAATGTGCACCATCCTGGCAGACGCAGCTGATTTCATGACTATGGAGACAATGCTAGTTAGGAAGAAATATATGTGCTGTCAATCACCAGTGTAAAACCAGACGTTGCAAGCTTACATATGTGCCTTGCTGGCTGATCAAGTGACAAATCCTTCATCTGCAGGAATAAGAGAGTTTGACATACAGCTTTTTCTTTTGACACGGCAAGGAAGAAGTCTGATGTGTCTGTTTCAATTAATTGATTAAGTGCAGGATAAGGCCAAGGGAGCAATGAACCAGAGATCAAAACCACTAAGTACAAAGAGGAACTTTAGATTCCAGATGCTTTGAATTTCTGCATTTGTAAATAATTAAGATTATCCTTAAGGGGTTGTGATAGTGTTTTTTATTTCCCCAGCTAAACATAAAACATTCTGCCTATCAGTTTAGCCTTTGCACACATATCAAGCTCCGCAAAACCTTCAAGCACAAAACTGGAAGGGTACTATGCAAAGACCCCAGAAAGTAAGTCCTCTGAGACAACTCAACAAGCCGAGCAGTGGGCGCAGATGTGAGCAGCTGGGTACTAACTCAGTGTTCTGCCATGAATCTGATATGTGGGCTCTGAAGGTATTTTAAAGTCACATGTCATAAAGAATGGGGTGGTTGTTCATTGCTGGGATCACATGGTTATCATGTAAGACCAGAAAGGGTGGTTGGCAAGGCTTTTCCATTGTGGTCTTATTAAATGCTTATGTGTGTTTCTCAAGCCTCTCTTGCAAACCAGACTTGATGCACTGCACTACATTATAGCTCTGGTGCTTTGTCTTCTCTTCTTTTCCCCACATCTAGAATGAGATTAGTCTCTAATGAGGTGTGTTAGTTTAGTGAGATGGAAATAGTAGTCTAGGGCAGCTTTAATCCAAAACTCACAAGCTTATATGGGTTCTGTTCATCTGTTGGAGAGACCAACAATCAGCAGAACAGACACAGGCCTTGGGTTATATCATGCTATATATCAAAAGTGCTAAAGGCAGGTACTCCTTGCCGTGTTTCCAGCATGCCCTTGGAGCCGCTGGACTTTTGTTTCTTTATGGAAAAGCACAGTAATAGGCACTACAAATGAACGGGATATCTATACCCCACACGACAGCATCTTAGCAAAGGTTCAGAGGGGCTTCTTACAACCTCAGCTGCATCCTTCAAGTCAGTTCAGTGTGGTTCAAGTGAACTGAGTCAGGGTATGCCATTATTCAGAGGGACATCAAGGCTGTGATGACTTGAGGAACAGGGAAGGAAGGAAGCAGCAATAAAGGCTACGCAGCACTCTTCAGCAGCTGAACCTTGAAGACTAAATCTGACTTGATTCCCTGACTTTCTTTCAAGTGGGGAGAAGACAGCTATGAAAATGAAAGCCAAAAAGAAGCCAGACTGGAAGAGGTCTAACACTGACCATAGGAAACCACTGGATGTCAGGGTGCAGTTGGACTCACTGCCAGTGAGGAGGAGAAACATCAAACATCTTGGAGGTATTTGACAAGGATCACATCTCATAGAGAAGTTATCCTGCAGATGTTCCTAGCACCTTCTTCATACTTGGCTTGTGGAAGAAGATTCCCCAGGGATATCATCATTAGCCATCTAATGGGACAGACACTCAAAAGGAAATTCCCGTTCAGGGCATCTTCAGTTGTGGAGGAAGATGCAGGTCCAGTTGTTTATTCAATAGGAATGTCAGTAGAAAAAGCATGCTGCTGAAATAGCTGGGTTGCTTTACGGAACATGGCGCATTATTAGAGTTATACAGACTTACAGTCAACTTTTCTGCCTCCTGCCAGCAAGCTTTCCAGTCTCACATACCAACACAGTTCATGTGCAGGTTAGATTTATTGAATTTCTCTCAGCTAGTGGCTACCCAGCCTCATTTGGTTTAGTCTTAGGTTTTCCTCGGGTGGTAAAGGCATGGCTTTCTACATTTTTGAAGAACATTTAAGCAATTTCCAGGAAATAGATATATATCTGGATGTGCTCTAGTGTTACCTAAATGGTCCTTAAGAAATAGGCTGCAGATGTTTTCAGACAGAAAATCCCAGCATTTCACAAACAGTCTCAAGTTCTGTTTATTTAAAAAATGTACTTAATAAGCCCATTGTGAGCATAATCATAAATAAAGTAAACTGGATGCATTTGCTATGACACTTTTAGCTGGAACTCTTCCGGATTTTATTTATTTTGGAGTTCAGTGAGAGCTGAAGACCCAAAAGGTGACCTTCATAACTCATTAATCATCACAAAACACCTCCTTGAGGGCAAGAAGTATGAAAGGTATGTGCAGTGCTGAAAGAGGGCGGCTTGCTTCACAGGAGATTTGATAGTCTGGGCTCTGAGCCAGAGGATGATTTTTCTTAAAGAAATGGTCCACCCAGCCCCCATGTTCATGGTGGGCCCATCCAGCCTGGTGTGCACAGTTGTCCCCCCTCTGCCCTGCCTGCTCCTCCCAGCCTGACACCTCCTGCTCACTCTGCATGGTCAGGGCTCATCTCTCAGCAGCTCAACTGAAACAGATGGACAGTGACTTGGCTTGTTACTCCAGCTACGGTTTAGCTCTAATGCTGTCAACTCTGCCGGAGATTGTCCTTGCCTTGCTCATCATCAGACAGTGTCCAGCACAGCCTGTCTTCTCCCGGGCCTCCTCTTGGTCTCTGGCTACACCTATGCAAGTAAACTGGAAAGGGATGGGACATGGGCTTTGACCACCAGCCTGCAGCTGTCCTGGTGGGACATTTAGCAGCACACTGCCTGACATGGTTTTGGGCCCTGGCAGATACCCCTCTATGCAGCAAAAGCCTGGGCACAGTTCAGCTCCCAACAGGCCCAACCTACATATAGCCCCAATGGACTGTATGGATGTACACCTTAGCTGTAAGTGAAGGCATGTTAGCCAAGGCAATGCAAGCTGTGCTGTGCCACTTGCCCTCAAAAGCTAGAGAAGAGGCCATGGACATGTTAATTTCACACATACAGCTGCAGTCAATGGAGTCCATCCTTCTGCGCTCCTCTCATGCTTGGTTGCTCTTAAGACAAGCAGACACAACCTGTTCCGGTACAGAAGAGTCAAAAGAGGCAATCAGGCATCCCAGAAGAAAACTCGTTTAGCCTCTTGGGCTTAAGAACATGAGACTTGTGAGATCTCAACTCATGATAAAATAAGCCTGACAGAGGGAAGGGCCCAGATCTACCATCACCTTGAAGGTGAGGCTGCTCTTGTGCAGTGTATAAGTGTTTCAAGGATCTCAGTAAGCCCCTCCATCAGTGCTACCAGTGGCAATCTTCTGTCTCCCCACCATGCATACAGCTATGGCTGCTCTGGCTTGGTGAGTCCACATGCCATCTGCAGCCAGAGTGGGATGCCAGCTCCACCAGCACACACCATTTTTCACCATGTCCTTCACTTTTCCCCCATGCATCCTCCTGCTTTCTGATCCATGCCTGTAGCCACTTCATTATCTGACTAGTGCAGAAGCAGCCTGTGGTGAGTGTTGCAACTGCTTGTGTGGTCTCCTGGAGTTCAAACACACTGATATTGCTTTCCTCTCACATGACAGGTGTCATATCTTCAAGCTCGTACTATCTGAAGCAGTGGCCAACATCTGTCTGCCTTAACAGTGCTGTACAAAGAGATATGAAGAGCCTCAGCTCTTTGTTGTAGGCCACGTTTTATCAGAAAACATGGCCCAAGCTATAGATCTGTAGAACTAGCAGTACACTCCTCAGTCCATACTGGTACACCTAAATAAAGCAGATCAGTCTTTAAAGGCGCCCAGCACTGCAGATCTCCCTGATTTTGTCAGTTGTTCACTTAAAATTAATGAGAATGTGATTAGCACAGTACAACTCTTCATAACTCATTAACCATCTGGGGTAAATCTTTGTTTCCCAAGCAAGCCTCCTTTTAGCCTAATTTGCTACAGAAACGAGGCTCTTGTGATACCGTGGTTTAGGCAGAAGAGCATGTGTGCAGGTGTTCCTCCTTATTACTGCACTATCAAACTGTGATTGACATGAGCCAATGTGTCCCAGAGTTCAGTTTTTACAAGTTTCACAAAAATAAATGGCTAAGTATAGAAGAAAAAGAGACCCTGTGAATGTGGGGGAAGCAGGAGGAAAGGACCAATGTCTTTGCGGATAGCAGGTAAGCTCTATGGGAGAGGTACCTCAGCCACTGGGATGTCTTGGAGTTGTCATAAAATAATCCAGTGACCCAGAAGAAACCCCCACCAGGAAACCAGCCCTACGTTGCCTGCTAGTCACTTCACCTATGCTCCCACCGTAAGTCATATTTTCTCAGAGTAAACCTATCACCACAGCTATCTACATCCCCCCACTTGTCCAAGTGCTCTTTTTTACACTGGACAGCAGATAACAAGAATGTGACTTGGCCTGGAGGAACCCAAGCTCATTCTGGAAAGTCACATAAGCCCTAAGCATTTATAGGGAGGAGAAGTGCAGATAAAAGAGCACATCTGGAGACACTGGAGCGATAGTGGGCAGCAAATCAGCCAAATATTTGCAAAAAACCACATCTGAACTCCATTCATACACATGCGTTATGTCACAGAAAAATGAGTGAAAAGTCCTTTTTTTTAATGGGCTTGATGCAGAATAGACAGAGCCTTCTGGTCCCACTCCAGCACAGCAGCTGGGCAAGGTTTATATTTTAAGGGCATGCATAATCTCAGTAAAGCAAGTAGGATTACTTGTGTGCTTAAAGTTAAGCACACGTTGAAAATTGCTTCTCTGGCTGTGAGCCAGGGTGCTTATCATGCAGGTCATCCTTGCTGCTTTCACAGCTTCTGGGAGTGTATGCTGAGCCCCAGGACCACTGTCTTGGTGGGACGACAGAGTCCAGATAAAGCCACAATGTCAGGAGAAGACCAGAGTGATCAACTTACAAGGGAAAATCATAAAGCTAAATAGGGTTTGTCTAAAGTACAACACAGTGTGTGGGCAGATGTGAAAATAGTCTGTACGTACCTGAGAAGAGTAAACACCGTTGATAGAGAAAAATTGCTTAAACAAACACACTGGCAATGTAATTAGGGTAAATGAGAGGTAATTAAGGAAAGGAAAGTTCAAATTAAACACTAGGAACATATTATTGATGTGAGAGTTTATACTGTGAAACTGCTCTCTACTGTTTTGCTAACTTCTGCAGTTCTGCTTCTCATAAAGTCATCAGGCTGGAATTGAACAAATTAACATTAATGCTGTGGATTTTTCATTTGTTTTAGTTTTAATTGAAATGTCCTTGCATGGTTCAATATGTTTCCATCACACATCAGACCACTCAATGCCACCTCTACTAGAAGGGAGATAATGAGCCAATTTATGCTCTGAATGATACCAGTATCAATCTTCTTCACCTTCACTGGTTTTGGGCAAGTGATATTACAACAATGAAAATCAGATGCTGTTCCAGGCTGTTCAGGTTTAGGTGATGTAACTCATTTTGGATGTCTACATTTTTTTTTTAATCTTTCAGTGTCAAAGAGCTTGTTATATCTTCACATAATTACTTCTATCATCTAAAAATAGTTGACATTTTACAAAGTTATTCACACAGCTCTTTTGCGTGGTGAAGCAAACCACACATTGGGATGTTAATACAGGCAGTCTACCTAAATCTTGTGTGTCATCAAGGGAGAGCCAAAGACTGATCCCAATGCCACAGCCTGCAGTGAATGTGGGCCTGCCCCGTGGCTTTGTGTTTCAGCTAGCTGCTGGCTTTGCTTTCACAGAAGACATGTGGCTCCTGAACTGAGATCCATGAGACAATTCGGTCCCAGTGGGAGGACTCCAAATGCCTATGTTGAGCTAGATGGTGGTGTCTAGAAGAGTTTGTGATGAAGCTGTCATCCCTTGGCAGCTGTGTGTCCTGGCTTTAGGCAGGGCATATCCCGCTTGTGCTCCCATCCTTGTCTTTTAATTCTGCTTTTCTGCACAGAAGTAGCCCGTGCTGCAGGATCACTGGGAGTGCAAATAAATGTCACCCAGGGCTCAGACCCATGTGGCTGGCATGCAAGCTCCTGCAGCAGCTGCAGAGGAACCATTCCCACCGTCACCATCAGCTCCTGTTTGCCTACAAAACCCCCATGGATCTCTTGGGTGTGTTGCACCACCTTTGGGTGAGATGGACTCCTGCAGGGACACGGTGCCTGGTCTGGGTACAGACTATGCTGTCCCTACCTGGAAGCCGGTGTGCAAGGGTGAGGAGAGAGCCCAGCCCAGCCCTTGCGTGTGGTTCCCCCCCAACATCCCCACCCTGGTGCAAGGGCAGAGGGACAGCATGTCCCCTCCCAGAGCAGTGGGATTACCCCAGTGCTCTGCAAATACTCCTCCTCCCCTGGTGGGAGTTAAAATGTTAGAAGCCCTATGTGTATTTTATGGCTTGATTCATTGCTGTGAGTAACTTTCTCTGCTGTTTGCCTCCTTGGGGTTGCTAGAAGAAGCTGCCAGGACAGCAACGTTTGAGGCTTTGTTTTTCTTCCATGGTAATCCTTTTCTTGGCAAAAGTGCCTCCTGTCTACATAAGCAGCTGGTGGCTGAGCAAATAATTTCAGGGGGGCTCAGTTTCCGAGGAAGCATTGCATATGCCCCTTACTGTAACACTCCATAAACACTGGTGTCACTGCGAGATTGGATGGCAGTTATCACTGTGTTTCATGATAAACACAGATGGTGTTTATGTTTAAATATGCCAAATGCGGTAATGAGAGCAAACTTTGAAAGGATTTATTTTTATGTTGTTTCCATTCTGGCCTCTGATAATTAAGGCTGCTGTGACCTGCCTTTTGGAGGAGGGAAATATATTTATGCGGTGCTATTCAGGTTTCTAAAATAACTCAGGGAGGTTTTGTTTGGGTTTTTTTGCTGAAGGACACTGAGCGCCTGTTTCCCAGGAGGTTTTATTGCCCTGTATTGAAAACTGTAGACCAAGGTTTACAGAGATAATCTGGCCATTCGTTTATGCATGTCTTAACTGCTTCTAAAGCATCCTTTTTTCCATTTTTTTTTTTCTGTAGAAAAATGAGGTTAATGTAAAAGTTGGAAAAGTTTTACTCTGTTCTATGCAGGTTATTACTCCAAGCTCACGCAGTAGCATTGACCACCAGGGAGGAGTGTGTTCAGCCATGTATCTATGTTCTGGGGCATGTGTCTTCTCTCAACCCCTCTGGAGGTGAGCGCATTGGGAAGCCCTGCTTCAGATAAACACTGACACACGCAAGTACGCACATCAGTGTTTATGCTAGAGTTAAGATCTGAGAAACAAATCCTACACTCTGTGAAGAAGGTGACAGTATTTCCCAGAGAGCTCCCTCCACAGCTGTGAGCATCCCTGCTCTTTGTCCCTAAGGAAAGGAGCTCCTTCTCCTGCAGGGCCAAGTTGGGGCTGCCTCACTCAGACACTGTCGCCAGCCTTCTTGGAGGAGAGCCTGCTTCTCTGCAACACAAGCACAAAACTTCCCCCAGATTATGGTGTTTAAAACCTGCAGGAAATCCACGTGTGGCTGCTCGGCTGGTCTAAAAGGGCAATCTGACTGCCTGAGCTGGAGCAGAGAGTACCCCTATTTGTTTTCTGCTTTCAGGGCAATGCATGGGAAATCTTTCAGAGCTAAAGCAACCTTGTGCTGTTATCATTGGCACAGGATGCTTAGACTGAAAGAAATGGGCTGTGAGATTTCAGTGGGGTCAGTGTGGAAAAGATGCTAATGTGGCATATCAAGAAAGCTATGACAGACAGCTCCAGAGATGCCTTTCCTCCAAGGGCCTAGCACCAGCCATGCTGGCTGTGGGACCTCAGGATTTAAATTTTAGTCCTTGTTATCCCACTGTTTTATTGCACTAAAGGTCACAGACTCCCAGGCACCTCTTCTGTTAGCAAATACAACCCATAGTAGAGCCTCTTACATTGAGTTCTTAAATAGATGTGCCTAAATGTCACTGTTCTGAGCCTGCATGCTCTGTTGGTACAGAGCTACTGCAGGGACAGCAAATTAATCAGAATAAAAGAAAAAAATATAATTTCTTTATGTTATTTTTAGATTTTGAAATAATCCTGAGGTGACTACATAGTGCAAACAGCTTTCTAATCATTTGAACTTCCAAGGTTACTGACTTCTTTAGGGAAAGCTAAAGTCTCACAGCATATTTTATGTCTTTGAGATAAAAATAATATTTAAAATCTTTATTCTCTCTTCCTGTGGCTTGCAGGTACTATGAGGAAGACAGTAGGATGTTTTTTTCTTCTACAACTGTTATAATTTAAATCGTGGCCAACAAGAGCTGTGCGTAATGATACTTTCAGGAGTCTATAAGACAACAGCTATGTTAGAGACAGCTGTGTCTGTTTTCTTCTCTACTTCAGCCCACCCTCTATAGCTGTATTTATAGACTTGCACAAGAGGCCTAATTTCCTGCACTGCCAAGCATCTTCAGCTTCCACCTTTGAAAACGAGCATGGATTAGGGGGCTGAACGCAGGAAGCAGGAAATACTGACTTCCATGGCTACTCAGCATCACAGCATCAGTCGGCAAGACACGCAAATGCAAATCCCAGAGCAGGAACTGCTGATTACACCCATTTCTTTTTCAGTGCTACATTTAAGTCTATAGGATGCTACTGGTCTATGGAGTCTGTCTCCCATAAAAGCTGACCCAGATGAAGACATTAACTGACTTACTCTTCTAGGGTTAATACAAAAGTTACTGTTGAAATGATGACTGGATCACCTCAAAGAAGATGGTAGATATGGAGGTGTTACATGCATTGGGTGAGAACCTATGATGAAAGCTTGGGTATAGGTTCTTTTGCATGTGCAGAAACCAATGAAAAAGGCCTGGCAAACTGGTCACTCACAGAGGCAAGCTTAAAACCAAGTCCAAATTAGTTGTCAGAGCAGTAATTAAACACTCGAGAAATTTAGGCTTTCAGTCCTGGTTGTCCAGGTCCCTCCATGACCTTTTGCAATCCACCTTGTACTGGGTTCTTATCACCAAACTTTAGGTATCCAGATTCCCTCTGTAATCAATGGAGAAAGGCACTTCAGAGATAATTAATCCAACTCACCTACAGGAATACACCTTGGCGGCCTCTACACCTGGCTGGTTGATGTCTTTCCTGTACTGGGGAACCCAAAACTGAATGCAGTATGTAAATGTGGTCTAGCGGGTGCTGATTACAGGCAATAATACCTTCCCTCAATCCCCTGCAATGCCTCTGTTATTTAAGCCTGTATGAGGACAGGCTGAAGAATGGTCTGTGTGCGTCATCCTTTTGCTCAGCTCGTACAAAGTCCTGCACCTGGGGAGGAACCACCCCATGCACCAGTGCACGCTGGGGGCTGAACTACTGGAAAGCAGCTCTGCTGAGAAGGACCTGGGAGTGCTGGTGGACAACAAGCTGACCCTGAGCCAGCAATGTGCCCTTGTGGCCAAGAAGGCCAACAATATTCTGGACTGCATTAAAAGGAGTGTGCCCAGAAGACTGAAAGGAGTTATCCTCCCCCTCTACTCTGCCCTAGTGAGACCACATTTGCAGTACTGTGTCCAGTTTTGGGGCCCCCAGTTTAAGAAGGATGTGAAACTGCTTGAGCAACTCCAGCGGAGACCTACCAAGATGATCAGGGGACTGGAGCATCTCCCTTATGAGGAAAGGCTGAGAGACTTGGGTTTGTTCAGCCTGGGGAAGAGAAGACTGAGGGGGGATCTCATCAACACCTATAAATATCTCAAGGGAGAGTGTCAGGACAATGGGACTGGACTCTTTTCAGTGGTGCCCAATGACAGGACAAGGGGCAATGGGCACAAGCTGGAACACAGGAAGTTCCACTTGAATATGAGAAAAAACTCCTTTCCTGTGAGGGTGCCAGAGCAGTGGAACAGGCTGCCCAGGGAGGCTGTGGAGTCTCCTTCCCTGGAGACATTCAAAACCCGCCTGGATGCATTCCTGTGCCCCCTGCTCTGGGTGTCCCTGCTCAAGCAAGGGGTTGGACAAGATGATCTCTGGAGGCCCCTTCCAACCCCTACCATTGTGTGATTCTTTGATGGGCTATGGGGTATTTCCTGCCTTGCAGACTTGATCCCATTTCCACCCCATGGCAAGAGCAATGCTACAGCTCCCTTCTACGTGGACCTCCAAGCTTCCCTGCAAAAGTGCAGATGAGTTTTAATGTTTAACGTCAAGCAGGACTCAATTTTACATCCAGTCTCAAATATGGGAAATATCTGGACAGCAGTTTTTTAGGATGTGAGCGAAACCTGCTCAGCAGAAGAACTCTGGTCCACCTTGTCAGGAGGGTCCCAACATTTTCCCTAAGGAAGCCCATGATGATAATGCCGAACTTAGAATAACTGGTTTCTTAAAAGGAACGCTGGAATTTGGTTTGATTTTGCAATGACTAAGTAACAAAAACAGTCACAGCCAAACACTAATCCAAAAGAAATGAGACATGAAGGATTAAGACATAGCGATCACTAGATTTTCCATGTCACTTGATTTTAAACAGTTGTTAGGAACTAGGGGAAACAACAGAAGTGCTTGTCTTTCTATAAAAATGAAATTTTTGAGGGAATGCCAACTGCCCTAGAGCATCCTGAGCTGAATCTTAAAATAGGCTATTGAAGCACAGCGCAGAAACATGAAAAATATTTTAAAAGCAGTTGGAAAAGACTGGAACTGAAGTCCTCTACTAGAAACAGAGAGAAATGGTCCCGGGAGCTGTGTTTAACTAACCCTGACAACCTCAAATCAGGCCGATTTCCCTGGGCCTGTCTTGCCCTTGTTTCCCCTGACTGCTGGCACCATCTTGTGGCATCTGAAATAATACTATTTGTTGAGAAGACTATTTATTGAGCCTGGCTGAGCAGGGGGCTGCCAGTGCAGCCAGTGCCCAGCCAATTTCTTCCTCTGCAGGAAAGGAAAATGCTTCAAGGGAATGGATAAATCAAAACCACAGCAAACTCTTTTCTGCACTCAGAGTGTGATTATTAGGAACTGTTAATCAAAGCAACTTGCCCTAATCTCTTTCTTATCCAAAACAGTCACGTTGCACTTATATACAAATTCCTGGCAGTATCATAGCTGGGCAGATTTCCAAGATTTTTCACATAACTGGTATTTTACAGGATATGACTGACATTTATACAGCTGTAAATTCCAAAGGACTTAAAAAGCAATAATTATAAGGTACCATTAAATTGTCTCCCAGCTGGAAGATGTCAGCTAGGCATGGGTGACCAGAACATCCCTTGGGAGAACTGAGAATTTTGCAAAAGGACATCTGAGCTAAACCCTGTGGTAAAAAAAAAAAAGTACAGGACCTTAAAATGCAGGAGCTTTCCTTATAGGAGCTTTCCTTGCACAATCTCATCCAAAAGAGCACCACAAAATAAGCTGCATTAAATTTCAGCCAGTGTAGCATTTCAGATCAGGCATTAAAGCCACTAAAGACTCTTCTTCCACATGGTTGACAATCTGAACAAATAATTTTCTGCATGATTTCCATTCTGCTATTTCCAGAAGGAGTTTATTTCATAATTCAAAAGATGAAGCATAACATTACTCATTTGTATCACATATAAAATATACTGTGCTTGCTTGTAGTGTTCCAATTTTTAACACCGACTGTTAACTATGGGATAGCAGTGATTAACAGATGAACTCACACTCTGCTTTGGAGCATAGGGAAGTTTGCTTAGAGATCAGATGGAAGTAATCTGGAGAGATTTAGATTAGAAAAAAAATAAAAGCAGTAATAAAGGCAGTTTAACTGGACTTAGAAGCAACAGTTGAGATCTATAAATCTGCAGAAGATATAATCAAGGAAGATTGAGCTGAGGATACTCAGAAGGAGCATGGGAAACTGGAGAAATTATAGGCCCATTAGGCTGCACTCACCAACAGGCAAAATCTCAGTAGAAATTATGAAGCAGGGAATAATGAAAGCCAAGGAAGTGGATGTAAAACAAGAAAAAAAAAGAACATGGATATACAAAAGATAGGCTGTCTTTTTTGGTAGGGGAAAAGTAATATTTAATCTCTGTGGGTATCTGAAAAATGTCACACGCAATGCCCTAGGAGGAATTATTAAGCAGCCTGTAGAAAATGGGATCCAGCACAGCACATACATAAAGCCAGACTTTGGAGCAGCAGTACATGACTTGCAGCATTCTTCAAGGACTGGCCTTGGACAGTTCCTTGGTGGCCAAGGCAGGTAACAGGACCTGGAATGGTATCTGGAGATGCTCCATCAGTACATAGGAATATCGGGGTATTGCAGGAGAAGAACTGGTGGCCTCGGAGACTGGATCAGCAGCAGTCAGATGGGACTTAACTATATTGAATGGAAAGCCATAGTCCTGGGAAAAGATGCTAAGAAATTCAGAGCAATTGATGAGTGCTCATCTTTTGGGAATGACCAACAGTGGAAAAGCGGTGGTATCACAGAGTGTGTCTACACTCGTGTTGAGGCTGATCTCGAAGCTGCCTTCCCCCAGCCTGAATCAGCTGTCCCATCCTCAGCTCACTTTTAAGCCCATATCACAGCTTGGCACGTGATTCTTGCTGGTCTTCCAGTAGGACTCCTCCTGTCCCAGTCTGGTGCTTTAGGAGCCAACTAGAGGTGTGGAGAGGTAACATAGGAAAAGAGGACAAGCAGATTAACATTTATGGCATTGCAGCTATTGCAGTGGCTGTGAGCGGTATTATACTGTGTGAATGCCAAAGTACTGCTTGCACAGCCTCTTCAGCAGCCTCACCTTGCCTAAACATACACAAATTATATGCCAGGTGCCAAAATAATAAAAGGTTTAAAAATCACAATACTTGAAAGAACAAGCATTGTTTACTTTCTATTCATCTTTGAATTTGAGCCTTTGAGTACTGTATTTAGAATTTTTTTCTTTGCAGCTGCATGGGTTAAGAACTCGCAAGTAAACAAAGCAAGCGTCAGTCTCATGCAAGAGCCAAGACACAAATACTGCTCCAGCTACCACCTTCTGGCCAGCCTATGCCTATGGCCAGGCACTTGGCAAGTTGTATCCAGCCAGGGCAATTTGTTGAGGATGGATCCAAGAGTTATTACCTGAAGCTTAACTATAATATTGCATCACACTAGAAGCCACCAGCTTGGAACTGCTTTTTTAAAAAGGACCCAAGTATTTCCTTTTTGCAAGTGTTTGTCGGATTATTATTCTGATTTTTTTTTTTTTTTTGGAGGCAGTTAGGCATCTGCTTTTTCTTAATATTACCTTCTACTCTCCAAAGGTAAAAAACATTAGAGAAATGACCATTAGCTTGCCATTTTAAAATAGGTCCTAGGACCAGTGGCATATTTTTATGTAAAGAAAACTTCACTGTTTTTACTTCATATTTAGTTTTGCTCTGGACTTGTTGTGAATTTTCAATTAAAGAAACAGATCCAAAATCTAATCTTAATTACAGGGGAATAAATCTCAGGGGAATAAATTACAGGGTAATAAACTCTGTTCATGTTTAAAGATTTCCCATAGCTTTGTACTGCTCCACTTGAAAACCAAGTCTTGGCCATTTGTCAAAACCTAGAGAAGGGCCCTGACATGGGGCACGCAGCCTTCATGCAGTTATAAAAATAATTTATTGGCTTTTACACTGGGACAGGTAAATGAGCAGGTACAACAGCACACATTCTCAAGTATCACTTTATTGGCATGGTTTTATTTAGTTGTAAAAGCATAAAATGAAACTGAAGACACGGTCGGTAGATGTCACCCGTGCACTAGGTACCAGCATGCAAACCTCAGCCTATAGGCACCCGAAATGCCCCTTTCCCACTGCAGGCAGGAGGCAAGGGCAGGCAGGGAGGCTTGAGAGGAAGGTTTACTTCAAAACCAGCCCATGGAGGGTGCGGGGATGTTCAGAGGATGGCCAGCTGTGGTGGCCCGGGCAGCCCCTGTGCATCCTCTGACTGCACACCTGGGTGAGCCACGGGCATCATGAGTGGGAAAAACTCCTGTGACTTGTGTTGGACATGGGGAGAGCACCCAAACGTCTGCCTCCACTGCACCTGTGCAAGCAGTGAGTCCAAAGGGGAGGAGGTGTTGCTGTCAGCTCCGCCGGGCACAGGGAGAGCAGCACCGAGTAGGGTCCCGGCACCAAGGGGAGCTGGTCTCCACCATCACCCGCTTCTGTCCCTGCTGCCAATGTGAGTGGCGGGGACAGGGCTGGGGATGTCCCCGCAGAGTGTCACCCCTGCAGCCCTGTGTGCTGAAGAACTGGTGCTCCTCAGCGTGACAGCCTGAGGCTGCTAGCCCCTGTTCCTCCTCTTTACACATGTCTCACGGAAATTAAACTTCCAGCCTGTTTTTTCCCCTTCAAAAATCAATTGAAAGCAGCTCGGTTCTATCCAGCTTAATTATTAATAAGTGCTGATCTGGCTAATGGTGTTTGTTCAGTGTTTCCATAAAACATTTAAAACCAAAATGCTGCAATCCTTCCCAAAGCCTGTCCCCAAGAGGCTCATTAATTCCAGACATAAACATGCCACTCAGCCCCTGCATTTTTACTGCAAGAAATTTAGAAATAGCCAAGTTTACACCCTGCTCTGCTTATCACGAGGTTATTTGGGCTTGGCCCGAGGTTTTGCTGCTGCTGTGGTCTGGCAGAAGGCAACAGCTTTGGCTGAGCACCTCCTGCCTCGCACCGGTGCCTGGTGCTAGAGATGAACTGTGCTGTCTAACCAACCCTGTTATTTTACCATCTAATGGTGATTCTGAGCAAAACGTCAGGAACTTCCAGCCTAAACAAATGGAAACAATGTCAGCTGGATACACCAGTGACTTCGGCTGTTGCTTCTGGTTTCCTGCTGAGAGCTCTCAGGTGCTGAGCAAGAGCCTGGGGAGCAGGGCTCCACACAGTCTCTGTGGAGCTCCGTGTTCTGGTGTGCAAAATCATCTGCTGTTTGAGCCACCTCTGTGGTTTACAGGAATGTAGGCATTGAAACACAGGACAGAAAAATTTTAATTTAAAAGAACATCAGCCAAGCAGCGTGAGATATGATCTTCCCTGATTATATCAAATGGATCAGAGCATAACTGACGTTTCTAGGGTCTTTTGTGTCAGCTAAATGGAAAGATGATTTTCTATGATGCTGACTCTGCTAAATAATCCCTCCAGGATCCCTGATCATGTGTTGAGGGTAGCAGCCACAGTTACATGTTGGCTGCAACAGGTTGCTAACTATAATTTTTCTAGACAGAATAACAGGGTTTTATTAGACTAATTAGTGTGGCAGCAGGTATGATGTGGGGCACAAGATCATGCTGGCACTCACAAGCCACCCCACGACGGCCTCTGTCAAGCAGGGCCTGAGATGACTTCCACGAGGTGGGGCTCTGCCCCCAGATCTTGCAGCTATTCCTGCTCTTCTGAGGCACTTCCAGCTTCTCCGTCTGAGGTGCTGAGGGCGGCGGCAGTGGTCCTGGAGGTGGGAAGGGAGATGAAATTTTAATGGGCCGGTGATTCGGGATGCTCGGTGTGAGGATGCTCAGCATCAGCTTCCTGAAAGGTGTGGATTCCCTGCAAGTGCTTAGCATCCCCCGCCTCTGCAGCGCAGCCCTGGGGGCAGTTCAAATCAGCACCCAAAGTCCAACACAATTTTTCCAAATGAAAGCATAAGCTGGTGCGTGGAGCAGGCCTGTGGAGGCCAAATCCTGCCATGTACTGAATACTTTTCCACCCCAGGTACCAAGGATGTTCGGTCAAGGCAAGATGCTTCACGCAAAGGGGTTTTCTTAGCAGAAATTATTTGTTTCAGATGGCAGACTCACAGACATGGGCATTTTCCCCATTTCCCTGCACTTGATACGAGTCATGTTAACATCTCAGTAAACGTGTTTTCTTTTCAGCTGCACTGCTTGTAACAGTATTTGCCTGAATTAGAGTGAGTTTGCTCTGCAAACTGCATTTACCTTTCCCAGATACAGAGCAGCTGTTCCCTGTACGCTCTCGCAAGGTCCTTGTTTGCACAGACTTTTGTCAGCAAATACACCCCCCTGAATAAGCCACTCACTTCGACTTTCCAGCACTGATAGGGGAGTTGTGAGCCCTGCAAGACACCTTCATCCTTGTCTTTTCGTTTCATTAATAGGCACCCGCCTTCGAGACGGCGCCAACAAGGCTTTGCTCATGCCATCAATCATGGCGCTAGGGTTGACTGAGTCTTGCAGAAGTGTGAAAGAAAGAAGCAGATGTTATTAATTCTTCCTCTGGTGAAAGCTCTTCAATCACACTCTGCTGACACCGGCTATGTATCCCCACCAGCACAAACATGAAGGTCGCCAGCTCCCAAGTGAGTACTCAACAGAAATATCTCCCCACCCCGGCTCCCCCAAAGGATGACAGCATTTTATGCAACTCAGGTGGAATCACAGTCTGTGGAAAACACCAAAGCAGCAGTGCCTGCTGTGATGGTGGAGGCAGAGGAAGCTGTGCAGGGGGCTGCCCTGATCCCCAGCGAGCAGGGCTGAGGGCAGAGCAAGGGCTGGCTGGGAGCCCTGCAGCAACAGAAGCTTCCAGGCATGAACAACAATCTCCAGGAGTCAGAATATTCTGAAAAATGCATTCATTTCAGTGATGCATGGGCACATGTCCATCAGATGTGACTGACAGATGCTGCCAGCTTGTCTTGCAGGCAGTGAGGCAGCCTGGACTCCTGGGCTCTGCTGAGCCATGGATGTCCATGACAGACTGGGGACCTGGTGGCTTGTGAACATCTGTTGCAGAGCTGTAAGATGGAGCCCAGCCTCTGCGGGAGTCAGAGCTCTGGTGTCCAGGACAACCCACCTTGAGCACGGATCCTTCAAGTGGAGGTGTCAGTGTCACTGTGGGAGGTATGGAAATGCTGACATGTTGGTGTGTGCTGGGGTCCTCATTGCCCCCACACTTCTTGCTGCACACACAGGAGCCTGCACTCCTGACTCCAAAACTGGCTTTCCAGTCTCATTTGTGTCTGCCAGGACTTCAGCCTGAAATTCAACCTTTGAGGAATGTATTGATCACTTGGATCTGATGGCAAGACAAGGGATGAGTCACCAAAGGGTGTCATGGGCTCCAGACAACTGTTGTCTTCTTCATACAGCTCTGAAAAGAATCTCATGGATATATGTATGTGGGGAGGAAAATACAGAAATCTGTAGAAGGCAAAGACAACCGCTAGGAGCTCTTCACCTCCATCTTTCACCATCTGACATATGTCCCTGAGATACATGCTGGTGCCCCCAGAGCAGGCCTTCTCCTCCCTTCAATCCCAAATTCAAGAACTGCTGTTCTGGACACCTGTGGGAAGAACCGCTCTGAGTTTGCCAACAAGTGAAGTGTCCAACCACTGATTTCTTCCATTTCTCAATCTGCCTCTCAGTTATGCCACAGAATATTTTGGTTTTGAGGTGGAGAAGGAGGGAATACTGAGCACAGATTCATGCCATCTACTGTGGGCACCTCACTAACCTGAAGGTCAGAGCATCTGTTGGTACCTTTTTCCTACAAAGCTTAGGGAATAGGTGGCTCTGAGAGGGGTTAATCCAAGCAATAATCACTATCCAGAGAAAGAAGTTGAAGTTTCTTCAGACTGCTTAGTGAAATGATGATACATCTTTGTCCCTACACTGATGGCATGGAGTCTTGCAGCTCTGCAAAGTAGGTGGTCTGGCTCATGCACCACTCTTGTGCATTCACACAAGAGTAAGTGGCAAACACAGCTGTAAAGGACCTTCCCAAAGTGTCAGAGAGAACCTGGTGTAGAGCCAGCAACCACGCTTCCATCTCTTAAGTCCCCCCTCCATGCCTTAACCTGAAGACCGTCATTCCTCACAAATAACAGTCTGATGTCTGAGCTATGTGAATGAAGCCATCTGAGAGAGAAGGTGAGACACTGACACATGACTAGCACAGGCCTGATGCACACTTTCACTAAAGCACTGCACTGGGGGCTAAGGGATCCAGGTGTCTGAGACATGTGTTCTGGGACTGACCGCCTGAGCAGTGCAACATGGAGACCTGGCATGGTTAAACTGAAGGCCCCATCACGGCTTGCTGCTTGGGAAGGACCATGGTTTGACAGTACTGAGGGGGGACACTGTCCTCATGCAGTGAGATCAAGTGAAGCTACTGACTGTGGCTAGCCTACCCCAGCTGGCCACAGCTGGGGATCTGGCTCTCGTCTTCCTAGTCCTGAGTAGGTCCACATTTACTGCTTCTTTTGCTCTCAGGGGCAGGTACACCTACAAACATACACATTGTGCTCTTTTGACCCCAACCAGAGCTGCCAGATGCTCAGGCCAGCTCACGATTCTTTGAAATGTATTTAAAAACTTAGTCTTCATCAAAGTCAAGTTGTTGCCTAAAATAAGAATGCAATTTACTACAGTATCCACTGATTCCTGCCGGTTGCCAGTAATTCAGCTCTCTCCATGTTCCTCAGAGAGCAAAAGCAGATGCGCTGGCAGATGAGTGCTCGGGGGAGATCTTCAAGGGCACGTCCACCTTTCAGAGAGGTGTGGGAGGTCCTCCATCCTGGACAGTCAGTACCCAGTGAATCTTCCCAGAACACGTTATTGTCCTTGCTCTGAGTTTCCTGTCACAGGAGATCTCCACTGCCTTTTAGCTGGAGAGGGCTGGCTGTAGCTGCCCTTAAACTTCAGAGAGGATGAAGGCAAGACATGGTCCTCTTCCCAGAAAGTGCCTGCAGCAACCCCACCCCATGAGCTGGCTTGATACTATCTGCAGTCATTTAGGCAGACATTGCATGAGTAAAGAATGCTATACATCAGCCACACACTAAAAGACAGCAAAGTAATGGTATTTTGCTTAATCTCCAATGGCTCGAGCTGTTATTCCTGGCTTATCCTGGTCAGGGGACACATCCCCGTCTCCCTGACAGCAGTCAGGCACAAAGCTGTTACATTAGAGATTCAGGCCCTCAGCTAACTCCACAGTCATTTCCAGGTCCAAGAGTATTAATCCAGACTGTATTGAACTGGCCAAGGTTACCTCAGAGGCCTTCTCTGGCCATGATCCATGGAGAGACAAAGATGTGGCATTTATTACAGACTTGGATGCAGGTGATCCCCAGGTAAGGGCTGTGGTCTGTGGTGCTGTGTTAAGAGTCGGGCTGAGCCCAAGAGTATGACTGCTGAGGGCAGAATGATAAAGGCTTTTTTTCTGCACTGATCACCCAATACCGGGAAGAAACCGTGGTGATTTTGCCCATATTAAATGGAGTGCCAAGGTAGGTAGATTGGATGGAGATGGAGCTGGAATCCAGAGCCATTTCTCAATTGGACAGTCATGGTTCAAAGCAACAGGGGCTAATAGAGAGGGATAAGTTTTGCTATCTGATGAAAGCTGAGAAACTTCAATCCAGTTCCCTTTGGGCAAGTGTCTACAGCCACAGCTAATATCTGCAGGTGATCCAGCTGGCTCTCAGCACAGGCCAGTTACTTGTAGAGGCTTGCAGCTTGTATCTCATGCGTACCTGGGACCCCCTCAGGGCTGGAGCATTTTAGCAAGGACTTATTCTGGTTCACATATCTCCATCTGAACAAAGGATGTTTTAGAAGCAGCACAGTGAGATTGCACAAAGGTCATGCGGCATCTCCTGCTCTGCTGAAAGGTTATCTCAGCTGGAGAGCTCTGACTTGGTGCATTTCCAATGGATATACTTCTGTGCAATAGATATAACATTCCACTAGATATAGGCTTATTTTCAACATGTTGTTGCCTTTTTAAGGAAGTTTGAACGTGGTACTAAGAGACATCACTGTCCATCTTTATTAAAACTGCCTTCTGATTATTCAGGCCTATTAAGTTGACAGAGCACCAGAGAGACATTACACCCAAATGACCATGCCAGGAAAACTGAGCCAATCATAATTTAAGGCTATATCAGCTGAATCAAACAAAGTATGATAGAGGCACAAAACCTGCTCAGCATGTTATCACTTCTTATCAGGCTGGGATTTGCTTTGATGCAACAACTCAGTTAATCACAACAGCCAATGATGAAGAAAGGCGGGGGAACAAGGGGACAGTCACATTAGCCTAGAAAGGTGTTAAAATGAAGCTATGAATCCAGAAAAGGAGAATGAAGAACTAGGGAAGTGCATCATGGAACATTAACTGTTTGCATAGTTTTAGGAGAAATATATTTACTGAGTAATCTTGGTTATCTAATGCACATAGAATCATAGAATCATTAAGGTTGGAAAAGACCTCTAGGATCATAAAGTCCAACCGTCAACCCAACAATACCATGTCTCCTAAACCATGCCCTGAAGTGCCACATCTACACGTCTTTTAAATACCTCCAGGGATGGTGACTCCACCACCTCTCTGGGCAGCCTGCTCCAATGCCTGACCACTCTTTCAGTAAAGAAATTTTTCCTAATATCCAATCTAAACCTCCCCTGGCACAGCTTGAAACCATTTCCTCTCGTTCTATTGCTAGTAACTTGGTGGAAGAGACTAGCACCCACCTTGCTACAACCTCCTTTCAGGAGGGCAGGGCAGGGCACGTCTCATATTATGTGTCTGAACAGCAGCTGGTAAAATGATACATAAATATAATTGATCATAATTTTATATTAATAATCACAAGCATAAAAGCAATGGAAGATTACGTCTTCATGCCAGAAATCCTTCACAACAGCAACCGGCAAAGTTTTAAGCTTTGTAGACAGCGTTCAAAAGAGTATATGGAAACTGTACAACATTGCTGTTCACTTACAGCATAACTGCAAAATACTTAAAACGTGTTCCACAACGTTTCAATTTAAAAAAGAATAGGACCCACCTCTATAATGGAAAATAAAGGAATCTTTTTCACTGATTTTTGAAAAAGAAAGATTTTTTCTTTTCTAATAAATGAAAGTTTGGTAGTTCTGGATTGTGAATGTTAACACAGAATAATTTAAGCTCAGTAAAGCGCTTTGATGACTACAGAAATGACAGCTAATTTAATTTTTATCACATTAGTATAAAGACAGAAAGTTATCAGAAATTTTGCTATTTTTTATTATTTTCTTGGTTTGGTACAAGTAATGTCATTTAAAGACAATGTCTATCAAAGGATGTTTCACAAACATCACAAGGACAATACATAAGCTTATCTGTTGATCTGTAGTACTGAACAAGTGTGGTTATATTTTTATTATGTAGCTTTCTGAAATTAGGAAAAGCTTTCCTGGGTATTCAGTAGGTGAATAATTGTAGTTGCTATGCATAGATTTGTCCAATCTCACTGTTTCTGACTGAGTTTTCAAGCTTCGAAAGCCATCCTCACCTAAAAACTTATGGTTGGTACCAAAATGAGGCAAAGACATAACTGAGGGGTTCGAGTCTTTAGGACTAACTAAGGCAAAAAATAAGAAACTTAACATTTAACAACCCCCTCCTTCCAAAATCTGATGTATTCACGTAACAATCTGCATCATTCTCAGATCTGCTGCTTTAAAGAGAAAAGCACCAATCTGAATCCAAGAAGACGTATAAAAGCCCTTCTAAATACAGGACTGTGTTTATTCGTTTTCCTGTGTAACAGAAGAAATAAAGTAGTGCTTGGGCGATCCTCTGAAGACGGTCTAGGAAGATGCTTTATAAGAGGGAGCTAGATGATGGAACACCAGGTTATTTGTGTATGGTTGCTACCAAGCAGATATAGATATGCTGTTTACAGCTAGAAAGAGCTTGTTTTCTCTCTTTTATACAAGTGGTTAAAAAATGTAGGTGCTGGATATTGCCATCTGGACAGTGAATGAGATGGTGGCAGCCTGCTGTGATTGATTAGTGCTGAAAGGCAGTGAAAAAACAGAGCAGTGCTCCCATACTAATGGCTTTGATTTCCCTCCAAGGAGATCCATTAGACATCCTAGAATCAAACACAGCACCTTCCTGTACCATTGAAAAATTCAGCTCAGATGATACACTAGGCATTTAGCAGTGTCTGTGCACCTACTCCCAGGCATGTGGCAATCTGTCCATCCACGGTAGCTGTAGGGAAAGCCCTCTTTCCGTACCCATGTCCCCTGCAGAGCAGAGAAGGGTTCATCTGGTGGCACAAGCAGAGCTGCTTTGCCCAGGCCATGCGCTGTGAGCAGGGCTGAGCAGGTCGCATTGCAGGGACAGCCACCAACGCGCAGTGTGACTTCCCTCCCTGCTTCCACACCTGGATTCCTTCGAGAGCTTATTGGAGTGTGCTGGGAACCCACCTTTGGTCCTGACAGTCCCCAGTGTAACAAGGGAAAGGGAGCTTTGACACACAGTGGGTGGCAGCTGAAGTCTGCCCCAAAGCATGAAGAGGAGGTCGTACACTGTGTGATTTTCACAGGAGACACCCTCAGCTTCAGGGCAAGGAATAATCCCCAAACTCACAGGGAAGGACCTTGGGTGACCAGGGTGGGAGGCAGGAGGAGGGAAGGAAAAAATCTTTTCATTCAAATATATATATTGCATTAGCTGGAAGGATGATAAAGGCAGGCTGTCACCCTGGGAAGACGCGACACCAGAAGGGTTTACATAGCCATCCCTCTCCAGGGGCAACTGCTACATGCACGAGGTATGAAAGAACAGGGCAGAGCAGACCACAGTGCCAAGGACTGACACTGAACATTACAGCGTGTGCACCTCAGCTTATCTGAGCCACTTTGACAGTCTGTCAGCAACACAGAGAGAATGGGGCACTTCAGTGAGGTGTCTGGTCTAAGGTTCGTCACATGGACATAAGGTAAGTCAGATGCTTCTTTCACCACCTACAGAGAGCGTAGGAGTAGGTCTCCATGCAGCTGATGTCTCAGGTACTGCATTCTTCCACATGTCCATGCCTCAGTCACCACAAACAGTTCCATGTCTGATGGCTTTTCCCTGGTAGGTACAGATGACAATGTACCGACAATGACAGGGGCAATGCAGAGAAAGGACTATGCTGCACGGGAGGTGCTGGAGAGAACAACACTCCTCTCCTGGACTGAGGACTGTTACACTCTCATTTGCATGCCATATAATGACACACACAGATCACCGAGTTAACTGGAGCTGAAAAGATAGAAAAGAGTCCTTTTTCCTCATCATGCCTTTGCTTGTGATTCAAAACACTTCAAATATCTCTTTACTCTTCTCATGTTTTTCTTATTCTAGTTTTTCTCATTTTCACTTGAGCCCTGGAAGTGATGTGCTCAGGTTTTTCTGATCTTTCCCAGCTAGTTAAGTACATGTCAGCCCATGGATTTACACCTTAGTTTGAAATTAGGCTCTTACTTCTAGATATTGCAGAAATGGGACCTGACATGGTCCGAGTGCCTTTCACAGAGGATCAGGCAGCTTCTCTGAGAAGTGAAGGCATGTGGCAGCCCAAGGAGCTGGGTCCATGATGAGCTTTCCTTCTGAAATGTGATGGATTTTTTTCCGTTTGCTGTGTTGGATGCTTGATCCATTGGGCATCATGAAAGATATTAGACACTTGCCCAAGGCACATTAGGGCCTGAAAGGTAATATTACTTTCATGCAATTAATTTGTTTCAGACAACTAATAAACACTGGTAAATATTGGCTTAGAGTGATAAACTAAACATTGTGAATTAAACTGTAAGGCTGCTGGAAGGTTGCAGCCTAAACCATTCACCAGCTAACATGCCGCAGATAATTTGGGAAGTGCGGAACAGTCACATTCAGTCTGGAATGGTCCCTTGAAATGTATTGATCCTGCCTTTTTTTCCTTTCAAATGCATTTTTGTAGCAACTCCAAAAGCAATTCATCATGTATCATGCAAAGAAAATAAGCACAGCCTGCCCCGTCCACTGCTCCTTTTCACTACAGTATTGCTTTTGCTGAGTAACACTGGCGGCAGTCTGGAGTAATGTAGTGAGTGAATCAAACGCACAGGGATAATACAAATACACTTCATTTGAAGGCTGTGATGGCAAGTTCTGTGAGCTCTGCTCTTTCATGCATGTTGAGTCTCCCTGTTGAAGACAATACAGCCAACAGCTCCGTGGTTTGCTGTGTCCCTCCTGAACACCCAGCTCCTGGCTGCAAGCAGGGGCTCTACTACTGCAGTAATCTGGGTCCTATCCGGCAGTTAGTTTCCAAAAGTTTCCTGGGTTGCAGCAGTACGGGGTGAAGCCTTTTACTGCAAGGCAATTGTGCTGACGAGCCTGGGCTAAAGACCTTTGCTGTAGCCTGTCCTCTCCCACTGACTGCAACAGATGCAGAGTGAAGCCCGTTCGTTTTCTGTGCTGGGATACAGCACAGCATCTCTGGTGTCTCATGGTGTCCAACCCACCAGCACCTTTGTCCCAGCCAAACCGCCCCAGCTCTCACTGGTCTTGGCTATAAGGACTCTAAATATAAAGCTATTTTCTTCCAATACAGTAACTGAAGCAATTTAGCAGTAAATTCAGCAAACGCCTGCAATGTCAGACATCGGGAGACCTGGGCAGAGCCCAGAAGACCTCTTACTGGATACAGCACACTACAGGCCAAAGCCACCACCCTCTCCAGCCATGGAGCAGATCATGCAGGCACACGTCGTTATCCTAGAATAGGTTACAGCAGCATAGGGGTAAACACAGTTGCCTCAAAGAAGCACCCAGCCCTTCTCAATTTGTTTTTGTATTAGCCCCAAACATTGCAAAGCCATTCAAGCCAAGAGGCCAGCAGTGTTTCAAACTGAAATGGGATACTTGGTGTATGTTATGGGACACTTGGAGTATATTGATCTGCCTAATGAGGCAGGATAAAATGGAGCCTTACTGAAGCTGGCCGATGTGGCAGCTGCCTTCTCTTCACAATACATGGTAGATACAGTTAAGCTTCTGTTTAAGAGTAAGATAGCTAAAAAATAGGAGCCAAGTCTGAAAACACATATATTGAGAAGCTGCTCAGGAACCAAGCTGTGTAAACAAGATTTTTATTAGCTCTGATTGTAAATACAAGGAAGAAATTCTTATTTTGATGGAGGTGTGTGTACAGATACAACCAGAAACACCAAATAAGCTTTTGAGCTGGTATACCTTAGTTTGATATGTTGATTAAACAATACCCAACCACTCATATCTCCACTCATACTGCTCTGGATGGGTCCCCATATCAGCCAGAGCATCACCCTTAACGCTTCTCACTCCCCCCAGTAACGGTGCTCCTGTACTTTTCATCATCAGGGCTCTAAAAATACTCAGAAGCTGGAGGTTGCTGGGGGATACATCAAGTCAACTTGGCTCCACCAAGCCATTTCTTAAGCTGCTCTGACCTCTCCTTGGGAGAAGTCACAATCACCTTTCACAGACTCTCCCACCAAGGGCAACATCTTAGAAAACAGGTTTCCTCTGATACAGACCACTATAGAAGATAGAGTCATTACTGTACATAAAAAGAAACATATATAAACTAGATAGGACTAGGATGAAGGAAAGACTCCTATACATCCAACTTTTTTAGATCAATTTGATTCTTTTCAGAAGAGAAAGTCAGTTGGATGAACTTGCCCAGAGCAACCATCAAGCAAACAGCCCTTGAGTCACTCCAGAAGACCTTGTCCCAGTCAGCAGCTTCACTGTCAGCCCTGCCAGCCTACCTTTAGTCACTGTGCACTGCTTGAGTGCCTGGGCTGATTAAAACCTAGAGGGTAAATACTTGTCCACACCCACTGGGAATCGAGTCCTCACTTAATGGTGCTAGAAGCTACCATCACCTAGAGTAGCTGAAACATGAGTTTGGGGGTGAGGGGGTCATTTGTACTTAGTGTTTGCCAATTTACAGGTTTATATTTTTCTGGCAGGTTCGGCTGTTTACAAGGGGATTGAGAATGTTGTTTGTGATCTGTGGGGTGCATTGTGGGTCCTTCCCCCTCCCACACTCCCTGCTGCCTCCTCTGAGCACACCATGGTTGGAGTTATGGTCCCACACACCTTGGGGAAAGGCAGGCAAAGGAGCCATGCCAGGAATCAGGCACCACCCTGCTGAACACAGCGATGCCTGAAGGCTAAATGTTCCTCTTCCTTTGCAGAGGGAAGACATACACCATGGTCTCACCCCTCCGGTTGAATTTAAGCCACTCTGCAGAAAAAAAAGTGACATTTCAGGAAGCCAAGCAGGGCACCTTGGTAGAAATCCATCATCATAGCCCAGGGGTGAAGGCATTTCCCCAACAGAAGCGGGGGGTTTCTTATACACCTTGTGTGGATTCTTAATCCTCTGAATATAGTCTGCAGAACTGGGGAATGAGGAACAGGGACTGGGCCAGCAAGCAGTTACTTCAATATAACCTTTATCTACTTGACTGTATCTATGGTTAAAAAATTGAGAGGATACAGCATGTCCCCCCCAAAGGCAGGCATTCATTCTGAGTAGCCCTTGCAAAAATGGAGATGGCCCTGATGGAGGTCTTGACAAACACTGGGAAGACTCCTGTTCCACGTTCAGACACTTGTGAACTTGCGCAAAACCATGGAACTGAAGCTGAAATTAAGGCTAAGAGGCTCTGGGATGTACTGTGCAGGTCAGGCTGGGTGGACTGCATCATTTGTCTGGCCTTCAAACCCTGTGGCTGTCTCTAAGGAGGAGAGTGGAATTAGGGTTTGTCCAATTCATTGCACAAAAGCAATTACGATCATAATTGTAATAACATCCCAGTTTGCACTTAATGAGTGATGTTCAGAGTCACTCAGCGTTTCTCATTATGAGAACCTGCCTTGGGAGCCAGTTAATGCCAAACCAACCCTCAGCCAGCTTACGTGATGGCAGAGAGCCTGCAAATGGCCTTGTGCCCTGGGTTTCTTCATGACGTCTTTCCTTGTAACCCCCGGATCAATTTTATCTGAACTGTTTGCTGCCCCTGAGCAGTGGTGAGGCGGCAGGAATGCTAAAGATAACTCTGTAAACAGGACAGGCATAGAAGGGTCAGAGCCCAGGGGAAGGATCAATATGTTGGCTTAGCCGAGGAGATGAACAAATTGTATCTGAGAGCCACATAGACATCCTCAAGAGAAAAAGCAAGGTGTTTTCTAAGAGAAACCACAGATTATTTCTTTGCCTGTATGAGACAAAGGTCCAGAGTCCTGGGGAAATCAGGAGATAGTAATAATAGTAATAAAGTTAGTAGCAGTACTACTACAACAACTAATAATAATGGTAATAATAATAATAATAGAATGATAATAATAGTAATTCAGACTGTGCACCTGGAGAAGAGGCAAGTGTGGCAAGGACTTGGGCTGCCTGTTACCTTTGGAACTGAAATGCAGCATGTGTATGGAGACCCATGCACCAGGGATGCAAAGGGCTTGTGCAGGCATAAATGGCCCAGGCATAAATACTGACTTTCTGCCATACCCAAATTCCTCATTCCTTCATCTGTTACTTTCTCATCAGAGGCACTGTTGGTAAGAAAACAGGCTCCCCCTTCCACTGTTTCTAGTTTTGCTTTCTCCTCCTTTCAGGCCCCACTTTGCCCTGTTCCCTGACGTCTGTAGCCCCCTCACTTTATCCCCTTTGCTGCCTTTCCTTCCCCTCAGAGCTCCTGGCTGCCTGTCCTGGGTGGGTCCCAGGCCCTCCCCCAACATCCAGTAAAACTGTCCATGATCCAATGGTCAATGCCACTATCATTTGAGGTGGCTCAAGATGCTTCGGGGGCCAGAGAAGGTACCCCTGATGCCACTCGGTTTGTGGTGCAGGATTGTCCTTGCAGGAAGAGAAGGGGGCAGAAAGAAGAGTGGAGCAGCAGGGCTGGAAAGTAGTGATCTCATCAATCAACTCCTTGGAGTGGGAAGCAAAACATCCATTGCTTGGGAGAGCAAGACACAAATTTCAGGTTCCTCTCTCGGTCAGCCGGCTGTCAAATGGCTCTGTTCTCCGGTGCTCAGAAACATTGGGTCTACCTGGGCTGTTTTCCATCACAGGGGTCTCTGCCTTGTGCAGGGTCCACTCCCGAGGATGGTGTGCTCAGCCCAACGGCCCTTCCCAAACATCTTTGCAAGCTTCTCTAGAGCTTTTCATCATAGCTTCTCCCTTTCCTGCAGCCAGTCCAACCACTCCCCAGGGGCTCTCCTCCTGCCAGGCGCTGCTGCCCCACCAGGAAAACCCCAGCTCTGATGGCAAGGGGAGCCCTGGGACACTGACAACAGCCACTTCCCAGCTCATTTAGCCACCACCAGCCCATATTGAAATAATTTTATTGCCAAGAGAGTCTGGTTTTTGCATTTTGTATTTAATAACTTGATGAAATGTCAAGGCAACAAGTGGCTGATCCCCTCCCTGCCTAGTTGGGGACTCCAAGCTATAAGGCCATCACCAATGTCCGTGCTGCCAGATTTCCAGCTGCTGCTTCATTTTCTCCACCACCCTACCACCCAGTGCGACAAGAAGTTAAATTTTCCATCAGGGATTTCTCCTGCCTGTCCATTTGGTCCTTCCTCCCCTGTCCCATTTGTTTGATATCTTGATCAATGCTCTGGATGAGGGGATCAAGTGCACCCTCAGTAAGTTTGCAGACAACACCAAATTGGGTGGGAGTGTTGATCTGCTTGAGGGTAGGAAGGCTCTGCAGAGGGATCTGGACAGGCTGGATCAATGGGCTGAGGCCCATTTTATGAAGTTCAAGAAGGCCAAGTGCTGGGTCCTGCACTTGGGTCACAACAACCCCATGCAATGCTACAGGCTTGGGGAAGAGCAGCTGGAAAGCTGCCTGGCGGAAAAGGACCTGAGGATGCTGCTCAACAGCTGGCTGAACATGAGCCAGCAGTGTGCCCAGGTGGCCAAGAAGGCCAAGAGCATCCTGGCTTGTATCAGGAATAGTGTGGCCAGCAGGAGTAGGGAAGTGATCATGTCCCTGTACTCGGCACTGGTGAGGCCACACCTCCAATACTGTGTTCAGTTTTGGGCCCCTCGCTACAAGGACATTTGAGATGCTGGAGCATCCAAAGAAGGGCAGTGAAGCTGGTGAAGGGATTCAAGCCAAGTCTTCTGAGGAGCGGCTGAGGGAGCTGGGGTTGTTTAGCCTGGAGAAGAGGAGGCTGACGGGAGACCTTATCGCTCTCTACAACTACCTGAAAGTAAGTTGTAGCAAGGTGGGTGTTGGTCTCTTCTCCCAAGTGACAAGTGATGGGATGAGAGGAAATGGCCTCAAGCTGCGCCAGGTGAGGTTTAGATTGGATACTAGGAAAAATGTAATTCCTGAAAGAGTGGTCAGGCATTGGAAGAGGCTGCCCTGGGAGGTGGCTGAGTAACCATCCCTGGAGGTATTTAAAAGACATGTAGATGTGGTGCTTAGGGACATGGTTTAGTGGTGGACTTGGCAGTGCTAGGTTAATGGTTGGACTTGATGATCTTTTCCAGCCTAAACGATTGTATGATACTATGATTAATTGCCGACACCAGTGCATGCAGCGGCAGACATCCCATCTACTGACGCAAGTGCTTTGTTTTTCCATCCTCAGCACTGTAGTATGATACTGATTAAACAGTCATGGATACAAAACCAGGTTAAGGTTCCCTTCAGATAACAAGGTGCTGTTTTCCCTTCCAACATTAAACCCTGTGGGAGGAGGCCCACTGAAACAGCTCTGGGAGGTTCACAGCGATGAGTGGTGGGAGGAGGGACAGTCTTGCTCTCAAGGTGCTGGAGAAGTACTTGGAAAGACTGTGCCCATCAGCTCTCCTGTGCTAGCTTGGAGGGTCACCCTGGGCATGTGGTGCTGCCTCTTCAGGCTCTGGTTCCCCAAAAGGGGAAAGTTTTCCCCAAGCGCAAGTCTTGCATGGTTGAACTGGTAGCTCACCGGTTTGGGTACTGCCTGCCCTGGGCTCCCAGCTGGCTGGAGAGCCTCAGCATTGAACAACAGCACCCTGCACGCAGGACTGAGTGTCTGCTGGTGCATGTGTTGGTGCCTGTGCTTCAGTGAGCATCTGGTCAGGAGCACCTGTCCTCTTGAACCTCCTTCCTTCACCCCATCTCCACCAAATGTGGGAGGAGGAAGGGGGCAGAGGGGACCTCAGCCCTGGGGTAACATCTCTGCATGATGGCTCACAGCATGGCAAGGTTGTGTGCTCTGACTACAGGATGAAATCCTGCCATGCGGACTGTCAGAGGCCGCAGAGCAACTGTTTGGCCAATCCTTAGCTCCCAGTTTGGGGGTGCTTTGGGACTCCCCAAGGAAGAAAAGTATGGCACAGCTGTGTAGCTGGGATCTGTACATCATCCTCACACAGCCGGGGAGCAAAAGACTTCACTCTGGGAGGAGGCACCTTCAAACATCTGACATTGCCTGCCCGGGGAGAATGATACACATGAAACACATGGATGATATACATGAATGATACACATGAAACACATGGATATTTTGAATTAGGCACTTGTTTCATCTGTTAAAAATTGTGGATATTCCCCTGATGGAAAAGGATCACATGCAGGGGATTAAAAACATTCCTACTGCTTTTAAAGTCATCTGGAGGCAAGTAAACCTCGACTTCAGGAAGGATTCAAGGTTGCCTGTGCAGAAACCAAAAGAACATGGCAGGCAAAGAACCATAAGGAAACCCAGCCCTTGGTAAACACAAGCAAGATACGGGACTGTTTGCTTCCATGATGGCAGTGCCTCTGGGAGAGCATCCAGGTGATTCCAGCCCTGGGAAAATAGGGACGTTATAAGCTGCTGTGTAAAAGTAGCGTCTATCTTTGCTTCCCTTTTAACAAGATTAGTCTTGCTTTTCTCTCCCTCTTTCTTTTGCTGTCTGCCGGCCACCTCCGTGCTCTCCCACTAATGTGATTAGCGGTGCATGGGGACCATACTGGCAGCAACTGTCACAAAGATCTCTGCTTACTTGAGTGCACCTCTTTCCTCAATGAAACATCTTGTGTTTATGGTCACAGGGGGTATTGTTAACTCCTGGATTCGAACAGAAAGGGATATTTACGACCCTCCCATAAAAGTTGATTCAGGGAGACATTTAGGAAAGAAAGGGACAGAAGACAGATGTGTTTCCTACCACAGATGCTGAGGAGGTTCAATTGTTCTGCATATGTAATGACTTTTTATGGTTCCTTACAAATGCTCTCCACACTGCTAGAAAGGTGCCAAAGTCAAATACGCATAGTCACTTACAGAAGACAATTTAGTGACCATACAGGACACTACAACTTTATATCTTGTTAAATATGTCAGAGATGGACATCGCTAACTGTACAACATGAAGGGGACTCTCTGCCTGCCCCAAGTCATGGCAGCCTGCTGCCTTCCCCCCACTGCAGCTCTGCTTTCATTTAACATTTCCTGAGTCTTTCAGAGCATGTTTACTGTCATGTCTGTATGCTTAACACTTAAAGCACCTATGGATTTTTTTCCAAGTGAGGCACATTATCGGTGTTATATTGCCAGCTAAATTGCCTACAGTTTGTGTCTTCCCAAAAGAGCAGAAAAAGAAGTTTAAATCTTCCTAAATGTGCAAACAAATAAGCACTTGCAGGTGACAGGACCGGAAAGGTTGCTGGATTATAGGTCTGAAGAGGGCAGTTGACCAGTGACTAAAGCATAATTACAGGCAAGAGAAGAGAAGGAAGATGGCAAATTGCTATTTTATCCTAACAGCAGCCAGAGGATGCTTGGTTACATGTCGCTTCTGCCCGGGGCTGGATGTTTTTCCTCTCTGATGTGAGCTCCTGCAGTGTGACAAGAGGTTTAAGGTGAGAGTACAGGAGGAAATACGTATGTGAGGTGGTGAAATGAGCTTGTGACTATTTACAGCAGTGGAAGATCTGGCTGAAGCCACCAGCTGCAGTCCCTCCATGCTGCTTTCACAGAAGCAAAGCCATTTCCCAAGAGTTCTTATGCCAAAAACATTGTGCAAAAAGCGGCTGTGCACTGAGACGCCTGCAGAGAAGTGCAGCTCGTCCCAGCTGCATCCACCGTCATCCCACTGTCATCCAAGGGATCAAAACTAACACTGACTGAGGACAAAGTCCTCCTGTCTTGATGCACACAGAAGAAAGGGAAAAGAATAGCAGCATGAGATCATCAAGAAGCTTGTGCACCTCCCTTTATGCTCAAACACAAATATTTCCAGCTGGCCTGGGGTTTTGCAGTGTAACAGAGCTAAGGAGGGTTTCATCAGGACTGGCTCATGCTTTTACCAAGTTATCTATGAACTTAAAACTCAGGCAGGGCAGGCTCAGGTTGGGAGTGGATGGGTAATTTTCAAATGTTCAGACTGAGTCAAGCTTGTTATACTAAAGAGCTGACCTGTGATTACTTGGGTAGTGCCGTGTGTAATTCTGCATAGGGACAGCACAAAAAGGGCTGTGACTGGTTCCCTGCATGGACAGGTGATTTCTAATGATTTTGTATCGATGGATACATCTTTGTCTAGCCATTGGGGATACCAGCGTCACTCCTGCATTTTCGTGCCATGAATGGCCATTCATTAACCTATCATCTCCCGACCATAAAGAAAATAACATGTTCCCAGATGGGGAATTTTTCTTTCTCTGGTAAATAATTAATAATGAAACTACAAGCTGCTGCTTGTCTTGTACACTCATACAACAAATGGTACTTTCTTTGCCTGCGAATGAGCAAGGTAAAAACCTTATGGGATAGACAGCATGTCTGCAAAAGCCAAACCTTACTCGCTAGAAAAATCTGGTCTAAAATGACTGGGGAACAGACAAGTTTAGCAAAGGCTGGAGTCAAAAAAATGTTATGACTCACAGAAATCCCTGCTTGGGGGAAGCCAAGCTCAGCCACAGCAATCTCCTTCTCTCAGGAGAGTTCAGGTGTGCTCTGTCCAGGTTTCAGCCAGCCTGGAATTTACCTAGCCATCCCAACTTCTGAGGGTAAGAGGTTTGCAGAAGATCTGCCATGTCAAGCTGAAGTGACACACAGGTGAAGCTTGGAAGAAGGGGAAAGCCCATTGCAATGAGCATCAGACCCCCTCCTGCCAGTGACACAGCACTGCTGCTAACGTAGGCTGTGTTAATATTCAACCACCTTGGGAGAAAATAAGCTCTGACGTGTGTTTCTGGTTTCCAAGGTTCTTGCATTATTCCCAGAACCATAGGGTCTTACCTCGTCCTCCCAAATGCTGCCTTTTCATTACCAATCACTCTCACTGCACGTTTTGCAGGCCAGATCCTGCCCTTAGGTCCTGTACCAATCTCACTGACTTTTTAGAAACAAATCCCTTTCTTTGAGAATGTATTTCTGTATTTCCTTTCTTTGGATGTGAGCAGGAGTTGTACTTTATAAAGTAGCTGCTGATAAAAAAAAAACTCTGGCTGCAAGCCCAGGAAACCTGACCTTAGTGACAGCAGGGACAGCAGCTTTTCATGCATCTGCAGATTGTGACTTTCACAATGGCCCCAAGGAGAGGACCTCACAGGGCAGTGCTGGGCAGAGATGGTCAAGCTGGTCCTGAGCATGTTAGCTCAAGCACTAGAAGCCATATGACTATGGTTTTTCTCTGTGTTTGTCCACAGTCCCAGTCCCACTCTGATGGAGCCCTTCCCACCACCCACTCAAAGTCACTGCTGCCCTGCCCAGGCAATGGGTGCCTCAGTGGTGCTGGCTGTAAAAGCAAACTAGCAGTTGTTATCTAGCCCAAATTATCCTTGTTTTAATTCATGTAGGTTTTCAAATCCTAGCTCTCTGCTGCCCCAGTAATTTGCTTTGCCACATCTGAGCCCGCGATGCTGCCCTCCGTGTTGGTGGGGGCACAGCCCTGCCATAAAGGGGAACTGCTGCGAGCAGTGAGGAAATGAAGCCAGGAACGCTGCGAGTCCTTGGCCATAAAAAACATGCCGCAGGCTGTGTCTTGCTGGGCAATGTTAGTTCCCAAAGTTGTTTTCCCTAGCTGTTGTCATAAAACTTCAGTGAAACCACCTACAAGCTTCAGAAGTTGGGTGGGGGAGGGGGTATACGTTGAGAGTCCATTGTTATGCTTAAACTGGCTTGTACTGGTACAGCTTTGCTGGGCTTAGTGGGACAGAGTGTCAGATCGCAGGAATCAATTAATCATCATTTTCTTCCTTGAAAACAGATGACTCTGCTAAGACAATTGTTGAATAAAGGAGTCTCTGCTGGGCTCCAAAACCTTGCTCTTTCACTCCTCTAATTAGGGACCGGGCATCTATTAGGCAGGACTGTTTCAAGTGTGAGGTAGAGCTGCAAGCTGCTGGCCAGCTCACGCACCGAAATACAGAAAATGAATAAATGAACTCAACTGACAGGCAGTTTTACAAGGGTGATTGCAAACAGGCCGCAACACATCTCTGTGCACACATACAGCAGCACAGCGCTTTCGGAGTATGCAGATATCTAAATGTGCCTCTAAATGAATGCTTAGTGATTCAACTGACCCCCCTGCATATCATTAGCTAATCGATGCACTCTCTCCTTCTGCCTGCAAACCATCCCCAAGCTGATCGCAGCTCCCCATGTTAACATTCCTGTCCAGATGCTGTCCCTGCCTGCCACTCCCGGACAGCAGACGGCTTGAGAGGGATCTGACACTTTACACTGGAGCTGCAGAGAGTGTTGGTCTGTTCTGATGGGCACCCAAATGGCACAGAGATGTGCATTTTTGGATGGCACAAGCAAAGGCAGTAGACAGGACCGAGGGGCAGCATGGCTAAAAGGAGAAAGGATGTGTCCAGATGCGCTAATTACAATTAAAAACTCTAAAGAGAGTTAGTTCTCTTAATGAGGAAAGGCTTCTCCTAAGAACCTGAGTTGAATGACTCAGCCCTCTACCCCTCCAAAATCTGTTACAGCAGGGAAAAGCAGTGTCTTCGGAGGCAGACGGGGTGTATTTAAGAGAGTTGGCAGGACACCCATCAGAGGGGTGGCAGCTGCTCCTTGCAAGGCAGTGCAACAGCTTGCAGGTGGGCAGGGAAGATAGAGCAGAAAAGAGAGAGCCAGAGAGCCCAATGAGTAAATCTAGTTGATGACTTATCCAAGTTGGTTGTAGTCATGGACTTATTAATAGATATGAAGTAGAATTCTGAAAAGCATTTGGTTTTGTTGGCTTGATGCAGGGTTGAGGAAGGGCTTCATTTTTTCTCTCTACTGTGCTGAAGAGATGGAAACTTTTCAAATTAAACAGATTGCTGTTTTGCTTGGAGTCCTTTGCAGAGTGTGCAGCGTATGATTGTCCAGCTTCCAGCACTTGGAGGGTCTGGTGGACTAGGTCCTCACAGAGAGCTTTCTGTTTAAATACATTCAGAATTAGGCCTTTAAATGAAAGGTTGACCCTGGCTATGTGCCACAACCAGCACTGTGAGCCACCTACAGGCTTTGGATCTGAGTCTGAAGTGATTAAAGCAACTTAAGTGAACTAATGTGTTACTCCCAGGTTCATACTTGATTAACCTTGACTGGAGTAACACCTGCAGATGAGAGGGTAAGGGAAAACCATGCGCCGCTAAGGCACTTGCAGTGTATTTATAACAGTCCAGTGAAAGACTGGAAGCCCTACTGTGCCAAGTGCTACATGAGCATGTAGCACAGTCTCTTGCCCCAGATTTTAGTATACAGATTTATGAATAGGCACAAAATAGGGTGAATTTTTCACCCACAATGGCCAAAGAGAGCTAAGAGGATCTGGGAAGAGTAATGCATAATAAAATGAAGAAAGCTAAGTGTGGTAGAGATTGACCATAATCAGGTAATAGTTGCAGGGAATTAATGTTTTAGATTATAAGCCTACACAAAAGCATTTTTCTTCCTTTGATGACCGCATTGTCCTTGTTCTCCTTCCACGCCCTTCACTCCTGTAGCTCATTACATCCACTGATTTCACCTTGGCTTAATTAGGGATGTGTGAAACAACCAGGATGCTAGTGCTGAGTTCCTGGCGGGGACTGCAGGTATGAACAAATGATTAAGCAGAAAATGTCCAAAGAACTATGTCATCTGACAGAAAGAAAACCCTTCTGTGGTAACAACGGGAGAAAAATTTTGGCCTTTATTTTCAAAAGAAAAGCAGAAGTCAGAGGCTAATCCAAACATGTAGGTTGACCCCAAACAGATTGTTTTGCTTTGGGTGTTTTGTGGTGCAGACAGTGTTGGGTTTGTTTCCATTCTGACTCAAACCAAAATTTGCAGCTGGAACTTCTCCACCAAACTGGAGTTCAAGGCCAGCACAGCCCCTCCCAGCATGGCTTGGTCTGGTTTACTCTGTCTCTGCTTGCCCCAAGCTAGGGTGATGCTGGCAGCAATCAGTCTGCTCACTGCCGACCTGAGGTGGTGGTCCCAGCTCCACGTCTTCAGACAGCCTTACGCCACACTCCCACAGCTATCTCCACCTTTGTGCGATGAAAGCACCACTCTGATGGGCTACCATGCAGCCTGCACCCATTTCAGGTGATTTGAAGTGGTTTCTGCTCCTGACACAAGGTGACAATCCCGTCTTTTGGCCACGGGGTAACCTCATGGACTAAGGAGAAGACCTAGGCTTGAGGGCTCTGCGGTTGGGACACAACAACTTTGCCCTGGGGGTTCAAATCTGAGCAGTGTGGATACAGCCTAAGACACCCAAATCATCTGTGTCTAGGCCTTGCTTGCAGCATAAGCAGGGCCAGAGCTGGCTTTAGTCCCTCTCTACTCTGGGGCAAATCATCTCACCTCTGGGACTCCAGCAGGAGACCCCTTTCCTTCCCAGAAGTGCTAGGAGACCTGGAATATGCTTGGGAAGGCTAACATAAAAGCTATGGCAGCTACTTTATCTCCCACTTTATAAACTAAGAAGTGTATGGAAATTACCCGAGGAACAAAACCTGCTAAGTAACCTCATTATCCCTTTCTTTGGGGAGTTTACTGTAAAATGGCAGGCTTTGGATCTTAATTTGCTGGGAAGTGCAGTAATGTAATTAGCTAGACTGATAACGAGCTGAGCTGTGTGAATTCTTCAATGGAGACAAGGAATGTGCTAGACAAAGAGAGAAGTAAAAGGAAGAAGAAAAAAGTGTTTTCCCTGCTTAGAAATGGAAATGTTTTAATATATTACTGATATAAAATTATAGAAGAATTTTGGGTTTGGTCAGAGGGAAAATCACACTCAAATATTTCCTTATTTTAAGAGGAAACAATTTCTAGAAGTCTTTAATTATTTCTTTAAAACAAAATTAATGCATATTTTGAGCTTTTTTCTTCCTAAGAAGCACCCCTCCTGTCCTGAATTTTTCCTCGTTTGGCTAAAGCAGCTCAAAAACTGTTGGGGAAACTCTGTCTCCCAAGAAATAGGAGAGCCCAGTCCACCCCATCTGCCTGCTGTGCAACAGGGGCCAAGCTCTGCCTGAGCCTGGCCCCTCCATGCTGCCAGTGAGGAACCACGGGCTCTTCCCAAACTCAAACCTTGTTGATGACCCAAGAAGCCTTTTTGCTTGGCACCGCTGGCCCTGCGTCCAAAAGCTTTGCTGAGGACCATGCAAAGCTCCAGTGGTGTGAACCTCATGGGGCTCAGCCATGCGCACCCCTGCTGCCCATAACTTGTGAGCCCACCCATCCTGGTGGCCAACACAGACTTCTGGGGGCTTGTGAAAATCTTTCACAACGTGAAATGAAGAATGCATTTCTCTTGTCACTAGATGGCTCTATCTGCTTTCACTAAACACACATGGTTTTCTTTTTATGGCCCCAAATGAGCAGCAGCCCTACAGCTATGCACTTGTGGGGTCACCAGCCACAACCAGGAAGGTAAATCTCCTTTTTAGGTAGAAAAATTCACCTGGGTTTTGATGATCATTTTCATTATGTTCTTGCTAACATCCCTCAATAAAATGAACACTGTTGTGAGAAACCTCATGGCTTGAGATTTAGATTAAATGATCCCCTCGGGGACATGTTCTGGGGTTTCCTCATTTCAGACTCTTCCAGCAGCCATTGCACTCCAGCCTCTGTGCAGATTTGAACCAAAAAGGAAGGAATTTGGGTGGCTGCTGGCCGTTTAACCTGGGTGCAGGCTGGTGGAGAGCCAGAGCTTCCTTTTCTTTGTTTCTTCATTAGGTGGGAGGCAAAGAGGGGCTGGCTCCCAGCACACCCCTGACACAACTCAAATTGGTGGGACAATGATTTCCAGGCTCCTTGTGCACCACCAGCCACCCCCTGGGTCACCTGGCCCCTGCCTAAGGACACTGCATCCATGCCAGCAGCTGCCCTCCTGTCCCACGCTTGCCCCACAGGACCTGCTCCTGTGCTGCATCTTCTTGGGGGCTGCAGCTTCAAGGCACAAATTTACCTTCTGAAGATGCTCTTCTTCAGGGATGGGGAGCTCAATGCCACAGCCCATGCACAGCAGCCTGGGGGAAGGTCTGGGGTGATGGGAGCAGTGGGAGACAGGGGTTTTGCAGGCAAGCCATCCCATTGTTTGGCCCTTGATGGCGGGGGGACACCCTTCTGGGATTTTGGCTTGCATGAGGTGGAGTAGGCAGGCAGCCCTGCCTGCTGTGGCAGAGTCTGCAGCTCTGTCAACGTTGGCGTTTAAAGGAGGGGAGGCTGGTACACGAACAGGCACAGGGGGAGTGCAGGGAAGGCGGACGGGAGGGCAAACCCTGGCTTTTAGTGGGCAGAGGGCATGCACTGAAGCTCTGTGGATGTCTGCAGCCTCAAACCCTTACACTGATAGCCACATTTGCAGGTTTTGGATGTCTCTGAGCAACTAAAAAGCTACATGCAGGTCTGACTCTGGACAAGAAAGCATATCAGATTGTTGCTTTCCCCAGCAGAAAAACTGTATGTTGAAAAAAAACCACAATATATTCAGAGCCTCCACTGGCTGTGTTTGCTTAAGGCTGTGTATTTTATCAGTTGCCAGATCTCTCAAGTGTATTCAAGAGATGTTTGAAGCAAAATTCCTGCCTGGAAAAAGTTACTATCTGAGGATATAATCCAAAGCCATGAAAGACTGGGAGAATCTCTCTGCTGATTTCAAAAGGATTTGATTCAGGCCCTGGGGAACTAGTCTGGCATCTCTTCCTTGCATTGGCAGCCTTGCACTTTGACAAGACAACCCTTGTAATAACAACTACTTGCAGGGGTATTTGCAAGATCACAGCTTCAGCTGCACGAGTGATACAGGAGACTAGTGACCACAGTGGGAAAGGAAGCGAATTTGCTTATTTAGATAATTAACAGGCATTTGAGACAAGTGTTGCTGTTTAATGCATTACTGACAGACTAATAATTCTGTCTGATGAAGCAGCAATTATTACAATAATGTTATGGTCCACTAAAATAACCATCCCTCCTAGCCACTGCTGCCAGGAGAGGATGGGCGAAATTGTTTCTCCTTCTTGCAAGTGAACAGACTACATGCCAGAGAAGCTCCCTGCGGGTCTCGGCCAGGAGAGGAAGGACTCGTACAGCTACTGTGTGGCATCTTCTGTTGCAACCCGCCTTCAGAGGATGCCTTGTTTTTATGGCCCCAGATAGCTGCAGGCATAATTTTGCACCTGCAGTTTTGGTCAGTAGATAACTGCCATCCTTCCTGACTCGTGTAATGTGATGCCTTGAGAGGCCAGCGCTGCGAGCACAAATAGTTGTGACTGATTAGAAAAGGCACCATTTGCAGGGCAGACATAATGTTGACTATCATGTCCCTTCTGAAAGCTGGCCAGGGAGGACCAATAACCCATCAATGTCCTTCGGCCAGGCAGCCCCTTCCTGGGGTTGTGCGGGGGACTGAGGATTAAATTTACTCACTTCAGGGGACTACGATGGTGAAATAGAGAATTGGGGCCATTTTGTCTGATCCTGTCTAACAGCCGTGTGAGCCGAATGCTCAAGTCGGTAAATCTTTCAGGGTGAATGCAGTGAGGCAGGGGCAGGAACAGGGAGAGGAGGTGTTTCCCAGGATAGGGTTCCACCATCACCCCACAGCCCATGGAGGAGCTGTGCTTAAGCCGTCCTTCCCCCATCCCATCTGGAGAGAGCTTATGGGGAGCCAGCTCGCACATAGTTGGGTTTCCCTTCTTGCCATGCAATCCATGGGAGATAGGTAGAGATAGGGAGATACAAGACCCAGGCAGTGATATTAACTGACTGGCCTCAAATCGTATACAGAACACCTGAGACCTAGCTCTAATTTGATTTGTATGACATGCAGGAAATCTTATTCTAAATAGGCAGGTCAGGATAGCTGATGGGATTGTTGATAGGGAGCAGAGGGCTCTGGGAACTGCTCCGCACAGCTCTGCTGTGTAACTTCTCTGTCGCTTACAGCCCATGCCTCCCACAGGCAGGAAAGAAAATCAGGTAATGCAGATTTCCTCTGTTTCTTCTCTTGGGGGATCAGTCTATTGAGAGATTCATTAAAATCCGCTATGCCAGAGACAGAAAAACATCACCTGACATGAAAATGCTCTTAAGGAAAACAAGGATTTGATAGCTTTACATGCTTCTTGAACACAGGGAAAGCCAGTCAGTAAAGTTCCTTGTGGCCTAAAAGCAGAAACATCTGTCGGAGGCGGCTTGCTAGGCTGAATATAGCAGCAGAAAGCCCAACTGATTAACTCCATCCTCTTCCTAACATGTTTTTATGGTTCCCAGAAATCCCTAGAAAGGGCTCTTGAGGACACTGGCACCATTACAAGCCCTCTATAATTCTGTAAACAGAGAGATCAAGGAACCATTATCCTAACTGCAGTTTACCTCTGGCATCCAGTTTGCATAATTCACACGTGTTTCATCTGCTCTCCCCTGGATGTGGGACAAGCTTGTGATTTAGGAAAAGAGGAAGAGTCCATGCTCTGATGAAGGAGAGAATAAAGCTGTAGTTGTGAGGAGGAAAAGAAGGCTGGGGGGTTGGGGTCCATACAACCTTGCAAGTAGGCTGGAACTGGGGAAAATGGCAGGGAAGGTTAGAGCAATAGTACAGTAGACATAGGAAGCACTTCCAGTGTGTCTGGGCTGATCCTCCTCAACGTGAACAACAACCACAGCCCTTCTTCACCCCCTGCTCTTCTCATCCACATTTGTCCTAACAAGGAAAGCAGCCAGCTTTCTGGGGCTTTCTCCTGGTTGCTTTTCACATTTTGGTCTTCTTCAATTTCTGCTCATAATAATCCCACAGGATGAAAATGCTGAAGAGTAAGAGCCTTTTCTATTCCCTCCTTTGCATCGACTTTTGTCAAGACATGACTGGAAGAAGTGGTGGATAATGTCATCTAGGCTACCTTTTCCACGAAAGGCTGGACCAGATGATACTTCGATGTCCACTCCAACCTGGGTTGTTCTGTACTGTGTGACTCAAGCCTGGTATCAAGTAACAACTGTGCCTCTGGCATGCAGAACAGTGTGAGGGAGACTGCCTTCCTCGTGGGAGTAAGGGATGACTACTTGGCAAACAAATGCAACATGTAATTTTAAGGATTGTGTTAGGGAAGTATCCATTTCCCATCATGTGGCATGCTTTTTCTTCCCCTCAGTGGAACATTTCTGCAGTACACAGATGCATAATTCAGTTAGAACAATTTAAAATTTGCTATTTAAAAAAGGTACTAAGCAATTTGGATGCCTTGTAATGCATTTTAATCAAATAATACATTTTTTATTTGTAAAATTGAACATAACTTCAGTTTAGAGTTCATGTTAACATAAGTTTCTTCAATCCTCACAAAGCTGTTTACCTAAACAAGTGTTATTTTCACTGCTGCATTTTGGACAGACAAAACTAGTTAATTCCACAATTTTTAAGAAATTTCAGGGACTAGAATGTAAGTTGGGATGTACATAATTTCCTAATGCCAGGCTTCTGAAGCGTGAGCTTTACTGACCACTTACTATGCAGTATTCCTCCTTCTAATTATCCACATGCTGCCTTCTGTCAAGTCTGAAAGGTTCAAGAACTATTACATTTCCTATAACCTACCTTTCAACTAATGCACTGGCATAAAATTGAGGAGATGGATTCCTTTGTCAGCCCTGAAGGACAGAGAGGTTCCAAGAAGGCATTTGCACTAAATGTCTTCCAGCAGTGCCAACATCTGGAAAATATTTTTACACCCTTTCAACTGAAAACTACGGAAATAATCATCCTGTAGGGATATGCTGCAACAGTCCGATATTGCCAAAATAGTATAATCTGCAATCCTGAAACCTGGTAGCTGAATGATCGAGAAGTCCTTTCACAGGTTTTGTAGCCAAATAATGAATTATCTGCAATGCCTTTTCCTACAGTACGCTGCATGTGGGCAGAGCAAGTATTTGGAAGGACATACTTGTTCTGATTTCCCATAAACTCCTAGACAAAAGGATGTCTTGAGTTCACATTAGTATCACCTGCTTCAAGTATCAATACACTGTTGAAGTCAAAACATTTGGCTGTGGTATATTATTTCTATCTTTTCAAATATTGTTACTGGGGATTCCTTACAGTCTTGGAAATAATCAAACAGACAATGGTCTATTCCCTTTCAAATGTGTAAAAGTGAATAACTACCAAAAAGCCTTTGTTGTATTTGTGCTTTGAGATGTCTGTTGCCGAGAGCGGTAGAAGCCTTTCGACCAAGCTGAAAGCTACATGTTTGCTTTCTTTGTGAGAGAGGATCTACTATATTGCTGGCATACACAGATGAATTGTCTTACCTGCAGGTGGAAAACCATGCTCTTGCTTTTGCAATCATGTCATCCATTGGAGTGATTATGGATCACACTACCATAGGTTTCCAGCACATCTGCCACAGCGATTTTTTCACATTCCTACTAATAAAAAGCTCAAAGTTTCACCTTTATAAGAAATGCTAGAATTACTTCTTTGCTTTATTCCACTTCCATCCTACCTGATGTGACAGTTCACCATGCAATGCATAACTGAGAGAATTCTCTACAAACTGCAGGAAGTTTCCTGACAACTGTTGCCAACTTTATGGAGCTACTCAACCCCATTTCTCCATTTACTCTGGGAAGCCAAAGCCTTTTTATTTTTTATGACATGTGTCTGGACTTGTTGCGGGACTGTTGACTGTGAAATTGCAATTGTGATCTCAAAACTTGTAGGGACCAGCTAAAAACACGTAAATCGTAGTTAGCGTCATTCTTAAGTCACAGTCACTCTGCATCCCACCTCTGCTGGACCAGGCCAAGGGATCTTAGATACGGTGCCTCAAACAGCCAATATTTAGCTTGCAATAAGTCTATTGGAAAAAGTAATCTTTCAGTTTGCAAACTTTCTCATGGGGGAATTGTTCCTGCAATTCCACAGCTGCTCTGTAAGTACAATTTAAACATATTTATCTGCATTTTAGTACACATTGAAATAATGTTGGTGTAATGTTCGTAAACATAAGATCTTTGGATTCAGTGGAGCTGCATAAAGAGAAATGACTGTTCTTGGAGGCAACGTAAATACAACTTTGCCTACAACAGAACAAGGGGGTGGGAAAATGAAACAGCCTTTGTAGACAAAGATATATGGCCCATTCACTCAGCAGTTCTTTGGAGGGAAATGAGTATATGCAGTCCTTCCTGGATTGATATTTAATTCTGGGTAGATCCTGCCAGCTTAAAGAAGTAGTTTTAATCAGAGCCTGAGGGATTTACTACCCTGGTTTTTATGTACGTGTGAGGGAGTTGTGTGTTGTAGTTTTTTTCTTGAGGGAATAAACTACCTCAGTTTTCAGGTTTTTTGCTCCTTTTCAGCTTACAGATTATTAAAATTTATCAGTAGAAGTGTGGACCTTGTGTTGGAAATGTACACCTTCAGACTTATTTTTCCCTATTGCACACGTTTACCTCTCAGAAGGTTTACCTTCCACCTTCCACAGTAGAAAAATAAGATTAAATCTGAAACGAAACCCACTGCTCTTTCCAGCTCTACTAGAGGACTCTTCAAAATCCTCCCTCTGTAGTCACCTCAGAAGACATCAACAGCACAACACATTGAGAATCCCTCAGACCTGGAGTCATCCTCTATTTATATATTTCCAGAATTGGATTAAAATTCCCAGAGGACTCTGATGAAATCTCTAATTGGTATTGCATAGAGCAAAACCCTATGAATGATGAATATTTGTTCTCTGTGTAGCCAGTAGTGATATTTTCCAAAGTTTTCTCCCTTTAATGCTATTTCCTCACCTGTATTAGAGAGGCCTGAGGCAATACCATAGTTTCACAGGCAAAGTCTCAAAAGGAAAGATTTTTAACTTCTTTTTCAATTTTCAGGTTTGTTTTTTATTGCAATTTTGAGACAAAGAAAAGTAGCAACTTTTTCTTCTAAGTGTTTTGGTTAGCATTTGTTAAAGGCTGAGATTTTTTTTTAGAATGACTTCCCCTCTGAAAACAAGGTGATTTCTTGCCATTGCTTTGTGAGGATCCGACTAATAGATTCAGCCCCCCCCTCCTTAATCCTGCTAGAGATGAGCAAGGTAAGAGACATGCCCCAGGGCCACAGGGATCTGCTTCTGGCCTGGCACGAACTCCTCACTCTGCCCAGCAGATCCCCTCCCCACCATGTGCTGAGCACAGCTCAGTATCCCATACTCCAGCACTCCTGCCATGTCACTTCATGTGTCCCTTCTCCCATCCAGCCTCCACAGGCTTGGTTCCTGTTCCTTATTGCCCCCGTCTTTCATTTCCCTAGCCAGCTCCAAGCACTGCACTCTGCTTAGGCTTTCCCAGCTGTCAGGACACATATGGAGAAGAAGGAATGTGAGTTTTTCTCCTTGGGATGGTTCCCTTGGCACTGCTCTGTTCCAGCTTTCTCCCTCACACTCACACCCAGGGGAGAATTGCAGCAGATGGAGAATATCTCCTAAAATAAAACTCAGGTGACAACTCAAATAATGCAAAGCAGAGCAAATGATGTGATCATGTGATGATCAATGATCTGGACGAGGTGATCAAATGCACCATCAGTAAGTTTGCAGACGACACCAAATTGGGTGGGAGTGTTGATCTGCTTGAGGGTAGGAAGGCTCTGCAGAGGGATCTGGACAGGCTGGATCAATGGGCCAAGGGCAATTGTGTGAGGTTTAACAAGACCAAGTGCCAGGTCCTGCACTTGGGTCACAATAACCCCATGCAGCGCTACAGGCTTGGGGAAGAGTGGCTGGAGAGCTGCCAGGTGGAGAAGGACCTGGGGGTGATGGTGGACAGCTGGCTGAACATGAGCCAGCAGTGTGCCCAGGTGGCCAAGAAGGCAAAACAGCATCCTGGCTTGTACCAGGAACAGTGTGGCCAGCAGGAGTAGGGAAGTGATCATGTCCCTGTACTCAGCAGTGGTGCCTCGCAGCCTCACAGACTTAGCACTGGTGAGGCCACACATACAATACTGTGTTCAGTTTTGGGCCCCTCACTACAAGAAGGACATTTGAGATGCTGGAGCGTGTTCAAAGGATGACAAAGCTAGTAAAGGGTTTCAAGCCAAGCAGCTGAGTGCACTGGGGTTGTTTAGTCTGGAGAAGGAGAGGCTGAGGGGAGACCTTATCGTTCTCTACACCTACCCGAAAGCAGGTTGTAGTGAGGTGGGTGTTGGTCTCTTCTCCATAGTAACAAGTCACAGGATGAGAGCAAATGGCCTCATTGCATCAGGGGAGGTTTAGATTGGATATTAGGAAAAATGTCTTCACTGAAAGGGTTGTCAAGCATTGGAAGAGGCTGCCCAGGGAAGTGGCTGAGTCACCATCCCTGGAGTTATTTACAAGACTTGTAGACATGCTTAGGGACATGATTTAACATCTGGACTTGATTAGCTTAAAGGTCTTTTCCAATCCAAATGATTCTATGGCTCCGTACGAGGTAGCAATAGGGGCCTTGTGCCTGGCGCATGAGGTAACGGAGCAGGGACCATGGACGGGCTGGGCTGCTCTCAGGATCCCGCTCTCAGGTGAGCACGACCCCGCACATCCCCCACTTCCTCTCAGCCGGCGCCATTGCCTCCCCGCCCACCGTCCACGCATGCGCCCGCTCGGCGCCCCGCGCGGCTGGGGCTGGGCTGGGCGGCGAGAGGGGCCGTTCCTCGCTCCGGCCCGGTCACGTGCCCTCCCGCATGGCCGGGGAGCGGGCGGCGGGGAGCGCGCAGGAGGGCGGCGGGAGCGCGCTCCCCGCCCGCCCTTTCATCTGCTCCTTCCCCGACTGCGACGCCACCTTCAACAAGGCCTGGAGGCTGGACGCCCACCTCTGCCGGCACACGGGCGAGGTGAGCCGGGCCGGTGGTCGGGGAGGGCCTGAGGGAGCGGCCGTGGCGGTAGCGGCGGTGGCGGGAGGTCCCCCTTGGGCCGCCCCGGCGGCGGGGCGCAGGCTTGGTGTGGCTGAGGAGAGCGCGCGTGCGCGGCTGGGGGGTAGGGCTGCCCCGGGCCCTACTGGCCTCGGCCCCCGCGGGGGATCGGGCAGGCTCCGTGGGGTACCCCGGGCACCGCGGGGGGGTCTGGAGCCCCGCCGCCGGGGCGTCCCGCGGCAGGCACCCCCCTGCAGACGGCCCCGAGCCTCTGAGGGGCGGCTGGTCACCTCTCAGCAGTCCGTTCTCCCTCCAGAGGCCGTACGTGTGCGACTACGAGGGCTGCGGTAAAGGGTTCACGAGAGATTTCCACCGCGCTCGGCACCTCCTGACCCACACCGGGGAAAAGCCGTTCGAGTAAGGCCAAATTTATTACTTCTTAAAATGGGTTGTGCTTGTCCTTATGGAAGTGAAGGGGAATTAAAACTGATGTGTGAGTGGTACAAAGCACGATTTGGTGTCATGATTACTGCCATAACGGTGCGCACACGGGGTGACACCTAGGGAGTCTCCCTAGCCTAAAACCTCCTATCCGGCAGTGATCCATAATAGATGCTTAAAGGAATGGGCAGATCTTTCCCTAGGATACAGAATTAAAAGAAGGAAGGGCAGTTATCACCTGTTACTAAGCCCTTAATAGCTGCGTGTCATGGATCAACATGACATAAACATTCAAAACCCGCCTGGATGAGGCCCTGTGCCCCCTGCTCTGGGTGTCCCTGCTCAAGCAGGGGGTTGGACAAGATGATCTCCAGAGGTCCCTTCCAACCCCCACCATTCTGTGATTCTGTGAATTCCATGATTAGGAGCTAGGAATTCCAACGTGTTTTATTAAAAATGTCTTCTGATATGTTTTCCTGTGGCTTTTGATTGTAACTTAGCCTCTGGCTTTTCATGTCTTAAAGCCTTTTTTTTTTGGTCTGGATTGTGAGTTTAGGTTATTCTTTGTGTATTCCTCTTGTCCGATGATTTCTGTGTCTGCCTAGGAAACAAATAGCTGTTTGAGAGTGGTAATAAAATACACAGTTCATCTGCAGGTGCACAGCTGATGGATGCAATCAGAAATTTGGAACAAAATCAAATTTAAAGAAGCACATTGAGCGCAAGCATGAAAATCAGCAAAAGAAATATGTGGTGAGTAATTACCTTTGATACTGTAAAGCAGTTGCTAAGCAAGCTCATTTTTTGTGTTTCTAGTGAAATACTTCAACTTATTATTAATTATATTTGTACGAGTTCAAATACTGTGACTGGGATTTCAGCAAACACATGTGGACTAGGCTGTCATTATTTGGCCTCTAACAATAACTTAATTTCCTAAATAGTGCGACTTTGAAGGCTGTAACAAGTCTTTCAGGAAACATCAACAACTTAAAGTTCATCAGTGTCACCACACCAATGAACCTCCCTTCAAGTAGGTGGATAATTTTTAATAATGAACGTTTTAACAATTCCATTTAAACACTGTAGATGAAAACAGGTGCCTTTTCCCAACCTTTTCATTGATGTGGCATTTTAAAAAAACTGGCATGAATTTGTCGTTGTGGCTGCAAGTACATTTCTTGTACTAGTCCTTTGCTCAGTAGTCTGTTCAGAGAAGCCGTCTTGGTGCACTGTAAGGTCAGCATTCAAGTCCAGACATTTTCTTAGGATTCATTAAAGCTTCACAGGAAAAATAAACAAAAAAACCCAGAGTGTTGAGTTCACAGTCTGAAATACAGGCCTAAGCGCTGACATGGTAATGAAGAATGTAGCTACCTCTGTTTTCCAGTAAAAAGCAGTGGCTGGGCTACCATTGAGGTAATACTTAAAAAAAGCTGAGGAGCTTGGAAACCAATCTGAGCAGCTGTGCATTGCGACTCCATTATTTATGCAACACATAATAATAATAAATAATGTGACATATTATAATAATAATAGATTTGATGAAAGCAAAGTTTAGTCTTGTATTTCTTACAGGTGGAACGTGCTTTACAGGAGCGTTCCACTGAAGTGAAGTGCAGTAATATGGCTGGGTGACAGGCACAAAAATATCATCAGTGCTCTGTTACTGCTCTGACTGCTAGATCTGTGCAAGCCACTTAAACCTTCTACTTTATCTCTCTGTCTCTCTTTTATGTTTGAAGATCCTGCTGTGTAGGGAGGATATGAGGCTTGATTCTTTAGCTAAAACTTAACTTGCTGTATACAGGGAAATCATACTATAGTTTTAACTCTCAAGGGGATCGGAGTCCTCTATTAGAAACATATTACAGAATTTACATTTACAAGGGGTGGGGGGACACAGAACAGATCTCTAGACAAGGTGAAACTTGGAATCTTTTGTCCACTTTAATAGTTCTTCACTTAAAGAAAAAATAAGCAGATGTGAAAGAAATTAAACCAGTGTACTTTATACCTAGATGTAATAATGAAGGATGTGGAAAGTACTTTTCTACTCCAAGTCGACTAAAGCGGCATGAGAAGATACATGAAGGTAATACAGTTCTGCTTCTTGCCTCAGTTTTAGCAAAGGAGAAAGGACTTCTTCCAGTAGAGAGCATGCAGGGATGTGTGACAGACATGAAAATATTCTAGGCCTAGTGATCCGGACAGAAAAAACAAGAACACCATTTTGAATAGTCAAACGGGGAACAATTGCAAAGCATTACGTTGTTCAGTTACGCTGTACTTGTGGCAGGGTGAACAGAGCTCAGGATTCCTTCACTCATTTCTTCTGCTAATGTGCTTCCTTGTCAGTAATCCATCTTCTGGAGATGGGCTAATGGTTAAGGCACTAGCCTAGACCTCCAGAGGTTAGGATCAGTTGCCTGTTCTGCCACAGATTTACCTTGGCAAAACCACATAGGCTTGCATTTCTTAAAGTTATTAATGTACCTATGTGAAAGGTATTTAAGTGGAATCGTCAGGAGGTGGTCATGTATGTTTGAGCTAATCCTGCTATACTCCTATCCATTCTTTCAGTACAGTTGATAGTTAACCTGCTTTCCAGTCCGGGGGGGGGGGGGGGGGGGGGGGGGAACAAAAAAAAAACCCAAACCCAAGTGACTAGGAAGAGTATCCAAAATCTGCAATTTGTACTGTGTTCCTTTCTTAAGACGAGGACTTGTTCATAGTTGTTTGACCTTCCCAGTCCCAGGATTTAAATAGTTGACTTTCTGTGGTTCGTTTAAAAACTATCCTCCCTGCTTGATAGAATGGTAGAGTCTATTCAGACTCAGGAATATTGCTGTATGGTCAAGATCTTATAATATGTAATACAAATATTTATATAGAAATAATATATTATTACAGTTACTTTCATCTATTTGAGTGAAAGCGTATGGCTGGTGAGGAAGTAGTTTTACTGAAGCAAGGAGAGAGAGTTTTGTAAAATCATTTAGGTTGGAAAAGACTTCTGGAGGTCATTTGGTCCAGCTGCCTGCTTAAGGCAGGGTCAGCTAGACCAGGTTGCTGAGGGATGCCTCCAGTGAAGCCTTGAATGTTTCCAGGGGTAGGGATTCCACAACCTCTTTGGACAACTTCTGTCAGTGATACAAAGTTTCTTCCTTAAAGCTGTTAGGATTTTCTCATGTTCCAATTTGTTGCCTCTTGCCCCGTCACCATGCAGTATGGGAGGAGAGCAGGAATACTGGCCTTTAATTTTCAAATCCTGAAAGTGGAGTTCTCCCTTGTAAAATTAGACTGTTTGCGAGAACCTTTGTGACTGTAACCATTTGCCCTGTCTAACAGGCTATGCATGCAAGAAAGAAAACTGCTCATATACTGGAAAAACTTGGACAGAGCTTCTGAAACATAATAAAGAAAGCCATACAGGTAAACTCCAAATGCTCTAGTAAATAGAACTTGACTTATGATACAAATAGGAAACAAACTGCTAATTTGAAGAGGAGTCCTTGCTCAACTCAGCTCATCAACTTGTCATTGTGTCTAGACAAACTTAACACTTTATTGGTAAAATGGCTGTCTCTCTGGCTAGACCTTTAACTGATGAAAATGTTGCTCAGTATACTAACTTTGCTTTGTGATTCAGTTAACGAGAAATTGTGTAATGTAGGATTTTTGGATCTGAATTTCATACCGCATTATCCTCTTCCAGTCTCTGAGTTCCTTGTTTCATGTGGATTTTAACACTGGTCTAGAGGACTACTAGGGTTTGATTTTGAACTGTAAGAAGCTGTTAACTTATACTCTGCCTGTCTCTCTCTCCCACTCAGAGCCGATAGTTTGCAATGAGTGTCACAAAACTTTTAAAAGGAAAGATTACCTTAAGCAGCATCAAAAAACACATGCCGTGGAAAGGGAAGTCTGCCGATGTCCTAGAGAAGGATGTGGGAGAACTTACACAACTGTATTTAACCTTCAAAGCCATATCCTCTCTTTTCATGAAGAGAAAAAACCATTCTCTTGTGATTATCCAGGCTGTGGAAGAGTGTTTGCAATGAAGGTATGTATTCGTACACTGCCCTAATCTGACTCACATAATATGAAATGATCAACCTAACTTTTTTTTCCTTGGTTTTTGTAACTATAGCAGAGCCTAGCAAGGCATGCAGTTGTACATGATCCTGAAAAGAGAAAGCTGAACTTGAAAGTAAGTTATACTCTTGAAAAAGTCCTCTCAACCATACCTTGTCACTTCAGAGAAGGGTAAACATGTATTTTAGAATGTGACTTCAAGCAGGAAAACAGGCCAGCTATCTACTTAATTTGGGACATTCTTAATTTCTGAAGCTCCTTTAAATAATCAGTACTGGCCTATTCATTAACAACTTCTTCCTCCCCACCCCCCGGGAGTAGACCATAGATATGTTAAGTTGCTGATTCTGGATTTATTTCTGCCAGGCAAAACGTTCTCGTCCCAAGAGGAGCTTGGCGTCTCGTCTGAGCGGCTACATTCCTCCTAAAACGCAGCCAGGAAAGGATGTGGTTGTGACAGAAAGCAAGACAGTGGATAAACCCATGGAAAACGAAATACCAACTGTTGAAATTCTGACTCTGCAGTAAAGGTTAACTGAGACAACTTTCTTCATGGAATGACCACCACAAAGCTCAGCAGTAACTTTATTAAGTTCATAGTCCTTTTTTTAAATAAAAAATTATTGTTTACATCTCTTCATAAAGTCACTGATGCAACTCACTTGACTTCAGATCTTCATTTTCATCTTTCTTTACTGTACTGTTTTTCTGTTTTTCTGTCTTCTGGTATGCTTTCAACTCTTTGTCAGACATATGTCTCAAAATACAGGTACTCACTCCTTCTCTAGTAACTTTTGGCTTGGAAAGATAAGTGGCTTTCTCAGAGATGGTCTCCAAAATCTGATCAAAAATCATGAACTGAAAAGGAGAAAGATAGGGACTAAATGCACGAACACAGGTAGAAAAACATTTCAGGCTGTTCTGTAATGACTCTATCTCCTGTTGTGGTGTATCAGCTGAAATGAGCTAGCTGCTTGTCCTGGTTTAAGCAGATCAGTTTGTCCTCTCCTAACCATTTGCTCTTATAATCACTCTGGTGACTTTCCTAAAACTGCTTAAGCCATTTCCTAGCCCTCAGGTTGAACTCCTGACTCATCCTGTTACGCTGTTTAAAGATGTCCATGAGAGTGATTACAACTGCACCTGACTCCTCCCCACGCTCCTCTTCCATTACATGTGGGCATATTATTAGGGAGCTCTCCTCTTAAGGGGCAGTATTGTTCTAACATTAGCAGAAAGTGGTAGTATTGAACTGCGTGATACAGTGCCTTCATGTAATAAGCTGAACTCTTAAACTCTTAATTAAGCTTTTAAATTTAAGCACAACCTAAACCTGGACTGTGTCATGAAGAGTTCTCCCCTCCCACATCCAGTTCCTCCTGCTACCCTTTCCGTATGAATTCAACTTCCTGTAAAAAGTTCTGTTGTGTTTGGATGGAGTAATACCATGCTCTTTTCCAGCAACTTAGTAGAGAGACTTATTACGGAAACCTAATTCACTACACATGTTAAAAGGGAAAAAAATTCTTACATGGAATCTTTATACAAAAAAGCCATTTGTGCAAATGACAATGAAGACAAGTCTCAAGGCCCTACAATTATATGAGTAAGTTGCCACCAGCTCCCTAACGTCTTTATAGATGTTTACTTTCCCAGTCTTGGAGCATCATTCCAGTAGTTTTCCACACAGCAGTGGAACCTTGATCATAGTTGCATAAATGCATCTTCAGAAGAACAGTTAGGTTATTGAAATAATCCAACTAAAATAAAACAGAATTTTTTTAAACCTCAGTGTTAAGCTTTTCAGTGGGTGAGCTGGATTAAGACATAGGCAGGAAAATTTAACCAACCCTGTTAATAAGGTGCTGGAAAGGAGTAGGAACTGCTTAGACTTAGACTCTGCTGTCAAAGCCAGTGTTATAACTGCACTCAAGAAAGCATGGTATTTGAATTGTCTCTGTGGGGCTGTTTTTCTAGAACTGTAGTGTTTGAACAGATGCAGCTCAAGGTGGGGAACCATTACTTTCATAGGATGCAGATCTTTGCGTATTTTATCAGTGCGTGGTATATTAAAAAAAAAAAAGTACTGCATAGGGGAAGTTAATACAAGCATATCTACTTCATGGCACTGATTGGGCCTGTTTTCGGGAGTGCACTTACCATGTCTGTATTGCCATCTTTTGCTTGCCGGATGGTAACTTTAACATGGTATTTCTTTTCAATCCATTGTGCTATCTGTTTAGTCTTGGTCTCTAAGTCATTCTTGGCAATAGCTGAAGAAAAGGATAACTCCTTCTGAACCATCCCTGTTCAAAACAGAACTAAAACTGTGTTGGCTTAATATCTGACCAACCTGTATTAGTTGCTCATACACAGAGTGTCCCAATCTCATTGTCTCAGCACGCACCATTCTCACCTTAGAAGGTGGCTACTTGGTATCACACTCACTGCCACAACTGGGAGACTGAGCGCATATTTGAGACACCCAGGGAAGTCTCTTTAGGGTCAGAAGGCTTAAGGTATTTTTATTTTAATTACAATTTTATTCATACTATCCACAATGCAGGTCTAACAAAGATAAACAGGTAAGCGTTGGAATTGAAGACTGAGTGTGCAAATTCCCACGTTCTGCACATAGCGTAGCTGATTGTAAAAGCTTTGAAGTTAGACATCCCTTCACCTTGAGGCCATTTTCTTAAATGGTGAAGTGCAATATTCAGCTGGAAGTATGAAGCCTTTTAATATATTTGAACAGTTTATGGTCTCTTCCTCCTTAAAGATTCTCTAAAGTAGTTACCATTTCAATAATCTTTGTAGTTTCTTGAACAGAAAAACTCACTACCACAACAGTGTTCTCTAAAATCAGAGCTCTACCCAAGGCACAGATACCTTCATTAACCTGAGGATAAGAAAAGAGGCTACAAGGTCAGATACCTTTTTCTGAAAGCTCTTTGCCAAACTAAGTTTGTTAAACTGCTGGGGCAGGCTGACTTAAGGGAAAAAAAAAAAAACACTGAAAAGTGATCAATATTGAAAAAGTTGTTCTCTTACTCTGCACAAGAAAGGGTTCCACACTTTGTCTTCCTAGCAGCAACCTAGGAACAACTACTGGTGACAAAATTGGTGGCTTTGGCGCTGGGTTTGTAAAAATTGCCTGTCACTTTATGCTTTAGTAAAAGAACATAAGTTCGGTGAGTCTTACGGAACCAGAGTCTAGTTATACTGACTTAAATAAAAATAGATTTAAAAAAAACCCAACAAACTAGCAGATGCCAAAATAGTAAATCCTGAGAAGGTAATGGAAGGCTTCTCTGTGGAAGACTAGACTAATCCAAAATTTTACTTCCACTACTGCAAATCCCTAATAGTGCAGACTGCAGTGACATTGCTTTGGATTTACACAAATGCAAGTAAGAGGATTTCATCTGCTGAAACCACTTTTAGTACAGCATTTTTCAAAGTGCACAGTGTTGTACTGTCCACAATATACATACCTGCTTTCGGACTTGCTTTTTTCTTCTCTGCACGTTTAAGCTGTTCTTCATGAATCTGCTGCCCAGTCATTAGTCTGTATACAGGAGGTTCTACATTCTCACGAAGGAGAACTAGTTTCAGGTCATGTTGATCCATAAGTTTGAGTGCCTCTGCTCGGTGCATACTTCCTAAGCTCTCCCCATCCTGGTTGATAATGTGCAAAATCCGATGGGGAATTCTTCGCCCAATGCTTCCAAATGCTTTCCGTTTTGGTTCTGTGTGAGATTTTTCAGCTGTACAAAATGGTTGAGTAAGTCCAAACACAGTTGACTTTCTAGGGTCAGGTACTGCTATCCAGAAGGGAGAAAAGACCCTCTTCTGTGGTGTTTGGGTCAGAAGAGTACTGAAGAATCTTTTTGCGTATCTATTCTCATTTCTGGTGGCTTGACATAAAAGTTTCATCACGCAAAAGGTAGTCATTCTGAGGAAGCAGGGAAGAAGAAAAAACAAGTTACCCCCATCAGTCACATTCTTCTAGTTACACTAGTAAGACTTGACTCCAGTTTAGTAAAACCTAGTCCTTAAAACTACTCTCTCAAAAAGATGTATGCTGTTACTATAGTGTAAAGAAGGGCTTTAACCCAGAGAAAAAAATCGGACAAAGGAACAAAATTTATGAAGACTTGAGGTTATGTTCAGTATTTTAAATTTTGAGCCTAAACTCCTTTAAAGAGTCCAAAACTCCTAGTTCATTTTTCCTCATGAGTATCTACACTTACACAGCTTTTTTGTGTATAGAGATGGTTAAGAGGGAGAATTTCTCAAATAAAAAGGCATGTGGCAGTTAGTATTTCCAGTCCAGAATTTTTTCATGAAGCTTCTAACACTAGGACATTCTTCCTGGTTCTGACACTCTTCTTTGAGAAGTGTTTAATTTAAGCCACATTAATTCAGAACCACCCTAATCACAGAGTGATTGTTCAACGTCCATCAGCGGCCATCCCAACACCTACAGTCTGACTCTTCTATGTGTCATAAGGTTTTGGAATTTAAAAGCCTTGATTGTACAGAGTAATACTGCCATGCAAAATCTTCGCCTTGGCATTAAAACATGACAAAGTGACTGTTACTGTACTGGAAAATATGGTTTATCCCAGGGTTGAAAACTCTTCCATAGCTAGCATGCAGCTTGCTTCTCACAACACTGACCCCAAATTGTGTATTTCTCTCAGTTTTCCAAATGCCATTTTGTGGAAGTAATCCAGCTAGTTACTTGGTCTTATATGGATTAAGCACTAATATCGTTTCAGTAACCTTAAAAAAAAAAAAAGTCGTAACTCTTTTAGGTTCAAGTTCCACAGATTCAGCCATGCTTCAAAGTGAAAGCAGTGCCTTAATTTTAAACCTATTTTATCAGACATTTAAAGTATCAATTGACTTTCCCAGTTTTTCACAAACATTAAATTTAGCGTGGCACATTCCTGTTTATAGTGAGCAGATTTTTTTCCAGTTATCAAAACTTAAGATTTCTTACACAGAGAAAATGTGCACTTAAGTAGTATTAATTGTTTGGAAAGTGCAATTTACTGTAGACATTTCACCCCAACCATCAAACAGAAACACCAATAATAATATATTTCTTCTTCTTGAAAGATGAAAAAAGCTTGCAGAAAGGAAAAAAAGGAGAAAAATAAAGACACAGATGAGGCTTGCCTGCAATATGTGGACTGGAAATAAGCAACACATTCACATGCCCAAGATCCCCACTTGCAAGTTAGAATTGAAATAAATTGTTACAGACATCCATCCTGGTGTAGTACTCGTGAAGTGATAGACTTTCAAAACAACCCTTCAAAACTTCAGAAATCAGCCACTTTTTAACAAAAACTTAAGAAATACAGAGCAAACTGTGGAGTATTATCTGCAGTTTTTGTATCCCATGTTTAGAAGGCAGCAAGAACAGGAAAAGCCAAAGATGATAGAGGAAACCAAAAATGTGTCATACCAGAGTTGGCAAGAGTGGGACTTCTTTTGCCTAGGAAGGAACGTGACCCCACTCCATAAATATATGCATACATATATCACAGAATCATAGAATTATTTAGACTGGAAAAGACATTTAAGATCATCAAGCCCAACCGCTAACCTAACGTTACCAAGTCCACCACTAAGCCATGTCCCTAGGGACCACATCTTCATGTCTTTTAAATACCTCTAGGGACGGTCACTCAACCACTTCCCTGGGAAGCCTCTTCCAATGCCTGACAACCCTTTCGGTGAAGACATTTTTCCTAATATCCAATCTAAACCTCACCTGATGCAACTTGAGGCCATTTCCTCTCGTTCTATCACTAATGACTTGGGAGAAGAGACCAACGCCCACCTCGCTACACCCTCCTTTCAGGTAGTTGTAGAGAGTGATAAGGTCTCCCCTCAGCCTCCCCTTCTCCAGACTAAACAACCCCAGTTCCCTCAGCCACTCCTCATAAGACTCGCTCTCCAGACCCTTCACCAGCTCTGTTGCCCCTCTTTGGACATGCTCCAGCAACTCAGTGTCTTTCTTGTAGTGAGGGGCCCAAAACACAGTATTGGAGGTGCAGCCTCACCAGTGCCAAGGACAGGTACGTCACAGTGAAAGCACAGATCCATGGGCATACATGTACATGGAGAAGGTGCAAGCAATCAGCAAGGAGAACTATTTATAAGATGTGTTGGCCCAGGAACAAGTAAAATGACCTGCTTGTGAATAAACTTAGTCTGAAAATGGGGGCAATTTGGAGCCTGGGACAGACTTCAAGTCTTAGCAGTAGGTACAAAGCTGATACCAACTGCTTGAAGAGGAACCAGGTAAGTTCATGAACAGGGTAGCCTGGCTGGGCTGTGTGCCATAGCAGGACCCTGAACTCAGCCAGCCACAGGGCACAGAGGAGAAATACCAGGCCATTCACAGCAGAGTCTAAAAACAGCTGCTAGAGCTACGGCCCCTTCCTGCCCTGGGCCCTGCCTCTGCCGAGGCCTGGCCAGAGCCAAAGCCCCAGGGGAACACAGCTTTTTCTCAGCTGCGGCAACGGCCCTACAACTAAACACCCACTGCCAACACACAGCTATCTTTGCGTGTCATCAGTATAGCCACACAAAAGCCGAGAAGTCATTATTTTTATAAATGGTTTTATAAACCAGCTGTAGATTGCGCGCTGCAGACTTAGGCTGTAATCTGGGGATCACTGGTGCGTCATAAAATACTATAACTAAATTTATCTTGCATTCGGAGGAACCTGGCTTGCCTTTGTCAGTAACTCTTCTAAAAGCTCTGAACCAAGTTCTACAGTTCTAAACCTAAGAAACAGTATCACAGCAATGGAGTAAGTTTGTGTGCTGCTGCAGCCAAGAAGGCCAACAGGATGCTGGGTTGCATCAAAAAGGGCATCGCCAGCAGAGAGAAAGAAGTCATTATCCCGCTCTACTCAGCGCTTGTCAGGCCACACCTGCAGTACTGTGTCCAGTTCTGGTCCCTGCTCTACAAAAAGGATGTGGACAGGCTGGAAGGGGTTCAGAGAAGGGCCACCAAGGTGACCAAAGGACTGGGAAGCTGCCATACCAGGATAGGCTGGGAGAACTGGGTTTGTTCACCCTTGAGAAAAAGAGGCTCAGAGGGGATCTCATCACCACGTACCAGTACTTATGGGGTAGCTACAAAGAAGATGGAGAGTCCCTTTTTACACGGAGTCACACAGAGAGGACAAGGGGGAATGGACACAAATTGCTCTTGGGGAGATTCCGATTGGACACCAGCGGAAAATTTTTCACAGTGAGGACAGTCAACCACTGGAATAATCTGCCCAGGGAAGTGGTTGACTTGGCCACGTTGGACACCTTTAAGAGTTGTCTGGACAGGGTGCTGGGCCATCTTGTTTAGACTCTGCTCTTCCTAGAAAGGTTGGACTAGATGATCCCTGAGGTCTCTTCCAACCTGTGATTCTGTGAAATGTTAGTCTTGCTCTCCTAAATACATGGTTTTACCTTTATTCTTCATTCTCTGTTGATATTTACATCTACTAAATCCTGCCTTAACTGTCTGAGAAAGAAAATGAACCTTTTTATGGAAGCATTCTTCTTCATATAACATGGCACATAAGGGAATTTTGCTTGGTGCATCTCTGTCCGTGACACAGCCCACTTACGAGCCAGGACAGCTGACGTTGCTGGGGGTTCTAAGGAGCAGGCAGGCTACACCCAAGCCGGGAACCGCAGGAAAAGCAGCGGGTCCTGCACTCGCAGCTCGCGTTTTGCTACACGCGTGTGTGCTCCGATGCCGACAGCTACGTGCAGCTGCTGCGGGACGCGTTTCGCACCTCGCAGGAGCTGCTGGCGTGCGTTCTCCGTGCAAACACACGCTGAAGAGCCGCTATTTTAATTTTACGCGTGGATTTCTGCGGGGCGCAGGGGAGACGGGCTGCGCGTGGGTGTGTCACCGTGCGTGACTGTGCCCCGCAGCGTTTGCGTGCGTGTCGGGGAGGTCATGGTCCGTGTGTGCGTATCACCCCGTGACCGCCTCCCTGCGCGGCTCCCTGGGACCCAGGCCGGGTGGTGTCCCGCTGCCGGCGGCCCGGACCGCACTGCGCCCCCCCCCCCCCACCGCCGCCGCCGCCGCCGCCGTCGCCACGGGCGGCTCCCACCTACCTGCCCGGGAAGCCGGGCCGGGCCGGGCCGGGCCGGGGCGAGCCGCCGGCCCGCCGAAGCAGCCGAAGGACTGGCCTGCTCCGCCGGGAAGGTGGACTCTGCCCCGCCTCTCCCCTTTCCTCTTCCTCCTCCTCCTCTTCCTCTTCCGCCTCCTGCCTCCGTTGGGGGAGCGGGGGAAGGCTGCGCGCGCACAGCCGTGCGTGTGCCCGTGTGCGCGTCCCCGTGTGGCCACGCGTGCGGGTGCCCGCGTGCCCGTGCGCCGGTCAGTGCCCGTGCGCGCCCCTGCTCGCACCCCACGCGTGTCAGCGTGGGCCGGGCGCGCTGCCGTGCATCGCCGTCGCCTGGGGCTGGGCCTGCGTGTGTACCTCCCCGCAGCTGGGCGCCTCTGCTCGCCTCTGTGCACATCGGGGTGCTGCGGGGTGCGGCCGGGGGGTGCGTGCAGCAGCGCGTTTGCTCCCGCGCGAGCACGCAGCGTGCGTCCGTCTGTACGCGCTAGCCTGTCTGTCCGCCTGTCTGTCCGCACCCACCTGCGTGTTCTGCACACCGCGGGTACATACAGACGTATTTCTGCATATGCCAGTTTGTACGTATACAGAGTTTCTGTCTCTCTGCGGACGCACACGCTTGTCTGCGTGTGTTCCTCTTGCTGTGTTCACGCGTTTCCATGCCGATGTACGTGTGGCGTGTCTGGTCCTGCATGTGCGGTTGTTGGGTTGTGGTATTTTCCTGGCTGTGCCGCCACCGAGGGTGTCATTTGGGTGATTCGGTGTGTGTGTCTTCGCTGCACCGGGGGAGTCGCCTGTGGGCGTAAGGACCGCTGCGGCGCGGTGGTTCTGGCCGTGCTCAGTGGTCCTCCCGCGGCGGTAGCTTGTGGCTGCGAGCAGAGGGGATGCGTGTGCTCAGCGCTTTGTGTGCGTGTTGCGTGTCGAGGCTGTGCACCTGAGTGTCATCCTTGTACCTGGCAGCGCCCCGTAATTCGTCACGCCGTCTGCCTCCACCCGTAAGAGTGTGCTCCCGCCAGTGCGACTGTGGCCAGTGGTGTGGGCTTGTTTGTGTCGCCTGCTGGGCTTGCGGGGCGTCGGCGTGTGCGGTGTGCTGTGGGTCGCGTGTGCGAGGTGTGGGTGGTGCATGGGAGGGACGTGTCTGCAGGGGTCAGTAGCGTGTGCGTTTGTGGCGTTGCGTGAGTCGGCCTGAAAGCTCGGTGGATGTTTGGATTTGTCAGCTGCTTCGGTAGGCTGCTCTGCCTTAGGTTTGCAGGCTCCTTCTTCCAGTTTGGAGATAGAAAGCATTGCCTTTAAAAGGGAAGCCGAACTTCATGTGCAAACCCTAGGTCCCCAGCTGTAAGTAAACCACCAAGTGAATAAAAACACTAGAGAGTGTGAGAGTTGGCTGTTCTGTTGCGCTGGTGGGGCAGCCTGTCTGCAGAGCGCGTCTTTCCAGGGGCTGAGGTGTTTGTATCCATTGAGGGATGCTGTTTGGCCAGCCGGGCTGGAGCTGAGAACAACGCTCCAGCTGAAAGTGTGCTTGTGTTTAGAATTTGGTACGAAATGAAGCCACAGGAGACATCTGGGAGGGAGGCCTTATCCCCTGTCCTTCCTGCTTAAAAAAATCAGGACTTCTTAGCTTATTTGCTTTGGGCCACAACTAAGTGGTCCCTCTTTCCTCTCTCGCCCTTTACCTGCCTAGGTAAAAGAAATGCAATGAAATCTGACCTTGTTTTTTCTTCTTCTTCTTTTTTTTTTTTTAAAGCTTTCTATTCTTAACTGTGGTCTTAGAATGGTTTAATTTCATGTACTGGTTGTTTTGGTATAGCTGTTTTGGTACATGCTTGTGAAGAAGTCCGTTGGTGCTGTGTACTCTCCATCTCCATAGAAGATGTCAGATGGTAATTCTGTGCAAAACCAGAAAACTTTACTAAATCAGTTCACAATCTCAAATTCATTCATAGCACCTTATTCTCATTAAAACTTGCCTGCCATAATGAATATGGAAAATGGCATTAACAGAATTAGCTAAGTAGATGGTGAGCAGTGTTAACAGCCTGGCTGACAACTGTAGCTTCGCCTATTCTATGCAAATAGCACCTGTTTTTTCCATCCTGCTCTTTTGTTCATTTCTTGATTTCACTCAGGCTTTATGCCTTTACAGTTATAAGCTCTTTGGGAGCAGGGATTGCCACCTCTTCTACCAGTAGAGTGCCTAAGAAAACTGGATCTCAGTTAGATGCTCTTGAAACATAAATTATTGAAATTCTACAGTACCCAGTTGAGGAGAGCAAAATATTCCACAATAAGAAAAGGCGAGACAAAAATGGTTTTTATTGCTCTTTTCATGGTCTGGAAATCAAGTATGGAATTTGAATACCCAGGAAGGGAAGTTTTGGCAGAGCTGAAGCCTGGAGAGAGGCTTTTTTTTTTCCTCCTCACCTCTGCATATGCATTAGAGGGGAGCTTGTCAACGGCTTAGCTTGCAGTTAGCTACTATTGCCACTCTGAGAACTGTCCCCATAAGACAGATAATTTTCAGCAATGTTAGTAGGAGCAATAAAGCTAATAATCCTCTTCACTGTGATAAAGACTACCTGCATGAAAGCAAGGTACTTTGGAGCATACAACTTACATTCCTTCTACTTGCCCTTTATTTAATTCCGTTAAGTTTAAACCTGATGTTTGTTTTACTTCATGCCTTTCTAATTAAATTTAGTGTGCCAAGAAACAGTGCAGCCTCCTCATGCTGTTTGTCCTCAATTAACTTGATCTTTCTGGGGGTTCATTGTACTCTTTCTCCTTGTCCTTTGTCTCATGTCTGTTTACACTGTAATTGTCCAGGGACCATGTTTTTATACGTGTCTGTCACAGTGGGACTGCAGTCTTAATTATTTGAAAGACACTATCATAATAAATGCAGTCAATAATAACTTTCTCCCTTCTATTTTGCCTGATGCACATCATCTTCTGCCCACCCCTGACAATACTCTCAGTCATTTGTTTTTTAATTCCAAACTCTGCATCTGTTTTTTTTTTAATTCCATTTGACTTTTTGTTTCCCAAGCTGGTTAGCAAAGTTGTTGTTTTCACTTTATCATTTTTTGTGCCAAATCAATGGCTGTTCTACTAGACCTCATGCCAAACCATAGATAATTCATACCCCAGAGAATTTAAAATGCAAATATATGAGAGGGGGAAAGGAGGGTGGATGGAGAGATCTCTCACCCTCATACATGAACAGTGTAGTGATCTGCCAGTGTGGGTGTTATTAATGTTATTAATTAATACAAGAATAAAGGTGCTATTGGGAAGCTTCCTCTGCATTCACAACTGATCTGTGGGGGACAGTTTGATTGTCCCCTGAGGATGCTGGAAACTGGTTCCAGTTCTTCTGTGTTTCAGAGTTGATCTCCCCCAAAGCTATTTGTTCTGGATGCAGTAAGCTGCTTATAATGCCCATCAGAGAGCAAGAATGCCCTTAGCTGGATGACGAAGTGCTCACCTGGCTCTAGTTTACTTTCATTCAAACTCCATCATTCATTTTGTGGGAGGGGGAAGCAGGCTGCTGAAGTGCCTAACACCTGCAAGGAGCTCGTGCCTGCTGGCCCTGGGTGGAGGACAGGTCTTAACTTTGGTCCGCAGTGAACATCTTGCAGCTTTCTAAACTGGAGCTGTAGTTTTCAATATCTGGTAAAAAAAAAATTCAAGTGCCAAACAAGATCATCAGGAATTTATTACTGATATTGTTGGGTTTATGCAACGCCTGGGGCTCTTGGTCATGGACCAGTAGCAGGGGGTCGGACAGCAGCATTTTTTCAGTCTTATTACTAAAACTGTGATTAGTCTCCTGCACGCTTTTGCTTGCAAAAGCACAGCGCATCCAGAGGGCCACTTACCCTGTGTACCTCTGTTTTCTTGTCTTTCTGTGTAATTCCTTCCTTTGCAGGGCATTTTGGTGGGGAAACTTTGGGGAAGACTTGGAGAAAGTCTCTTTCTCCTCCCCATGCCTGCTCTTCAGCAGCAGCTGGTGTGGCTTGCCTCCACCTTCCTGCTTGTGTCTGTGTGGTTCTGCAGTCCCCTGGTTCAGAGAGGGGCTATAGCCTCCCCTATGCACGCCTTAGTATTCCTTTTCCCGTTAGTGTTTGTAAAATACTTTCGCACATAACTCAGATGAAAAACTCCCTTGTGCTGGGCTGAGCATTGCCATATGGCAGAGAATCTCTCAGAGTAAACATGTATTTAAAGGACACAGAAATTCTGGGGATATAGTAGGTCCGGACTCCTGTATTCTGCAGTAGCTCATTTACTCCTTTTCCATCCCCAGCTTTTGAAAGTTGCTTCCTGTGCACACTTTTCTATTTTATTCTAGCCAGAGACAGCAAAAGATTAAAGCAAATGCAAAAATTCTGTTGAGTGGTAAATGGTCGCAGCTAACTGAAGCCCTGCCCAGAATATATGAATACAGTTAAGACAGATAAAGTTTTGTTTCGTTGCTGAGATCTGCCCCTGTTACAGGAATTAAAACAAATCTTTTGAAGATGCATACTCTGCCGTTAAATTGCCTGGGCTGATTCACCAAATCCAGGCAAAGAAGTGATTTTGCTCCCTGAAAAGCAAGGCTGCCTGAATTTATTAAAATGTTAATAATAAAGTGAGCCTGTGGGTCCCTGGGGCGAGAGACAATTAAAGTTAAGACTTCCCAGTGTAGAAAGTTTTTTAACTGTCTAGTTTTACATCTTGACTGTAGGGAGAGGAGTTTCCACTGTACATCTAAGACATTGTTCTGCAGCCTTTGCAAGTTGCTGGGTTCAGCTGCGAAGATTTTAAAAGCTGCTTTTGTTGGCAGCCTAGGACACATCCGTGACCTTATTAAAGTGGAAGTGAAAGCTCTCCCTTTTTTTTTTTTTTTGCAACAGTAAATCTACTAATTTTACAGTCAGTTGAACAGCAATAGATTAATTTGTTTAAAGTCTGCATTCACAAAGAAAATGTGAACTTCGCTGCCTTGAATACCCGAAACTACAGTGTGATATTTAAAGGGTAGAAACTATTACAACTTGCCCTAGAATGGTCCAAGCAGTTCCCTGTCACCTGCTTCTCAGCACAGGTGCTGACCTCCCCGTCTATTCTATCCCTCCTGACAGACTAGCAGTGAGGCTGGGGCTTTGTGTGCAACAGAGAGCGCTTTTCCAATGACTGGGCCAGTTTTCTTCAGCAACCACAGGAAGCAGAATAAAGAAGAGGTTAAGGGCCACCGCAAGGGTCAGAATGGGTTAAATTTAGTTAACATCAGAGGTTATAGCTTTTAACAAGAGCATGAAGGAAACTTATTCGAAGATGCAATTTGTTTCTTCTTTGTCAACCATTATTTTTTTTTACTCTATTGATAGTGACAGCTTAACAAAGTTTTTATATGCCAGGGTTTTCATCCTTTAGAGGATAAAGAACTGTGATGCAAAAAAGAGATGCAGGTGGAAGACTTTATAAAGCCTCCATGATTTTCAAATTGAGGGTTGAAAGTAGGCTCCCTGCGTGGCTAAGTCAAAAATAATTTGTAAATGTTAAAAAAATACACATTACGGACAGAAAAGCTGCTTCCCTCCACCCCCCAATGTAACTTACCAAGAGTAGTGTTTTATCAGAGGCTTTACAGTCTACTGGGTTTGTATGTATTTTTTCCCAAGGTAATCTTGTTTTCTTTTTTATCTCCCTCTAAAGATGATGAAAGTCACATGTCCTTAACAACAGTCTTCATCATCTCCCTTCAAGATTTTTTAGTGTATCACGCATGAGGCTAGTTCTGGGTTTTCTTTCTCCCAATTTGGTGAAGAAACACAAACTACGAAATGCACTCGGTGGGTAGCTCCACCGTGAAGTTTTCATTCAGCTTTTTGGAATGCAAAGATGAGGACAGTTTAAATCTTTCTGAAAACTGTTCAAGAAAAATAATATTCAAAAAAGTTCAGTAGGATTTTTCATGTTTATACACAACAGCACATCTGCCGATCAATCTTTTCTTCAAAATTAGTTGATAAAATTACTAGTTTTGTTTTGTTTTATCCTAGTACAAAGTAAAGAACTTGGATCTGAAAACAGTTTAATTAAATCGACTAGTAATTCCCGAGTACAAACTATGCATTTTGGAAGTGGTTTTTGGTTTTTTTTTTAGCATGTTTTCCTAAAGAAAAATAAAGCTTGTGTGGTCATCCTGTCTTCCTATCCATCTGTCTTTCTGCAAGTTCTCTCAGCACAGTTTTAATTTCTTGGATGCTTCAGCCCAATTTGGCAAAGAGGGGCCTCAAAGATTTTGTACATTTATAATAACTATTCATATTTATATATTTCTAACAGGTTTTGTGAAAAGTGATAATTAAGCAGAGGGGAGACCCTCAAATTACCATCTTGTTCTGGCAAAAGAGTTCATCCAGCTGACCAGACAGTGTGTGTGTGTGGACTGCCCACAGGATACTGTCCACTCAACAGAATACACAAGTATTATCAGATCAGCTACAGCACGTAGTGCCTTTTGCCTCGCCAGCCGTCCAGGGGGCTGCGTAGTGGGTGTGAAAGGCTGAGGGAGTGCTGCAGCGGGGTATTTAGAGATGGGAAAACTAGGACTTTTTGAGGCCAAGGGAGAGGCGTAGAAGACATGCTGGGGGGATATTGGTGTCTTTATTTTTGGTATTTGATATTGTAGGGCTGTTGTAGAAGAAAGGAAGAACAGCAGAAATTATTATGATGGGAACTGAGAGACCACCCAAACTTTGACCGTTCAAGTATCACTTATTTCACTGCTCTTGGGACAACTTTTGTTCTCTTGCAGGAAAAGTTTCATCTGATTTGTGTTGCCTTTGCCATCTGCGTGACCAAGGCTTGAAACTTCAAACTAACTTGCTGTTGTGTTAATTCAGACTTGCACTGGGTTCCCGGCTGTATGACTGAGCGCTGGTTTTGCTCTCCAGAGAGCTAGATTAGTCCTTTGAGATGCACATCATCACTTTGACAGTTCTGGGAGGATTCTTTCTGAAATCAGTTAGCATGAACTTTTTTTGTTGGTGTAGACTAAACTCTTTCCTACGGGATGGCTGGCAGATCTGGAGAAAGACTGTTGGGCTCACGGATAGAAGTATTTGTAGTGGCATGTTGTATACACATGTACATAGCCACCTGATGGGCAAAGGATTAGAGAAGGGGAGTAAGAGGCTGGAGAAATACAGGACCTCTGTCCCCAAACATGGGGAAAATGGCACAATCCAGCTTGAATGGCTGAGGGCAGCCTGCGCTGAACAGGTGACTTCCTATGGCCTAACTGCAGTGAAAAACAAACAGGAAAAAGTATGGCTCTCCACAGCCCAGACAAACTGGCCTGGGAAAACACAACAAAAACTCCCACTTACTATTCTGCTCATGAGCTGCTGCCAAAACTCAGCTGTGAGGAGAATAACAGCATCTTTTTAAAAATGTAAAACTGACATTTTTTTTTTCCTTCTGAGCTGCTGCTCTTGCAGGCTTTAAAGCATTAATTTCAAAAGCTTCACAAAGGCAGCAGGCATCAAACAGTCCGGGCTGAGTGGAAGCTTGGGGAGGAGAATTGCAAAGTAAGTTGTGTGAGTGACGGCTGCAGACACACCAAAGCAAGGTTATTTGATTGTTACAAGTTGCTGATCATGGCTTGCTTTTAATGACAGAGCAGCAGAGAAAAGTTAGAGCAGCCCAAAGAGCCCTGAGTTCATATAGCCTAAATTTCAGCTACATCTTTTGTCTCGTGCTTGTGTTGGCTAGGTGATTCTTGGCTTGGGAGTCAGGAGATGCGAGTTTTGCCTGCAGTGCTGCCACTGATGTGCCCTGTGACCTTGGAAAAGTCACTTCATCTCTGTGCTTCTCCTCTCGTCTTTTGCCCACTTAGAATCTCTCTCCCTTTTTCCTTGCAGGGTCTTTCCCTAATTACACATCTGGACCATGTCTAGCACAATGGCGCTGTGCTCTCAGGTCAGCCACTGCTATAATCTGAATGAACAATAAAGAGATACTGCACCGAGCACTTTACTAGGACTCTCCTGTTATCTCAGGATTTCACCGATAACCTTAATAAAATAAAAGTCCTTCAAAAGACTGAGCTTTCCTGCCTACTGCCCAACTGCTTGCTTTTTGTGTAGCATCTTGAACATGAAAAAACATCAATTATGATCCCTGGGTTGTCAGAAAATAATGATTAAGAGTATTTCATGCTTCCTGAAATATGGGTAACATATTTTTTCTTCCTGAAATCTCAGCGGTAGCTTCAGTACTTCACTGTGCCTATTTTTTGTTAAACTGATTTATAAAACAACATGCCATGATGTATCTTATGAATTTTGATATTTTTTCCTTAACTTTGCTCTTTTGTGTAGGTGCAGATCATGTGTCTGTGACTAGGGACAAAGCCTCCTCCAAAATTAGTTACACAATAGCTCTGAAATCTACTCTATTTTATCCCCATAAGGGTTATAGGAACAAGTTTTTGGCTCCAGGAGGGACAGCTGTCTAAGAGAACTTACTACTTTGTGATAGAAGTGTAGGATCAAAGAATAATTCAGGTTGGAAGGGACCTGAATTCAGAGGGACCATCTACCCCAATGGCATACCCAGAATTCTGGGTTATGACCTCAGCTTGGGTGAAAAAAAGCCTTATTTAGCTGTGAATCACTTCAGGAATCAGCAGGACCTAAGTGATTTTCAGGTTCTGCCTGTTTACATTCTAATGAGGGATTGGGACCCTTATGTATACTTTTTCTTAGAAGCAATTACAGTTGTACAAGCTCAGTCCATTTGAAATACAAGGAACTAATCTGTATTTGAGTAGAAGGTCGAGAATTTATTTGTTAATAATTTTAAAGCACTTTAATTGTGCTGAGACATCTTTACATTCCAAGCAATTTATAGGCCAGTGATACTTACTTATGGTACCAGACCATAAGTTATTTACATAAATTACACATGAATGATGGAGCCACAAGAAATGAGTCATATTTTTTTTCCTATAAAAAGCAGCAGGAGGTAGCTGTTTTGATAAGAAATTCATAAACCAGCTCTGCATTAACACATAGAATTGTACTCGCAAATCAAGTGAATTATTCCCATATTCAGCTAAGATCAAGTAACTCACAAACATAGACGGTGCTAGAAGGACTGAGCAGAATTTATTCATGCTGTAAAGGCTCACACGCGTTCATTCTATTTAAATTTGTCAAAGGAAAATCATACTGCAAAATGTACTAATGAGGAGTTCTGTCAGTATTATTGACCATAACAGGATCCTAAAAAAATTGTAATTTACTAATCTGCAGCTTTATAGTGTTTCCCCATGTGCAAGCTGGTATGAAATTTGTGCCTGGTCCTATCGAGTAAGGGAATTAGCATATGTAGAGGAACTGACGTTTCTTGTTCATCTGCTTGTTTACAAGGAAATCGAGCAACAGAGCTGGAATTATTTTTTTTAACACACAAATCTCCTACTTATTCATCTGAACCAACATGTTTCAACACGCCACTGAAAAAGATAAGAGTTATTGTTAGCTGTTTCATGTCTGGGTAAAAATAAAGTGGGAAAAACCGCAGTATCTTCTTAAATGGCCAAAAAAGGGAAAAAGTTAAAAGCAAGCCTAGAAACCGGGCCAGTTGGTGCTTTATTTAGTGGTTGTTTTTCCATTAGCTCACCCTGCTTTTGTAAACTTTGGAGAGGAATGCTGTGTTATAATAGTAACATTTGCTTTGCTTTTGCAGTTACGTATGTGGGTAATGAAAAACAACTGTGCTTTGTGAGTTTGAAATATAATTAACTGATGGTCTAAAAGGTAAATGGTTTCTTCTAATTATGTCTAAAAACCAGTCATGAGCCAAGCACAGTGATTTGTATGAAGTAACTGTAACAAATATCTGAGTAAATGTATAGAGGCTATCCCTGTTTCCTTCTGTAATTTTAGAAGTATTAATTGTAGATCCTTTAGAATGTTTTCAATAAAATTAAATTTTGGAAAACTTCATTGAAGCCAAAGGCTTTGCTCTGGGATCCTGGCTCAAGGGGAAGGAAAGACAGGTTCAGGTTTTCACTGTATCAGCTTCATATCAAAAGTTGTTCTCTCGCATCACTCCAGGCTAGATGTGCGAACCTAGTTTTCCACATTCCCATGCAGTCCTCCCCAGCCATTTACAAACTGACTGCAGGACAAAGAGAAAAAGCATACAGAATTTCCAAATGTGGATATTTCAATTAAACTGAATTATTAGATTTGGTTGGCAATCAAGATATTTTTTGCACAGTGAACAAAGCTACTGGTTCTTTCCTTGGCTTTTAAAAATTATTTTGTCAAATATTAGACCTGAATGTGTTGATATGGAAATGCCCTGAGGTACTCCATAACTTCATTGCCCTCTCCAGGGTGGGTTTTCTACCCGGACTAAATTTCAGAAAGTGTGCCAATTACTAATTTTAGTAAATTGTGTCTCAGCACTTAAGCTGAGCCTTCAAAGGATCCCCACCTTGAGTGCCTCTGAGTGTTCAGAACGGCATGTCCCCATCGAAATGTGCTTTGCTTGGGACACAGCTCACCGGGACAAACAGGACAGAATATTCCACAGACAGGAGACATCCTTTCAGTAAAAATGAAAAGCTATTCAGTTTTAAATTGAAGTTTTCCATAAAAAACAGTGGAAAATTTTTGGACCAGCCCTAAATAATAACGGCTCCCAAAGTTTGCCAGGAAAAAGGGCAGAACAACATTGTTTATTGACCATATAAGCACTTATTTTTGTTGAAGTCTATATGAGTTGGAAACGTCTGCTGTAGACTGAACAAGTGTAGAGTCTTAAGGTAGTGTTAGTTCAGTTGCTAAAATTGCATATTGTCATTTGCATAATCACTCCCGTACTAGTAGCTACTCGATACCTCCGCAGTTACGGTGGTAGTTTCGTTGAATGCATAAAAAAAGAATTACAGAACCTGCTTCTCCTCCCTTCTCGGTTCCTGTCAATGTGGAAAGGGCCCATTATGTGGGGCAGGCACCCAGGGATGCGCACTTCAACAAGGGGTTATGGTCCGCGTTCATTATATGCAAATTTGCTAAAGCATTAATCTGCTAGGCATTAACATAATATCAATTGGTGCATCGGGGTAATTCTCATCTGATCCAAAACATTCCTCATGTAAGCAGAGCAGTTCAGATACACAGAGAAATGGTGAACTAATTTATTTTGGATCTAACCATATTAAAATCAGCAAATATGAACCGGAGTTGAATTTGACCTGATTAGACCCACAAAAACCACCGCCTTACAGGCAGTTTATTAATTTAAATAATCAAATTAAATGAGATAGTCCTAAATGCATCTTGCTTAACTTGATTATTTAAATAAGCACCCATCTGGCATGAATAACAGATGAAGTCCTTCCTTAAATTTTTCTTCTTTTCATTTTTCAACACCAGAACTGTTTTGCATCTTGTGCCCATTTCATGTTATTTGTCTGCTAGAGTATCTTTACATAGAGATTGGGGGCAAAAGTTAATAGAAATTATAATACAAGTACAAGCTGAACTCACTGTCTACAACTTGATACTAATCAGCCAGAGGGAGTATGTTAGCGTCCTTATTTATACAATTATTTTAGCCACAGGAGAATCCATTTGTTGCTAGAGGAATGCAGCTGATATCTATCAGGATTAGAAAGCAAGAAAGGATATCATGAAAAGGCTGAGTAAAAACCCTGGCAATTTGAAATAATCCAGTTCTTTATTTGAGGTCAGAGTCCTAATTTCATTAAAAGTGTTTTTGTCTTTTTGAAAAATAAACACTTTCTGCTGTTCTTTATTAAACAGAAAATGCTTTGGGGGTTTACAAAGCATTACTTAAGGTCTGATTCTGAAGGCGGGGGGGGGGGGGGGGTATGAGAGAGCTGTTTTACACATGGGAACTGTCCTACTGACTTTGAAGGGATAAAAGGCTTGAGAAAAGTTATGTATGCAGCAGAGTGCTTAAGAACTGGGACTGCTGATGGGTTTATTGGTAAGTACCTCTGCATATCTTTCCTTAGAGCTTTGGATAATTAGAGTTACAAGAATTTTACTACAGTAAAATTAGTAAGAGCAAATTGTATTTAATTGGGGTGGAATGTTTTTTACAATGACCTTATGTAGCATCTCATGCTTACAAATGTCCTGTGCTCTGCAGTATCTTGAGAAGAGAGCACTCTCAATTTTGATACTTGTGTAATATATGTAGGAGCAGAATGACCAGAAGTTGATTCCTGTCCCTTGAGGACACAGGCCTGTGGAGCTTGGGTCTCTAAGATATTCCCAATATTGACTTTCACCACACACCCTCAGATCCCTCCCTCTTTGCTATGTGACTCTGAAAAGCCCATGTGTGTGGGTGTTGCTGTGGTATTTACACAATACCTGCCCTGGCGTTGTTGTCTGGATAACGTGCTCATCTGCCAGCTGTATTTTGCTGTGCGTGATCTGACTATTGCTATTCCCTTCCCTCGCTGCTCCCATTTTGCAGGTGGAGGACTGCCCATGTAGAAATGCATAGCATCTTATGTGGGAAGTATTGGCAGCAATGGCTATATTTGCATTTACGCTACAAGTGTGTGATGAAGGAGAGGAGTTGTTAAAATAATACTTTTTCTTTGTATCGATGTGCAACATATGGCAAACTTGTAAGATGCTCAGCGTGGGCAGCTGTGTGTGCTGGCAAGGTGACTCAATGAGGAGTTAAGATTCCTGGATTTAGTATTTGCCTCCTTCTACCTTAAGACCTTTAAAAGTCATTTCATGGCATATGCTGCCGTTTTCCCTCCCACTTGTTATCTTCTCAGGTTAGCAGCAGGCTTCCCCAGGAGGTTTTTGCTGCATTTTATGTGATGTTCGTCATGGGGATACAGATACCATGGCTTAAAAAAGGACTGTCCATCAACTGAGCCATAATCCCTGACTGCACAACCAGTCCTATCCCATGGGGTGCAAGGAAAATGTTAATATAAGCCTAAATTAAAAAGGTTCAAGTTAACATGGTTGACTGGTTCTGGCATGCCAAGAGTTTACCATGTTCACCCTGGCTCACCTCACTGAAGAAATGGGGCAGGTCCAGATAACTCTGTGGTGCATGAGTCCTGTCCAGCCTGGGTTTTTAGGTGCTGCTGTCATACAAGCAAGTATGAAACTATCCTGAACAAGGGGAGCTGTAGAAAAAGAGCTAAGTAGTATTGCTACACAAATTCAATTTCCTTTTCCTAGGTCAAAATACACTTAACATCAGGGTTATGTAGGAATGGGTAACCAGAAGAATGTCTCATTCCTTCTGGATTATCAGCTTCAGATGATTTCTGTCATGTTCTGGATATATTTTTCCTCCTGCAGCAAAGATTCCAATATGGAAGGAAAATAAAATGGCAGGTTAATCTCGTTCCAAAGTTATCCAGACTCTGTCAATTTTATTTTAATGTAAATGTAAGAATGAGGTATCCTTTCCATTATTAAGTCAGAATATCCTTCCCTTCTACCCACCCTGCCCATACACACACACCCCCCTAGTGCTGCTGGTTGTGGTAATTAGCTCAATGTGCTAATAAGAGTTTCCAGGGAAAATGCTGACAGGATTAATTAATGGGTGAATTTCACTTTAATAAATGTATAGGCAATTTTCTAAATGCAGATGGCACCGTCCACCCTGATAGGGGCTCAGCCTAGAGCTACTTAATACAGTAAGTGTCTGGGGAAAGTGGTTAATTTGTAAAATGCTTCATGATACTGATTAGAAGAGAAATAATGCTTATGTTTGCTTCCCAATGCATTATTCATTTCTCAATAATTTGGAAATGTGGCATCTTTTTATATGTTCAGCATTTCCAGACCTGTCTATTGAATCACGAGAACGGAATGAACGTGCAGTGTCGTTAGTGCAGAGTCCCACGTGTTTCTCCTGCAAGCCTGCACCTCTCGTCAGTCATAAGGTTTATTTCGTATCATAAAAGCAAAGTGTAGCATCAGGACCCTTACTTTGGTTATAACACGGGCTAAGGAGAGTGACATACATTAAACCATTTGATTGCAAGCACCAGTCGTGCCCTTGCACATATGCTTGACAGCACCTTTCCAAGCAGTGCAGCTGGGTTAGGAAGGGTGGGGTGTGCTGTGCCGCTGACTCTAGGGGCAGTCAGGCTGTAGCAGCCCTGGAAAAGAGAGGAAAAGTCCTGGAAATTCATTCATTATTCTCTTTAAGTTCAACCACAATATGATGGTTGAACTCAAAAGCAGGATGCCATGTAGGATGCATAAGAACTAGCAAGCATCAGGAGGGTCCAAGCTCCTCCTTAAACGTGGCATTTATTAAGTTAATTTTGCCAGGCTACAATCCCAATCCTAATACAAGCACAGAAAAAAAAAAGTTCTTGCCTGTCAGATTCTGGTGAAGTTCAATATTTTGTAATTTGGTTTCCTTCTGACACAGTAATCAGCAATGTACACTGTTCAATACTTTTTTCTTTTTACCATGCCTTTCTTAGTTATGCACACATGCTGTTCTCTGGACAGAGATGGTCACATACAAATGCGCCTTCTCTTTTGGAAAGCTCAAGCCAGGTGCCAGTGTCCCAGTGCCAGGTACCTCCAGTCAGAGATGTGAGGGCAGAGAACAGTGCTTGACATCTGCAACTGATCCTAAAGGGAAGGGAGGGAGACATGAGTGGGTCTTGGGAGAGACTGGAACCTGACAGTGACTAGTGATGGATGCTTACAGAAGGATGTACAAGCAGCAAGTAGAGAGAACCTTCCTTGGTGTACCCTTCTTGCTTAGGAATAGTTGTGTTTGCGTGCATTCATGTACTGGTTATACTTATATGTCTGTTCCTGCTTATATACTTGTGGAAACATATATTTCCATTTTCTTGAGCTGGAGGATCCATTGCCATCTTTGTTTGTAATAGCACTTGATTATTTTCTTATGCTTTTTGTGTCTAATCCCTTTTACAATTCATCTGCACCTGTGTCTCATATCTTGTGATAATGATTTGCACATTTTAAGTAAAACAGTACTTTTTTGTTTCTTTTAAAACTTATTATTCTCTGGGAAATAGCAAACAGCCATTCTTCTTTGAGAAACAGCAAAGAGCCATTCTCTTCTGTTTTCTCAATGTCATTCATAATTTAACATCTGACTGTCTTACACCCATTCATTCATTCTCTTTGTAAATTTCAGTGGCCTCATATTTGTGGTCACTTCCCATAAAAGCCATTCCGTACCTTTAGTATCCTTACCTCTTTGTTTGTCAGTTCTGGCACATGCTTTTAAGGTAGGGAGACCAGAATGGTATTCAAGGTCTGAGTACCTCCATACTATGGCATAATGGTGTTTTCTGTTTTGCTCTCTGTTCTTCTCCTAATAACTCCTGACATCATATATACCTTCTTGACCATCACTGAGTAATGAGCTGGTATTTCGGAGAGCTATTCAAAGATCTCTTCCCCAGTGATAATAGCTAATTCAGAGCCCATCACTGAGCATACATAGTTAGGATTGTTTTCCTCCATGCACATTACTTAGCATTTATCAACATTGAATTTCATCTGCCATTTTATCCTCAAAGTCAGTCCACGGCATAAAATCCATCTGCAGCTCTTCATAGCCAGCTGTCATTGTTACTCCCTGACATTTTTGCAACATCAGCAAACTTTTTCACCTCACTATTCACCCCTTGTCCAAACCACTTATGAAAATGTTGGCCAGCACAGCTCCCCAGTGGTTATCTCCTTCATTGTGAAATACTGCCTCATCTTTTCCACCTTTTGTTTCACATCTTTTAACCACTTTAGATTAGTTATTAATCCTCATAGGAGGATTTTTCATGACAGCTCCATTTCTGTAAAAGCCTTCACGAGGGACCTGAGTGAGAGCTTTTTGGAAAAAAAGGGGGGTAAAAAAGTAACAGCGCAAAATTCCTTGTGCACAGAGGAAAAAGTACTATGAAGGTGGGTGAAGCAAAGCTTCTACTGATCTCATCGTACCTGAAGGTAAGAGGCAAGCAAATGGGAAATGAAATATCTGAGACAACTCTTTGGATGAAAAGACGTTCCACGTAGCCAGGGTGCTCTTCCAGGCAGCCAGGGAATCTCAGTCCTTGCAGAGCTTTGGAGCCTGACCAGAGAAGGCCATAAGAAACCTGATCCAGGTTTTAAATCATGCTTTCCGGTAGTCAGTGCGAAGACCCAAACCTCCACCCACAGCAGCTGCAGCTCTGGGTATCTTATTTGTCAAGTTCTCCTGTAACTGTCCTGGACAAAGGTAGTGTTCCTCTACCCTTCTGTAATGGTCCCCATGTACAACCCAAATCATGTCTTTGAGTAGTACCTGTGTACAAAATAATTTCATGTCCCTCATTTTACATAGCAAATAATCTTTCTCCCAGACAAATCTTGTATTAATTGTAATTTATTGCCACAAATTATTGTAATTAGAGATGGTTTGCTATTAATGGGCATAAAAAAGTGAATCACAGTTTAATTCAAGCTGCCATTTCATTATTTAATCACGACTTGCCTGTGTCCTCAGGCCAGCAGCAAAGGTGATGTATGAACTGCTCTGTCTGGAGAGTGCAGTGAGCTCCCCAGGTGGAACCGGGGCTCTGGGGTGCAGTTCATCACCCTGGTACACCTGGTAATGGAGAAACTGATTTATGTCTCAATTGAAAGGGCACAGCAATGTGAGCACATAGGCCTGCTGAGGAAAGAGGTTCAGCTCTTCTCTGATTCTCTCACTGCTCTGTGTGCACTTACCTCAGAGCAGCTCCCCTGGGCTCAGTGCAAGACCCTGAGCCAAACCTGAGCAGCTGTACACTGTGTTCACCCCATCTTACTCCCCACTGGGGGTCCTCCGCTTTCCTCTGAACTCAAAGCTTTGTTCAGACTACAAAGACCTGTAGTCTCAGGGGTTAAAAATATACCTGTATTCTTTGTTCTTCAAATAACTACAGTGATCATTTTCAGGATTTCATTTACAGTATTTGTTTTATTATTTTTTAAATAGACCTTAATTTACTGGGAGATAAAGGTCATAAACAAGAACTTCACAAAACAGTTTATATTAAATGTTTATCTCTTCAGTCTTCATCAGAGAGGAAAGTGTAGCAATGTACATTTGCATACTTCCTCTGTCTTTATCATACTGATCTTAGAAGAAATCCAATTCCTTTAAGAAGTCTTACATCATTAGCAATTCAACACAAATTACACTAGTTAAGCTTGAAAGGGAGGGTTGAAAAATGCTGTAGTTAAGGTTGAGAAATTTTCTGCAGGCACACACATCTCTGGTCCTGACTTACACTGCGCAGTGGCGTTACTGTATGAAGCAGTCTCAGAAGCTGCTGTAAATTGCATTTCTCTTGTTCCAGCCCATGCTATGTCATACCACCCATTGAACTGTGCAGGAAGTACATCTGTGCTGTGAATCATGGCCGAAGATGGATCTGGTTTAAAAATAAATGTTTTGCAGGTTTTTTTTAAGAGGTGAGCCCAAGAGCCCTGACTCGGTTCAGTATATGGCTGCAAAATGGTTGCTCCAGAGCCAAGACATGACACGATACGAGGTCGGCAAAGGAACGTGCTGCAGGGGTGAGGGGGCAGAGATGCATTGCTGCTCACCACGAACCCACAGCCTCACATGCAGACAGTTCGCCATCAGCCACTACTCTCATCTCCTTTCCCTGCCCTTTCATTCCCACCCGCCATGCTACCACCTGTGCTGTACTGGCACAAGTGGTTTTGTGACGGTGCTGATACAGATGAGAAATGACTTTGCAAAAAGGTGTGTTATTTTTCAGCCAAGTATGTACAGTGGTCATGGTCACCCTATGCTGCACAAATGACTGTGCCAGCACAACTGGTGGGCAGAGAAGAGCGGAAGAAAATGCTGAAGATGGAGTTGGGAGGAAATATGGGTTGACTGTCTTGTTACTGTCAATGTAGAAATGTACATGGTACAAGTATATCTGAAAAGTATACAGCCCAAGAAACAGCCTTTATGCCCTTCATGTCCCCCACAGTCCTACCACATACCCCACATCCAGACAGCAGGGTCCCCCACGCAGCACTCGGATAATGCCCACGCATGCGTGGGTATCCATGATCAGCTGACTGGCGGTAACACCCTCAGTGGTGGTGTTGACTTTGCAATGGTGGGATAGATGACACTTTGTCAGACTCCAGCAATACCAAGAAACATACCTCAGTACCACGCATTGTCACCAAGGTATTTCAGAAGTGTTTCAGGTGGCTGTGGGTGTGGGCAGAGAGTTTGCTTTGTTTCCTGACTAACCTAGTGCCTAATAGCGGAAGCAGCAGCACAAAACAGAGTGTCTCCTGAGAGGAACACACGTATCCTGGGAGACACATTGCTGAGACTGCCATAGACTGAGGGCGTGATTGTTTGGTATCATGAATGTTTGGACTGACGATACTGCTACGATGTCTGTGTGCCCCCATCACTACCCTGGAGCTCAGGGAAGAGCCCACACACAGGCAGAAGAGACCATGGGAGTGGGAGGAGGGGACTTCTTCATCACTATCCAGGTTGTGCTTCTGAGGTGTAGAGGGAAAACATAAACCCAAGCTCTGAAAAGTCCAGAACAACCTCAGCCAGTGCCCACATGGTTTTTCTGGGTTATTCAGGCTGGGATCTGTTGCAAAGCATCAGCTTGATTGACAGGAAATCTCATCAGTATTTTCTGTGCAGAGTGCCACGTCAGAGGGACCTGCCAGGTGAACTGGGGCTTTTTGGGGTTGCACAGGCAAAGGCAGGGGCAGGAGGGAAGAGCCAGCCATAGCGATGTTGCTGCCCTGGGTCTCCTGCTAAAGAATAAAGACATGGGAAAAAGCTCTGTTCTGTCTTTCTCTGTACCCTCACCAGCATGCCCGCAGCTTTTCTGCCATCTGTCTGTCTCTCTCCTTAAAACACAGACACAGATAAGAGTAGATTTGGCAAAAGGCAGGATGAAGGGTCTAAAAAGCACATTCCTTTCCCTGCTTGGGTCTCTTCTTGCAAAACCAGTGTTAATTTTTATTACTGTTACATAAAGCAAATGCTAAACAGCATCCATTGAGGAAAAACCAGAAGCCAGGCCGGTGGCAGAACAGCTGAGGTGCTAGAAGTGGGGCTGGTTGCCTGGCGAGAGGCTGATGCTTTCTGGCTGGGTCTGCTCTTCTGCACCGAGGGTGGGTGCTGTGTCCATGACTGCCAAAGCTGGAGCTAACCTAGAGCTGTCTTTATCAGAGACAAAGACGAATGTGGATATCTGTGAGGTTTCATCTTTTTACAGTGGAACTAGAAGAGTTTGTATTTAAGGATGCAACTGACTCCTGTGATAAATCTCTCCCTTCCTGCCTCCACCACACTCCTGTGCATGCAAAATCCTGTTTTCTCAGAAATTTCACAGGGTACATTTTATTTACAGAGCCAAAAGTCTGGAAAAATCAACAAATGCGCTACAGTTGTGCTATTTAAGCATTTTCTCCATCACAGTCCTTTCTGACATGAATCTTAGGTGTGTGCCCAGGTGAGCTCCCTGCTGACCTAGCTCTTCAGCCTGCAGATCCTTCTCACAAATTTGCAGTGTTTAAGGGAAGAAGGGAACCTCAGATCACCTGGGCAGGCTGTCTGTCTATCACAGACTATTACACTGCATTTGCTTACCTCTGCCTGGAGCCCAATTACTTGTTTGGGAATATGGGCATCTGGCCTCGGGTTGGTGATAGCTACTGCCTTTGGCACTAAGAGTTAGTGGTTAAGCACCCTGGCTGGCAGAGATCTGCACTCCACTTCCAAGCTGAATTTGTGCGGTTGCAGCTTCATTCCTTAGTTGCTATGACTCTCCTCTGTATCACGCAGTCCCTTTACAATCCCTGTTTTCTTTCTGAACAAGTTCATACAAATTGTAACAAGGTCAGCTCTTAATATCCTTTATAAGCTTTTGAGGTTTTTCACAGCAGCATTTTATCCAGGTCTCGAAAGGGGGATTTTTTTGGTAACTTCTTAAATATTGAACACCTTCCAAAACTGCAGAGGCCAGAAGTGGATACAGTGTGAGTATGCATGGTTAAAATAGCCCTTTCAGCCCCGGTTGGATATGCAGGAGTCACAAGAGCCCTTTAGGCATACAAAGGACAAGTTTTCCTTCTTTTCCCCTGAGTTCCTCATCCCGCCTTGGACACAGTCCTACTGTCCTGCTCCCTTCCCTACTGCTCTGTGACTGGCTCTGAGATTCAAAAGCCTTTTCTTCATAAGGCTTGGCAGACTGAGAAGTCCAGCTTATGGTGCATGGCTGTCCTGTGCCTTCCACCGGTCACCGGGCCATCTGCTGTTCTCCTGGCCACTGGGGAGACCAAACCCTGCTGACTCCTGGCAAAGCCACACCATCCCACACATGCTTGCTGAGTGCTCTGGTGCCGCTGGCAGCTGCTTGCCGAGAGGTCAGAAGCTGGCTTGTCACTCCTTTCAGGTGTGAAATTTTTAAAACAATTTATAAGACATTCCTTTTAACATCTTTTAAAGATGGAGCGATGCAAGAATCTGGCCATATAATGGAAAATGCAGGACCAAGGACAAGAGACCAAAGATGGAAATGAGGCGGAAAACAAAATGAAGGTCCCAAGGCCTCGGGCATACATCTGAGTGACTGGGTCCACCAAACCCCTGCTGTGTGCTGGCTGCTGGGGCCCAGCTGTTCCTGGGAGAGCTTTTAGGTGGTGGCAAGGCAAGGCAATCAAGGAACCATTAAGGTTGGAAAAGCCTTCTAGGATCATCAAGTCCAGCCATCAACCCAACACCACCATGCCTCCTAAACCATGCCCTGAAGTGCCACATCTACAGGTTTTTTGAACACCTCCAGGGATGGTAACTCCACCCCCTCTCTGGGCAGCCTCTTCCAATGCCTGACCACTCTTTCAGGAATGACATTTTTCCTAGTATCCAATCTAAACCTCACCTGATGCAGCTTGAGGTCATTTCTTCTCATCCCATCACTTGTCACTTGGGAGAAGAGACCAACACCCACCTTGCTACAACTTACTTTCAGGTAGCTGTAGAGGGCGATAAGGTCTCCCCTCAGCCTCCTCTTCTCCAGGCTAAACAACGCCAGCTCCCTCAGCTGCTCCTCAGAAGACCCTTCACCAGCTTCATTGCCCTTCCCTGGACATGTTCCAGCAGCTCACATGTCCCTCTTGTAGTGAGGGGCCCAAAACTGAACACAGTAATGGAGGTGTGGCCTCACCAGTGCCGAGCACAGGGACATGATCACTTCCCTGCTCCTGCTGGCCACACTATTCCTGATACAAGCCAGGATGCTCTTGGCCTTCTTGGCCACCTGGGCACACTGCTGGCTGATATTCAGCTGGCTGTTGACCAGCACTCCTCGGTCCTTCTCTGCCAGGCAGGTTTCCAGCCACTCCTCCCCAAGCCTGTAGTGTTGCATGGGGTTGTTGTGACCCAAGTGCAGGACCTGGCACTTGGTCTTGTTAAACCTCACACAATTGCCCTCGGCCCATTGATCCAGGCTGTCCAGGTCCCTCTGCAGTGCTTTCTTACTCTCAAGCAGATCAACACTCCCACCCAATTTGGTGTCATCTGCAAACTTACTGATGGTGCATTTGATCCCCTCATCCAGATCATTGATAAAGACATTAAACATAAAGAACTGGCCCCAACACTGATCCCTGGGGAACCCTGCTTGTGACCAGCCACCAACTGGATTTAGCTTCATTCACCACAACACTCTGGGCTTGGCCATCCAGCCAGTTTTTTACCCAGCGAAGATTACACCTGTCCAAGCCATGATCCGCCAGCTTCTCTAGGAGGATGTCAGCCTCCTTGTCAGGGACAGAGGCCAAGCCCAACCACGATGTCTCACCTTTGATGAGCAGTGGGAGAACAGGGTGAGAAAACTGCTGCAGCCCAGACAGGACGGGGTAACCTGGCCTGGCACACTCACCTGGTTGGGTTTTACGTCTGTCTTGGGGGTCTGGATAATTGCTGTGATTTGCAGAGGTCCCCCAGTAGCAGCTCCAGCATTTCATAAGTCTTCACTTAGGAGGTTACTGTAGAAGCCCATTTAAAAATCATCCTGGTGCAAAAGCTCATGGCACCTTTGCTCTTGCCCATGCATCCCCACACAACCTGAGCATCTCCAGCCTTTGGAAGTAGCTGTGAGAAGGGTGGACAGTTCAGCCTTCCCTAAATTCATGGATGCATAGTTCATCATGAGGACATTGAGCCCAATTTCCAATGGTGCAAAAAGATGCAGCTCCTGTTAAATTCAGTGCAGAACCAGGCATATAAACCAAACCTGAATTTCAGCTGGAGTCTCTTTATTCTGTAATAAATTCCTAAACGGATTGTCAGGTTTGATATTCTCACATAAATGTCTAATTAAGGAAAAAGCAAACTTCTGCTTCATAAAATCCCTGATTGATAGTACTAATAAAATGTCATAAATGCAATGAATGTTGTGATAATGCTTTTAGAGACTAATTGCCTTTCATTATCATTAGCACAGAACTGATCAGCATCCAGACTAAGATACTGCTGTGCCATGGTGGTGTCACCACATGCAGGACAGGGACTGGTCAGGAGGAAGAGGAGAAACGAGGGGTCATTGTGTCAGTGGCTGGGATTGGTACCTTTCTCATCTCTCCCTGGGCTGGAGACCACCTTATGGCCCCAGGAGCGGGGAACCCTGTCCCCAGGCCCTTGGGAGTTCACCAACACGGGCTGTTCCCAAGCATGGTCTGCTCTCCATCCCGCAGAGCATCACCCTTGTGGCAAGGAGCTGAGTGTGAGGACTGTGGCTTCCACCACGGCAATTTGGGGAACCCCCAGCTCAGTGCCTTGTCTGTGTTTGAGGGAAGGAGGAGGCTATTGCCTGACTTGCACGACCTGGGGCAGGGATGCAGGCAGAGCTTTGCTTTGCGGCTCCCTTGGCATCACACCAGTGAGCTCTCCTGGCATCCTGCGCTCACCCCTACCCCAACGTACAAGAGTTTTAAAGTTGGAGATGGTTGCATGGAAATTATGTGCAAATGTGCAAATTATTTCATTATGTTGCTGGCATGAAATGCCACAAACAGAGCAGATAAAAGCTTGGCAGCTACAGAGATGAGGAAAGAGAAAAGGAGTTCAAAGAGGGATGCTAAGCTCCCTCGTCCTCCTCTTGCCCTCTACATGAGCAAGCTGCAGGGGGAAAAAAGCCTGCAGGCTGGCCTGGGAAAGCGTGACGTCTCCACCTAGCTTTCCATGGCTACCTCCATCCTGTTTGGTTAATACAGTTGAACATCGATGCTTTGGCTGGAATTTATTCACATATTAAGCTGCATCCATACCATGTTTGCAGTATGTGTGTGTTCTTCCCAGCCTCACCTAGTAAATCATGAGTGGTAGAGAGAAGAAGGGACCAGGAGCTTCTGTTTTCTTTATCCTCCAAAGGAAAAAGTCAAAACCGACAGTAAGAAAATATTTTTTTCCATAATTTGTTGCCTAACACAGCAGTGCCAGGGGTCAGGAAAGTCCTGCAGAGGATGAGGCATGTACATCTGAAACACCTGGAGTTAAAACGCGGAGGCTGCTGTCACTGACCTGGCATCGCTCTCGCCCCAAGCGCCACAGCCAACCTGGGAGCCCTCCTGTTCCAAAACCCTAACCCTGGCTAGCTTCTGCTGGCCACGTCCAGCCGCGCACTAGGAGCCTCAGCAATTAGATCGTTTAATAAACCATCTCATTTCGGGCTGTTTTGTGTAAAGCATTTTACCTGGCTTTATTTCTCGCATTGCTTTGTATTCCTTCAAACTCCAACCCTGCAAATCGATGCGGTGCCACTATTGTTGCCTCTAAAATGTTTACTCCTGGCTCTCTTTAGGACCTAAAAGGCTGAAAACTGCATCGTAATTGCCCAATTAGTCCTAATGCTGCGTGGTGTTGACTGTTTAGTTACCATATATTGTGTACAGAACTAATTGTGGTGAAAGTAAATGAATGTGAAGGAAACAAACAAGCTACTAGAAAATAATTACTTGGAGTGTTTCTTTTTAGTACCTGTACCGCAGATTTCATTATAGTCAACAGCTTCTAAAGCTGCTTGAAATAGCGGTATTTGTCATTTTCATAGAAACTTGATAATGACATTAATTTATCTTAATGGTCTGTTCTATTGTTATAAATAGTAAAATTAGCTTAAATTGTCTTGCTTTTGCTGGTTTTGGATGGCTCCAAAGGGCCCCACAACAGCAGATGAGTAGATAATTTGGTGTGCTTGACAGATTTCCAATAATTTGTTATGTGGAACATGAGGTAATGCTAGTACCATTAATGTTCATTTTCCTCTAAATTCATTACTGCCCTTTTCCCTTTTATCTTTTTTAATGTCTGGGCCATTTTTCTATATTTCAAGTGGAGCTACAAAGCCTATTCATATTCAGCTATAGTAGCTATTAACATTCTGCACATAGAGAACATCATGTAGAAAAACAGCTCTTTATGAAATGATGAGGCTGGTGGCTATTTATGCTGCAAAGTAGGCAAAATGGGTTGTTTGCTGGTATTAGGGATTGGCTGTAATTAAGTCAAATGTAATTTTAAAGAAATTTAAATGTTTTCATTTTTATAGCCAAGGTAAAACACAATTCAGGGAAATTCTAAGAAGGTGTAAATGCATTAATAAAAACTATTTTTCCTGTTTTCTACCACTCCTGTTTAAACTTCACCGAGGATTTTATGCACAGCTAGTTATTTGCACAATATTTTCTACCCAATTTAAACCTAATTAGTCTTGGGAAAGTATTAAAATTAACAGTACTTTTATGTGTGTTTGCTGATATGGTAATGATCTGAACAAATAGGAGAGCTTTCCGTCAGGGAAGAATTATTTTGCTTTCTCCTTTTCTTCCTTTTTACTTTTGTATCTAATCAACATCAGCATCCTCCTCTCCTCCAGGTGCAGAGAAGCAGAGTAATGGAAGGGGAGGAAGGGGATGAGGTTTCGCTACCCAGATCTCGCCAGTGTGTATGTAGCGTATATGAAAAACCCAAGCAGGAGCAGTGAGACATGAGGCTGGACACCATGGGGTGACTCTGGAGGGATGTCCACATCCCCATCATGGGCAGGCCAGGAGGTGAGATGCGCTTTGCTCTGGGAGAGGATGCCCTGGTGGTGCCTTGCTGGTGAACGGTGGCAGTGGTGCTGGTGGTGGTGGTGAGCCCCTGTTCCGCCAGGCACGAGAGGGACGGCCATGCAGGCACCCCCCCTTCTCCTGCAAAGTGCTTGGTGAGCTGTAGATTTTGGCAGGCCAACCTGAATACTTCCACCAAAGGAGGTTGTTCTGGTGAAACTTCAAAGAGAAAGCACTCCTGAGTGATGAAAGTATTTTTTTAAATTGCCGTTTCATAAAATCTCAGTGTTGTCTTTCAGGAAAGGCATCAATGAGAACATTCTTAATTTCTGTATTATTTTTACATTATGTTTAGGTTTCACAGAATCACAGAGGGATTGAGGTGGGAAGGGAGCTCTGGAGGTCATTTGGTCCAACCGCCTGCACAAGCAGGACCACCTGCCAGTCACCCAGCGCCATGTCCATATGGCTTTTGGATATCTCCAAGGAGTTATGAGTATCTCCAAGCATCCTGGTGTTACATTAACATATTGTGATGATTTATTAATGTTGTCTGATGCCCGGGAGGGGAGCCGAAATATTCTTCGTTGCTTAAATTTTCTTGTGTGCTATCAAAACAAGCCTCTCTTGGGAACTTTATATCTGACTTATTAGAAGGACCGCTGCAAAGCTCTAGCTATCTGTGGTAGGGTTCATCTCACCTACCTTTAGACACTATTGTGAAAAAGTTGGTACCTCGGCTGCTCATCGCCTGCTCCCTTTCAAGAGAAGGAAAAAAGCTTTGTCCACAGTGTGAGTCGTCTGATTTATTTTAGACAGCTACGTTAGGGTGAGATGAACAGCACCTAAAAATGCCAGCTTCTCTCCATTAAGGAGAAAGGAAGCCCAAGTTCCTGGGATAAGAATTAGGCATCAACACAATGGATGTCTGTGCCTGGGCAGAGCATCTCTATCCTCGCGCCTCACTTCCAGACCATTGGTGGGAGAGACACCTGTCTCGTGAAATTCTCCTCTATTGTGAAGCTCCCAGGTAGCTCAAAGGTTGTACAGTTACAGCTGTGTTTTGCTTCAAGGTATCGAAGCGCAACATAATTATGCATTGCAAAGTCTTTGTGGACTTCCAAAGCAGGTGTTTCTTACCAAGTTTGGGCTGAAGCTTACCTGCAGTCTCCCTGAAGGTCTATTTTGCTGTCCATGTTTTGCATATATATGTTTTAAATCTTTCTTTTTAAAGATGTGTGTGTTGTATTTTTAAGTTCTGGAGATGTCACTGTGCATGCTGAATTTTAAGAAAGCCCTTTTTGTCTGTCGCTGCTCCTGAGAAATATATTGACTTGACTGAACATTTATAATTAAAATATCTGATATTCAAAGCTTCCGCAGACTCACCGAATGACAGTCAGACACACCTGGCTGAAGCTGGAAACGGCACATTTTATCTGCTGTTTGCAAGTGTCTGTCACAACATGCCAGGTTTGCTTCTCACTCCCTGGTTAGCTTTTATCTGTTTGACAATGAAAAATCGCACTAAATGACAGGGAAATTTGCATCACGAAGATGCATCTCTCTGCTCAGCCTTCCTTCCTTGTCACAAAGTCAATAGGTTTTTCATTTCAGCGTCACAACCCATACAATTCATAAAAAACTCTTTCAAGCCCAGGTGAGCAGCTCCTTATTCTTTGCCATGAATGGGAGACAGCAGGAAAGCAACACAGCATCTGAAAGATACAGCTGATAAAATATTTACCCTAAACCGAGGAAGATGCGCATCTGGCTGCTCATTCGTAACATAGTAACGGAAGAATGAGCCGCAAGCCTTGCGTCGTATTCATTTCAGTTGACTTTACCTGGAGTCCTTTAGAGGAAGCTGTGGCCGGTGCCCAGGAAGACCCTGCCTGCCCGTGGCAGCTGATGACCCCCACGAGGCCACCGGCGTCAGGCAGCGGCGTGATGGCTGGGCCAGCCGTCAGAGAGGCTCTGAGCAGGCGGCTGGCGGCGTTGCCACTAAAACCTCCTCTTTCAGGGCTTTACTACACGTGTCTAAAGGTTGATTTAATTTGGGGCCCTGCACAGAGGACTTTGTTTAGGGAGAAAGGTTTTGGTATTTCAAAGAACAGGTACTTGAATGCTCCAGCCATGAGAAATGGCAATAGCTAAGGACCTGTGGCTTCTTGTGCTAACAGGGCACAAATTAAGGCAAAGGCAAGCCATTACAGACACCTCTTGTTGATAATCCATGTGTGGCGTAGTTGTGTAGCCCACAAGACCATAATATATGCAAAGACCTGGATGTAGTTGATCTATTTGATAATAGAATTAACAAATTTTGGCAAAAAATGAAGGATTTTCTAAAAGCAGACAAATGCATCAGATTTCATTAGATTAGGGCAAATTTTCCTCTGCCCCATGCAGGATGGGCGAGAAGCAGCAGCTGTCTGCCAAAAGACGTTTCTGCAATGCTTCTCAGTTGACTCCGCTCCTGGTAAAAAATAAAAATCCCTCCCCCTACCTTCCTTGCCAACAAAAACAATGAGACACTGAAATAAAATGAATTAAGTGTAGACAGAAGCATAGCTGCTGCTGGATGCCTTCAAAGCCTGCCCTGGGGTTGAATCACCTGTCCTGGCAGTAGCTTGCAGCAGCAGTGCTGGTCCAGGGGTACTGGGTGGGTGGTGGGGTCAGTCCTTTCCAGGTCTTGGGAAAGGTAGAGATTACATGAAAGGTGAGGGGAAGGTGAATTAGCAGAGAAAGAACCAAATGAAAAATGGGTGTTTGTGTGCTTTTTTTTTTTTTAAACCTAGCTAAGACTGATTTACAGCTGGGTAAGAAAGCAGAGCCATGCCTCGAGGAACTGTGAGTCTGGAAGGAGAACAAACAATTGAAATTCAGTCTTGCCCATGCTGGGCCACCCAAAGGCTGCAAACTTGTAGCTAATTATCTATAATTTGTTACCTATAACATATAGCTTGTTATAGTTAATTATATGGGTAATACATAGATCATAAAAATATATTACCCATAAAATATGCTAGAAAATTACCTACTGTTCCCCTGTCCTGAGGTTTTGATTGATTATGCCCCCTTGTTCCCGACCACATCCAATCTTGCCTCCTGGATGGGAAGCAGGATACTACTAAAACAGGTCCTTGTGCAAGCGCTGCAGTTGCACATGGCTCTCGGTGCAGGCTGGGGTGTTTCAGAGCATGTTGTTGGAAATTGGTGTCAATCAACCTCTGAGAGGGTACCTGAGGAGGCCAGTGCTGTACAGGTTCATGTGCATGGCCGTTGACTGAGGGGATATTTTCCTGCGAGTGTGTGAGTCCCAGGAGAAAAATATTTTTTTATGGTTGATGTCTCATTAGATTTCTGGCAGATGCTTTTGGAGAAAAAACAGAGAGTGTAAGTGTTTCATTCAAGGAGTTCCTTGCAAAATACAGTTTCTTTAGATTGCAGTTCAGGTTGCTCCAGACAGCTGAAAGACATGCTCTGGAAATACAACTATTTCTGATGTCAGAAAAAGTACTGAAACTCACACAGGTGATGCTATCAGCCAGGGGAAAGGCAGTAAAGCTGGCAACAGTGACACATGAACACCCCCTGGCAGGGCACAGTGTGTGGGAGTGAGGACTGACCCTGCATCCCTGGGGGACAGCCTGAGGAGAGCACTTCTTGGGCAGGAGGTGGGTGTGCTCGGGGCTCTTCGTGCCTTGCTAAATGAACCAGGACTGGGGAGCCAGCTCCAGCTCCGGGCTGCTGGTGGCACTTAGCGCCTGCTCTGCTTTGGCTTCACAGTAAAAACGTGTTCACTAGATGGGAGGTAAAAATGTGGACACTGAAATGGTGTCCATAGAAGAATAAGGCACAGGATTACAGGTTTCCAAAAACACCATGGCTGGTGCTGGAAAGCAGTGGCTGCAGCACAAGCTAATGGGGATCAGCCTATTCGGCAGCTGCCTGTGCAAATGCCAGCACCAGGAAAAGCTTCCTGGTTATGGGAGACAACGTTGACCGAAAAGGCTGAGCAGGTGAGCAGGTACAAGAGTGGACTTGCCAAACGTGTTGAAATGTTTCTTGGGTGAGCTGTGGCACTGAAGGAGCGGGCAGGGCTGGTGGTATGCAGGTGGTGATGGCGGAAGGAGAGGGGGTGGCCCCGTGGTACACACACTCCATGGCGAGAAAGCCCCATGGTTGGTCCTGCTGGTTATTGTCACTGCTCTGGACCTCTGGTATCCCCAGTGTAGAGGAGCAGTGGGACTGGTTTCACCACGGGAGGTGCAGAGTTGGATGCTGGTCCATCCTCAGCCCAGTTCATATGCAAAAGGCACGGGAGAAAGAGGGACCACTCACTTTTCCGCTCACCTGGAGAGTGACACCCTAGATGCAGCTCTGCTCGTCAGGCAAGAAGCTATGAAAGGAGGCAGATGCAGCAGAAGACATGTGAGCTCTTTTGCCCCTGCCTATGGGGCAGGTTAACTGGGATGTAGGAGGGGGGGCTGGCTGCTCTTCCCCTGAGATCGGTTGCAACCCGCCAGCAGCACTCCAAAATTTGTTTATTTATCACAGCTTGAGTTTAACTGAGCCGAGCTGGAGATGGGGTAACTGAAATTCAGCAAGTCTCGGAATATTTGCTGTTCTGCCCCTGCATGAACCCACACAAATCTATTTCTCAAGGTTTATGGTAAAACCCATTTGTGCAGCTCAGGCCAGGCTGGAGCTCTTTTCTGCATCATTAATTCCTTGGCTTGTTTTTCTTTTTTCAAAGTTCTCTGCAGGTCATTCCCCCCAAGTGCAGTGAGGGATGGAAGAGCATGTTGAAATCATTATCAATAAACAGTTACATCTTGAAGCTACACAGAGCCATTATTTCACAAAGATGCGAACAAAATGGTTTTGCATCGTGTGAATTATTTTCCTATTTGAAACACAGAATCTCTCTCAAATAGCTTTAAAACCCATATTGTAGTGAAGCATCCAGTTTGTTCCATTAACTACTCACGGAGTCAACTGGAGAACCACTGTTATTAATTTCAATGGAAAGCTAAAATGCAGTTCATTTTCTGTAATTGCAGGCCCATCACCTAAAGACGCAGGAAAAGCTTTTAATCCAAGGCATTTTTAGAAGGGTATGATTACATCGCATATCTTCATAAGGTGCATAATTACCAGGGTGTCAATCACAAAGAAACACAAAGAGCCAAACTTCCCGGGCTGTTAGAGAGTGGTCCCCCCTGCCTCCCTGGGACCACGTGGCTCCGCTGGTGCGTGGGGTGCTGGGGTGGGTGCTGGAGGCGGGGGAACCTCTCTGGGACCCAGCTGTGATGCTTCCCCCGTGGCTGGGAGCAGCGAACCCAGCAGCTGTCCCGGCACCAAGTTGCACCCCCAGCACCAATTGTGCCTGCAGTGATGGAAAGCCCAAAATACCCCTTAGGCCTCCCGGGACCGCACGCTACCTGTCGGAGGATGATGCAGAGAAACTGTGAGCCCAGAGGAAGCATTAGCAAGCTGGAAGGTGCCTTGGAAAAAGCAGCACTTAAAAGGTTGTGGGGGAGCGGCTGAGCATCATGGCAGTGGGACAGGGGATAGGGAATGTGCTAAAACAGTGGAAAGCTTGGGAAGAAAAAATGTAGGGGTAAATGCTATTTAGTTTAAGGATGAGGAAGTCTCTGTGAGGTGCAGAATACTCAGCAGAATAAAATCTCACTCCAAGGGCACAGGATGAGGGCTGTGGCAGTGTGGTGGCTCCTGTCCCGGCTGCCCTCACAGACATCGCCCCATGCCAAGCTGCGAGCTACACTCACACTGCAGCCAGAAGGGTCTATGCGGTTTAAATTCGAGGTCTTTGCTACCTTGACTCTATTCAATCAAAACAAATCGCATAGCTCCTCTAGCCTGCTTGTGGGAAGAAGAAACTCCAGCTGGAGGGAAGAAGAAAGTGAAGCATTTGGTTTTGAATTATTGCTTGGCTGTTTCGCTCAAGGAGGGCCAGCCGTGATTGCCTGCTGCGATTCAAGGCTGCTGCAGCCCAGAGGCATACCAGCACAACTTGCAGCCGTGGGCAGAATTTCAGTGCAAGGCCACCATTTCCAAGCAGGGTCCTTTGTACTCACAAACATGAATCACAGAGGAAACTCAAATCAGTGGAAACACACAGACGCCAGAAGATGGACCCACTGAAATCAGGCGTTTGACGTGCATTGACAGCCCCTTTCCTTCAGCTCTTGTCTCCAGTCCTCTCCTGCATGAAGCACTGATGGATGCTGAGTGGTGGCTGCAACAGCAGAGGCGTGACACAGCTGAAGCTGTTTCTTTCCAGGGCTGCTTCACCAGTAAAGAGGAGTCACCTCTTGCTGCGTTCCACAACAAGGGAGGACTAAGGTGGGTAATAGTGGTGGCAGAAGTAGCTGTTTGGGAAGCAGTTCAATTAATAAAAAGAAGTAAGAAACAGAGAGGTCAAGCCTTGCCTCTGCTGTGCTGCATTTAATCTGCACATGTGTGCAGGACTTCAGGCTCCCGTTTTTGTTTTTGCTTGTTGTTTGTTTTTTTTTTAGCTGGCACATTTCCCCAAACACGATAACATTTTTTAACTTTAGTGGATGACATTTTGTAATATGTTTAAGGATCTGTAATATTTTATGCTTGTAGATTTTGTGATTGTTGCTCCAATATGGCACTGATGCCAGTATTAAAGTTTAATATGATTAGAAAGCTCAATTGTATAACCATGGGGTTATACTCTTTATCTATTCTAATCTGATTAAAATGCTTCTCTTCAGTAGCTTTCCACAATCGCTTTATAGCAAAACCTGGGAGCAAAGCCACCAGCACTTTGGTTTGTCCCAGATTGAAAGAAATACCAAATGGGTTCCTTAATTGCGTATTTCATTCGTTGCCATACAAAGCTGGGTCCAAACTGCAAACCCACCTCCATTTAGCTTTAGTGGAGCTGCTCGCTGAGAAAGGGCTTGTGGAACCCTTCCGATGCCTGGGCTCACCCTGAGGCTGGTTAAGGTTCAACACCTGCCTGCTTTAGGGGCAGAAAAAAAGGCAGAAAAAAAAGGCATTTTGGATCTTGCTGCCAGGTGCAGAGGTTGCTAAGCAATGAAGTCACTACAAGTAGCTAATGTCACGGCTACATCTAAACCCCATCATAGCATTAAATTCATCATTGTAATTAAATTCCCTCACTGTCTACAGTATCACCTCCCCTATGTGATGTGTCTTGCCCAGCCTAGTAGTAAACTAGTTAATGCAAGAGAACACATCCAGCCCTAATTTCACAGAAAATGTGCTGCAGAGAATGTGATAGTCCATTAATAGGTAAAAGCATGAAGAGTGATCTCTGTTTTAGTAAAACTTACCTCCTCTCCTTCAGCTGCTCCTCTAAGCATTACCAACACTGGTACATAGCTCCTGAAATAGTGGTGGTTTTGCACCACCATACTCTACGCTTTGGGGGTAAAGCAGAGCTGCTGGATGAACCCCCCACACAGCAGATGTTATTCTGTGTACTATGGATCTGTAGCATTAGGCAAGCCTAACTCTGAGACCAGACTTAGAGTGCTCCTGATGTGTTTACATGAACACTTGCAGCTGTACCTTAGAAAGCAGGGGTGGTTGTTTTGCAGACCACCTCCCTGCAAGATGCCCAAGACTGAGTCACCTCTGAGACTATGATGGCTGACTCTGGTGTCCCCAAAGCTGGCATTTGCCACTGCAGCAGGCTGCTGCAGGATGAAAAGCGGCCTCAGTGCCACGGCCTCTTCTCTCTAAACCTGAGCCATGGTCCAGAAGGGGAGTTGAGGTGTTTAAGGTAGCTACTACTACTTGGGAAGGAGGGTGAAGAGGGGCAGCCCCTCCTAGATGCAATATTTGCCCCTAAGGGTCACAGAAGAGGTTCTTCCCTTCTATCTCTTGCCCAAGCCCTCCCCCTCCTACGATGGGAGTGGTTGGCTCTCATTCCTCCTTTGGCAAAACAAACTTGGCTTTCCCTCCTAAGGAGCGTGCTGTTTCTGCTTGGCTGTGCTTGCAACCCACAGATTCCTCCAGCCAGCCTTTACCAGCATAGTTTAACAACAAAAACAACTTCCAAACCCAAACACATTCCTCCTCCATCTAAAACAGCTTCAGGCACAGTGAATGCCATGGCTGATGCTGAGCAGGCTCCGGCACCTTTGACCGGACTCTCAAGCCTCTGATTTCTTGAGTTGTCTGAAGTTTTCTGCGTCTCTACAGAAGGGAGCTCATCACCAGCATATCAATTGCAATGCATCACTGAGGTGGGCGTTGCATCCGTATTGCACTGCTAACATTCAGGGGACCCATCCATGCGATATGGCAACACACAGAAGGGCATCATCAATATTTGGCTGGAATTAAGCTTTCTTATCCATGTAACATTATTTGAATTGTCCCAGAAGCATGAAGTCTAAGGGTTTCTCCATCCTCCGGGCAACAAGTTATCTAAGACTTGTTCTTCACTAGCTGGACAGATTTATGTCAGGTGTGATGAGGCCATTGCAAATAATTTTCTGCCTCTCCTTTTTCTATGTGTCAGGGGAGATCCACTTTTTAGGTAAATAAGCTTTCCTAGAATTTGCCTGAGAAAACTAGGAGGACGATGTTCACTGACCTTCCTTGGTGTTACAACATCTTCTTGGGCCGTGTGGCATCAGACATGTGTGGACTTAACTCTGTGTTTGCCATCATTGCTGCCCTGCCTGGCATACTCATCCTTTTAACTCATCAGGATCTCCTACCTTCATTTGTCAACAGATTTTTATGACCCATTAACATTGCCTCAGAAGTAAATGGTCAAGCTCCTTAACTAAAAGGAACTTGCCTTGCTTCTGTTATTATCTGGGTCACACTATATCTGAGAACCGGGCTTAGATTTTCATAACACCTGCCCCAGACCTGACAATAAATGAATTCTTAATTCTTTTGTGATGCTGAATTTTCCCCTCAGTTGTTCCTGACTCTAACTAGGAAGTTTAGAGTGGCAAATGAAATATCACTGGCATGCTGTGAAGCAGAATAGAACTGTTTTACAATCTTTGCTGGAGATCCCTAGGGTTGTTTGGGAAAGGTGTTCCTCCCACAAAGCTCCAGCCCACAGATAATGAGGTCCCAACATCTCACATAACAGCTTTGTGCACGTTCAGCTGCAAAAATGAATTCATTAATCTGCCTGTAAATCAAAACTCTGATGGTCTGGCTCTTATAGAATCACAGAATGGTAGGGGTTGGAAGGGACCTCTGGAGATCATCTTGTCCAACCCCCTGCTTGAGCAGGCACACCCAGAGCAGGGGGCACAGGAACGCATCCAGGCGGGTTTTGAATGTCTCCAGGGAAGGAGACTCCACAGCCTCCCTGGGCAGCCTGTTCCACTGCTCTGGCACCCTCACAGGAAAGAAGTTTTTTCTCATGTTTAAGTGGAACTTCCTGTGTTCCGGCTTGTGTCCATTGACCCTTGTCCTGTCATTGGGCACCACTGAAAAGAGTCCAGCCCCATCCTCTTGACACCCACCCTTCAGATATTTATAAGTATTGACGAGGTCCCCCCTCAGTCTTCTCTTCTCCAGACTGAACAAACCCAGGTCTCTCAGCCTTTCCTCATAAGGGAGATGCTCCAGTCCCCTGATCATCTTGGTAGTTCTTACCTTACAAGAAGTGCAAGAGCTAATAACCTACTGGCAGGTGTGACTGGTTTCTTCTGCATTTCTGTACGTAGGCATGGTTTTGTTTTAAAGGAACTTATCTATTCATAGCCGACTAACTACTGCAAGGAATGAGAATCCAGGTTTGGGGCAACATTACTGCAAATCATTAAGAAATTGCTTTTAGACTCATTCCAGCTTCACAGACGTCTAAAGATAGAGCATACTTGCCTGCGGGAGATGGAGATGGGAATTGATTACCAGGAGACTCAAGTTTCAGCTGTAAAACTGATGTTTCCAGCAAGACTGTCTCCTTGCATCAAATCTACGCTGTGAAAACATCCTCCAGCTGATCGGCACCAGCTGGTGTTGAAGGGAAAAAGCAAACGCTGCTTGTGGCAAAGTACCGTACGACACAGATCTTGCCTCTGCTTTAGAAACACTTTTCAGTGCTGGAATTACTGTTTAAACAGCTGGTATGTTACCCTGGCGGGATGAGCATGCCCTCAGACTCTTCCGGTACATTCACTAACTGTAATTTATGATAAATCACCACAGGGGAAAAAAAAAATAAAACCTTTAAACTGAGTCTGCATTGAGCTACGCGTATCTTTTGCAAAGAGTGAGACAATACTTTGAGTTATTAAAATGAGTAGAATGAACTTTTATTTTCATTCATCCTTCATTAATACCATACAATTAGATAGCAATATCTGGGGAAAAAAAAAAACTTGAAATAATTTAAAACAGAAGGCACAGAAAACCAAACCCAACTACGTAGCTACAAGAGAAAAGGGAGAGATGATTCAGGAAGGTAATTAATTCAGAAAGGTTTTATCGCTAGACATTCTGATCAGAAGCTACCGCACACAGAAACAAAACTGCACATTTTAAGCTAACCCATGCTTTTGTTACATACACATATAAAAGAAAAAAATCTAAAAATCTGATTTTTGCAGGGTTTTGAATGAAAAGTGTAATTTTTAAAATAAAAAACCATTAGATCTAGTACATACGTCATAATCTTCACTAAAGTCTACACTAAGATGTACTTTACAAAAAAACCTGCATGAAGAGCAAAGCATACAGTTAAACAGCATCTGGGGATGGGAGGAAACTTGTTCTTAAATCAGTTAGGGTGTCAAATAAGTTTGGTGTTTGCTTCAGAAACAAAAATTCTCAGCACAGTAATATACTGCGGAGGGCATTTTTTGTATTTTAATATAATCAACTTAAACCGATAGCATACATTACAGAGAGGAATAAAACCACTTCATTCATATGAGATTTTTACCATTTTTTTCCAAAAGAGTAACTTTATTTCTTTTGAAAACAAAGCTACTGGAACTAATGACATGCGATAATATGCCCCAATATTATACTGGCTAAGTCTGAAAATAAAGTTCATGCTTCACAATTGAAATATGCTGTGATTCTCAAATACATTCTCTGGTAATCAATAATACAATACAGACGTCATTCATAAAATGAGTTCAGGTTGGCAACCTGTTTATAAATGAAGGTCTTTTTCAAATACGCAGAACACTGACAACGCACAGGGTTAGCTCCAGGTCAGCACATTTCTTTCTGCGCTCAGCCCCTCTTTTCTTAAACAAATGGGTGCTTAGCCTGCAAATATCATGGAAAGGCAAAGTCTAGAAGTTACAGGTTGGTTCGTAAAAACACTAAATACAATCCAAGATAAATAGTATTACTCTTACTGACAACTTAATAGCAGGTGCTCTCTAAAGGGAAAAAAAATATCCTGAAATGCAAGAGAGATCGTTTCAGCATTTGATATCAAGGCATTTGCACATTTGTCAGGAGGTGAGGGAATAAAAGTGAATTTTGCAGCTTACTTTGCAGTTGGACTTGAATTCAAAGAGCCTTCTTTCTAGCCTGCCCACCTGTAAACCATAACGTATGGTTTCTTAATAGCTTGGTTTTTTCCTGGAAATAATTCTCTCATTTAGAAAGTGCAAGTCAAAGTATTGTTTCCACACATGAATAAAGAGAGCTGACAACTACAATAGAAACGGTAAAAATGATCTTCATAAAAATGTTCATCAAAATTCTCTGACATAGCAAAACATTCATTTGTAAAGTAAAGTCTAACACTGCAAGCCATTCACTCAAAGGCAACCTCGAGCACGTGTATTCTTGTCAGCGTTGCAACAGTAATTACTTCCATATTCCTTACCATTATAGGATACAAACTCTCCAATATATTAAAGTTTCCTAACAAAGAGTCCAATTATTGCACTTTACAAAAATTCCAGTAATACCAGGCTTTTGTCCTACTTTTCTATAAACACTGGTGCCCTGCAAGAAAAATTTGGGGAATGAAGTAATTTTTGATGAGTAAGATGGATTACTTGAATCAGTCTGAAATACTGAATCAAAAATGGAAAGGCATACAGAATGAAGAGACGTACCTTTGGAAATGGATTTTGATTCATAGCAGCAGATAGATGTGTCACTGCGGTACTGACACACGTTCTCTCCACAGGGAAGAACGGGCACATGGCTATTACGTTTATATATCACATATAACTTGAGGACTGTGCAGAGAAACCCAAAGAACCACTAAGTTCTTCTGCTCACGCTACAAGCCTCATGGGGAAAGCTCAATGACAGGCATATCGGAGTGGGAGTTTCTTTGTGAGCTCGTGTATATTTGCATTTGCATCAGCAATGGATATAGCAAACAGAAATGGCTATTTCAGGATGGAAAGATACATAGAGTGAGTCTAAGAGGCCTGTAAAAAAAAGAAAATACAGCAGTTTTGGCCCTGCGTATAACCAGCTGTATCAATAGGGGAAAAAAGATAGAGGAGATATTTGTGCCAGCTATCTAGAAAAAGAAGCTGCTTGAACTGAAGTGATTCACAAATCTATATGAGACTTCCAGGCCAGCAAATCACCGTTAAAGTCACTTTGTTCCTCTGCTCCTTCAGCATGGGAACGAGTGCAGAATGGCTCATTCCAACCGTGGATAGTCCATTTACAGCAACAATCATATCACCACACCTAAAAACATAAGAAGGGGAAAAAAATTACGACTACTGATCTGCAGTAACTAGTACACACCAACAAACAGCACTTCAACTCTGGGGTGATAAAAACCCCAAAGGGTTCCATTTTAAGCCTGTTTTACTACTGAAACTCATCTGAGAAATTCCCAAATCAGTGGGATTCAATTCTAATACAAATAATAGTTCTGCATTAAGAGCTGAACTCTAGGGAAATGAGAGGGAAGACAGTTGGCAAGATCTAATGGAGTCAAGAGAAGATAATAAGATAGCATGTGCGTGACAGAAGCATTTCTCTTTGTTTGTGTGGATTATAACACATTTACACCAAACATGCCTTTACTGTAGGAGGTGTAAGTAAAGATACTTATGGTTACCAACCACATCCCAACCGAGAACCTTGTTTTCAATGGCTTACGATTTTGTCAAATGTAACCATTTGCCTTGAAATCCCCCTCAGCAGATGGTTCAACCGAGAAACTGTAGCATCTATGTGCTTTGAAGAAGGGACTTGAAATCTGGGAGGATGCTGCTTATTGGCCTTGAGAAAATTGACCTCTAAGGGTTAAGTTTTAGTTCTTACAAGCTCAAGAGAAACTTTAAAAAAAACGCTCAAGTTCCTCCTATGTTGAGCATGCTCCGTCTCCAAGCACCTCTTTTCTGTGACTTGAGTGTGTATTTCGCATCCCCAGAGCAGTCGAAAATTACTCTGGAGATCAAACAAGACTCTTCCTGAAACTGATCCTCCCAACTATTTATTGGAGGCACCAAAATGGATGGCAAAAAGATGCTCTCCTGGTGCCCTCCACTAGGGCAGAGCAGAGGAAGAAGAGGCAGCGTGGCCAACACCAGTCAAATGCGCACTCAAAAGCGCTTCTCTGCCTGAACCAAGTACCCCTGCCAACCAAACCAAAATGCTACAGTTCACTGACTGCGGTCTCACTCACCCAGCATTTCTGCTGAAACAATTTCACCTTTATAAAATCACACCAGACAGATAATGTAGGCAGAAAACTGTCTTAGCTGTTGAACTGTGAAGTTATTTTCTCCCTTCCTCTCCAACCTAACAAAACATTTAGATAATTTAAACAGAACAGAGCCGCTTCAAAAAGACCTGCCCCATGATAACTCACGGTGCAGGTTCTAAGGAGCTCTCCCTTGTTGATGGCCCATTTTTAAGTCCATGTTCTCAGTGAGACAGTACATTTGAACAGAGGGTACTATATTACAATATCACACAAGATTATCTTTCCCATTCCTTACAAGGGGGTAAGCGTGACCACAACCACTCTTCCTCTCTTCTTAAGAATTATGTTTTCCATGAAGACTTCTAGTTATTAATTCCCCAATCTGAAATTACTTTGGGTTGAACTGAAATCTTTCATTTAATTCCAACTGTTCCAGAGTTGGCCAAAGAAATGTAATTTTGTGTTCAGCCAAGCTATTTTTTCATTTATTTGTTTAGTCATTGAACTGAAAAAACGTGAATTACTGGCAAGGCTCTAGGCGTAAGTACATTTTTTTCTTAAGTTGCTTTGTAAGTAAATCTACATGTAAAAATCATGCCATAAAACTTCAAGTTGCATATTCTTTACTGCTGTCTTCACAAAAAATAAGTTTATGAACAAGGGAACCTTTAACAAGAATTTAAGTCCTAGTTCTGATCTAATCCTAAACAAGGCTAAGATGCATATATGGATAGTCAACCTGGGGGTTGCATCCAAACATAACACGTAAGTAGAATCATATAGTCTTTAAGGTCAGAAGGGACCTCAGGAGGTATAGTCCCACCTCCTGCTCAAAGCAAGGTCAGCTGTGAGATCTGACCGTCTCTCTCAGGGCTTATCCAGTCAGGTCTCAGAAACCCTCAAGGGCAGAGACTACACAACCTGTGCCACTGCCTGACCATCCTCACAGGGAAATAGTTTCTCCTTATAACCAGTCTGATCTAGTTGAAGATGTCCCTGCTCATTGCAGGGGGGTTGGACTAGGTGACCTTTAAAGGTCCCTTCCAAACCAAACTATTCTATGATTCTGATTCAGCCTCTTTTGTTCAGCTTGTGCCTGTTGTTTCTTGTCATCTCACTCTGCACCACTGTGAAAAGCCCAGGCTCTGTCTCCTTGATAATCTCCTTGTAGGTACTGGAAGGGGCCATTAGGTGCCCCTGAAGCCCTCTCCTCACAGGGAAAGTGCTCCAGCTCACACCATCTCAGGGGCCTTCACTGAACTTGCCTCATTTATTGGTGTCTTTCCCGCCAACTAATGACTCTCAGGGCACTAGCATGGGGACTTGGTTCCTTAACAACCTTTTCAGAGATCTTTTTCATCTACTTTCTTGCTCTTCCATTAAAGCAGCGGTGCCCATCTTCAGTACCACAGTTTCCAGCAGTGGCTTTAGAAGTCTGTATGAAAGGATAAAGCAGTTCTCCCCACTTTACAGAAGTAAGTTCTGATTTTTTAGCTGTTCCGTAGGAAGACAAACAATTATAAACTAGCCAGTTCTGCACATATGCATTTTGCAATGTCTCCTGGCCTAAAGAAGAGTCAACAACGAGATGGAGGCAGCAGGTGCCATCAGCACCAGAGCTAGGGAGAAGGACGGGAGATGGCAGAGGTGTCAGTGCAAGCACCACCTCTGACAGACACCCTTTCCCCAGCAGGAACGCCCTGTACTGCCCTGCATCACACTCATCAGGGAGGCAAAGCACTACTGGGCTGCATGTCCTGCCTCAGCATGAGATGCTACAGCCTATTTCATTAAGCAATTAGTTGCACCAGCATGCAACTATTTAAAAGTGTTGATTATTATTATTATTATTATTACTGTTATTTTAGCTTACTTTAGTCTTCCATCAAAGTACGCAGGAGTTCCAAGAACAATCGTTTTAATGAAGAAAGGCTGATTTGTGTGGTTCTCCTCGTAGCCACCGACAATGCTGAAACCCCAGCTCCCTAAATTGCTCCGCCGCAGTACTACATCATGGCAGCTATGTAGGCAGCTGTGGAATGGAAGCACAGGATAGCATAAGAAAAAGCCGTGTATACCACATATAGATATTTTTATAGTAGGCACAACACCTGCTGTCTCATCGTTACCACCGTGCTAAGTGTGGAAGAGAAGGGGAGGGATGGTGATTAGACTTCTGTTCCCAAACAGAGTAATTTTGTAATATTCAAATGATTACTAAAAAAAACCACAATCTTGAGGCAGGAAAGTGTTTTCAAAGAAATAACGCAGTGCTAGAATAATTACTTAAACACAGTTAACTCTGTAAACTGACAGTAATAGAATGGCATTTTAGGGATTTCACAGGTGGCAAGAATGTGGGTGGAAAATAGATACCCAACATCTTTAGTTTGCAAGTCAAAAATGCAATGCATTTTTCTTCCACCCCCAGCCAGTTTAGGCTTTTTCTACTTTAAATAAAGATCTAAGAATCCATACATCATCATCTCTACCTCTGAACTGATGCATCACCAGTAATGAAAATATAAACAAATAGGCATTTTATTACACAAATGTAAATAATCCAGACCACGCTTCACTAACTGTACTGGTAGATGTTATCTTTCTCAGTGAAAATTAATTCTTGCTGATGAAATAGAGAATAATTAAAAAAAAAACAAACTAAAACCAAAACAAAACACACATACAAATTAGCTTTTGGGTAAAAAAGATGTACAACACTCCTTTAAAGAATAGCAGTACAATGCATAGCGGAACTTTAGGAGCCGTGCACGGGCATCTGCAGTATATAAGCAATAAAACACAGTTAAAGCATAGAAAGCAAGTACATTTACCAAAACTGAGATATGTTTATTAATATTAAGTAACTCCTTAATACCTGAATGGAAGAGAAATTAATTGATAGTGAAACTCAGAAAATAAAAAATGTGAAATGCTTGGACAGCCAATGCATGGTTCTGCTCTCTTCAGCTGCAGCTCTGCTACCAACACGCCTGGTTCTTGTCATGGTTTTATGCTTAAACCACAGACCTGAGCCCTGTAACTCTATCAGAGGGAGACACATTAACCTGCACACCCATGCTGGAGTTAATAACGCTATTCGCTCTAGCGGGAGCTTTTCCTGATAGCAAGCAGTGCTGGAATGAGCTTATAGCTGCAGCCACAACAGAGTGAAAAACAGAAGAGTAAAAATGAAACATGTTGATGCCCAGCAGACTGCAGATTAGTCAAGGGGAGGGAGCTTGCTGCAAATCTTGGTGAGTTTTTGCATTTGGCAGAGATGGTAGTGGGTACTTGAAAAAAATAGATGGGGATTTGTAACTACAGGCTCGTATGTTTGGAAGACACCTGTGTTGAGAGCCTGTGAGAATGGCAAGTCTGATCCAATATTCTGAAGTTGTGTATTTGGCCTCATAAATTTAGCTAGCAGATTAGCAGAGACATGTGGGTAAATCCTTTGTGTTTTTATTAATAATCTCTCTGGTTTTAGATATGCTACAGGAACTTATGATATATTTAAGCAATAGAAAAGATGGCTTGTGTTCAGTGAGAAGAATCCACACGGGTAGTTGCTGTGGTTTGTGAAGGGATAAACCAAGTCTATTCATTTTCCAGCTTCCTAAGGATACACTGCTCCTGTTCACAGTCTGCTTCGTAAGCACAATGCCAACCGAATATAGCCGAGATGGTCGCTCAGGTAGAAATAAGGGCAGATGTGCTGTAACTAATCAGGTCTGCTTTTGCATCTCTCTCAGACTTAGCTTAAAACAGGTAACTAATTACTTTACCAATTAATTCCATACCTTGGAAGTCCCAGCCACATGACCCAGGATGGTGACCAACTGGCGTCATATTCATTTTCACTGATGGTACTCAACTGTTCTTCATTAGCCTGGGGCTGTTCTTCTACAATCTGGACTTCCAGGGCTTTCAGGGCAACTACTGAAGAGGCAGCACTAGCTTTCAGCATGGCCACCGCCTCACTGTGACTTAGGTTAGTCAAATCAATGCCGTTGATGTTCAGCAGCACATCACCTGTTCAAAGGCACAAGGGAGAATACACCAGTCTGTCAGAGTCGTTCCTACTGACAGCACCTCTCCCGCCAGGGTTTCACACTGGATTTTTTGGAGCTGAGGCAGTCTGAACTAACAGCCTGGAAACGTGAATAGCTCTGAAGCCTTATACTGTCAGTTTGAAACACTGGTGTGCTGAACTATTAAGCTGGATGAGTATTATTTATTTCTACTTAACACATCAAATGTTGCAGTTTCAATGGTACATTGCCCTGAAAATTTGAGACAAAAATTGCCTAAGCACCTTCGTCTCTCCTGCAATTGTCATTGCAGATGCCACTAGATAATTGTTTCCAGTGGTGTCTCTTAGGTCCACCTAACTTTAAAAGGGAAGGAAGAATGACAGAAGCAACACTATGGGCACCACAAAGTAACCAAGTCTTGTAGGTAAGTGAGCCTCCACAGGGTGTTTTAGGTCTTCTGCTTTTTCTAACTTGTTACTCAGGAGAACAAAATGGATTCATAAACTGCTGGAAAGGTTGGTACAAAAACCAGTCCATTAGAAGAAAGAACAACTCTACAAAGATAATCTGGAAAGAGTCTAGGCCACTAAAAAAACTACCACAATTTTTATTTTATTTCAGAATATTTTTTAAAAGCCTCAGGATGAAAACAAGAATGTTATTTACTGTCCAACCAGAGACAGTCTCCTCTTTCACACAATGTCTCACTGATGCAAGCCAGAAAAAACAAAGCAAAAGTGTGAAGACCTGGATCACATCTGGAACGAGACTCATTTTTTGAAAGCTTTTTCTTCCCAGGGAAACCTAAAGTTGAGGTGCAGCTTAACTTTAAATCACTTCTGTTGCTGCTGTGGTTACTTTAATGTTACACAATGAAAGAGCAATTGCCATTCTTCCATCAAGTGTGTTTTTCATAGTAGTACAGAAAAAGAAAGGATACCTGTTGGTATGTGGGTGTAAATCTCCCTCTCTCAGAAGCATATAAGGATGCTCCCACACTGTTCTTTTTAAATTTGCAATCTGTGAAGTATTTTTTTCATAAATTTCTTTCCTAAATCTGTAATTCTGTGAACGCTGAATCGCAGAGTTCCCATAAGAAGTCTTCTTTTCACATACAGAACAATTTGCTTTAATCATCAAATACTTTGCTATTGATCAGGCAGGACTGCCTTCACCTACACCAAGTCTAACCTCCACCTCCCGGTTCCCATCTGAAAGGCGAGGAACATGGATGGGTGCTGCAGCACCCCTGACAACTAGCAAACCCAAGCTGTCCCAGAGGATATGGAAGCATTCAGGAAGCAGGGTCAACAGTGAAGTAGTTTTGGGGGTAAACTAAGCATGGGTGAACTGTGGCCTGCCATCAGAGCATCTCTGCTGTTTAGATATTACGCTGAAGTGCAGAGATTCCTTGGACAGAGATGGGGCCCAGCCCACCACATTAAACACAAAAACAGGATGCGTGCACTACAGTACAAAGCATCGCACCGGACTCTCAGCTCAGGGGATTACCATCAGCTTTAAAGAATTTAACCAGACATTTCCTGGTCTTATCTGCTTCCCCTGCTATCATTCTCTAAACATCCCTTTCCTTTAAAAGGTGGAAGTGTGATACTAAATACTGTATTTCCATTATTGAAACATGAAGAAAAGCATCCATTGGTGCTTCCCTACATCTGTGAAAAGACTTTTTGACACCACGAGACTCCAGCGAACACATTCATCAAACAGCAGAGGCCACCCGTGCCATCAGGAAAGCCGAGCCCCACCTCGTTTAATCCTGCCATCTCTTGCCAAACACCCGTGAGGCTGCACACTTGTCACGAAGATGGGCAGTTCACCACTTTTGCTGCCTCTGCCTCCTGCCACTGTCATTCCCAGAGATTCATGTGGCTCTTTTTTCACAGTAATGTGCTTTTCTTGGCATGTAACACATTGGGAGAGATCCTGTTTAACAAGGATATATGACATTGTTAAAACTTTAAAAAAGAACAAAACACAACTAAGTTCACCCCAAAGCTATACTTTGGCACTTTATCAGAATGGTTTAAAAGGACTAAGTAGTGCAAATCATCTTTGGCTGGATTTCCTCCAGGTTAGAAAAAAACTAACCACCCCAAAATCAAAAAAGCCACTAATGTAGACACTTAAATATAGACGGAAAGTTTATAAAGGCCTGTCTTGAAAACCTCACTCCAGCTTTTCTTAGCATCCTACAATGGAATAGGCTGAACTTTAAGACTGCACTACAAAACCATATTGTCAAAAGAGACAACACAAACCAGAAACAAATCTTTTGATGTCTTGGTGAACATCAGCATTACCTCATTGTCAGTAGAATATGGCCCACAACTACAGAGAAGCTCCTAGGAAATGAAAACACATGTGTTTTCATACTGACAAAGAGAGACCATTCAAAGCCCTTACACATCATGTTTTCTTTTGCAGCTGGTATGTTGAATCTCCCAGAGCACTAAGGCCAATCAGTGCTATAGGCTGGTGATGGGTGCCTTATGCAGACTCCCTAATAATTATAAAGGAGACCCAAACTCGAAGCAAGAGGAGATGCTATGTTTAGTTTTCTAACACCTGAATTATAAAGTTTAGCCCATATTTAGTTTTGCTCCATCAAAAGGATCTAAACCTGAATCAAAGTATATTTTATTTGCTGAAGCTCTTCCTCTTCAGGATATTTACCGATACATTTAAACCACTACACATATACCTTCACTAGCATCTTAACAGAATATTGGCAAGGAATCCAAAATAACAGAAGAAATAACCTGAGAGATTCTTCCAATTACAAATACTTATTTATTCCCGCCTTCTCTTGGAAAATGGCAACACTGCTTGCTTCAACTTCCAATGCCACATACTCCTTCTGACTCACTCTGGTCCTCACATTACATGTTAATCACAGATGTAGCTATATGTACACATACCATAGCTTATAAAGACAGCTCCTTCTTAAGTCTTTGGGCTTTAGAACTAACTGGCCGGTGCCATGTAATTATGTAAACATTTTTAAGCCACAGGACTTCTAAGCCAATTGTAGGTTAATGAGAGAGGGGCAAAGATAAACGGTATGAAACATGGGAAATGTCCACTTGCGGTTATATGGGACTTCCCATTTTGAAAGAGCCCATGGGTGGTACTGATCTGCGAGGGAAATCAGCTCTGCCAACAGATCGACTTTGGAACTGCGATACGAATACAACCCATGCTAACAGATGGAAAGTGGGTTCAAGCTCTGATGTAGGTGAGCTGTAATCATTGTGCTGATATGGCCCAACATTGTGGCACGTACTAACAGCCACTAACTGTATTCAGGAGCCTCACCTTTGTCCCTCAGGAGGAAAACAAGCATCCTAGAGCCTCACTTTTTCTTTTCTGAAACTACCCAAACTTTTAGAAGAAAATACTAATAACACATGTAAATCCTCCCAACAGAAGTATGACAAACAGTGATGACAACAGAGAGGAGAGGAGGAAAGGTGGCTTCATTGACATGGCCAACGTGACAATTATTTCACAAAATCAAATTCTCAACAGTGAGAAGTCATATTTTTCTAACTACAAGAACATCTCAAGCACAGGCTTTATTTCTGCAGGTCTTCTGGATAATTTGACACTAGCTTCATGAATGTCTCTTCATGCTGCCTTTCTCTCCCAGCTTGGCCCTGCAGAACTCAGCACTGCTGGCTCATGGAAGAGATGGCACATGCCTCCAACATGCTGTTTGTATGTGTGCACCACATCTCCTGTCCTCGCTGGCTGCAGCCAGCACAGCGGGAACAAAGAGAGCATTCTTGAATGACAGCTGTCCCATGCAGCACTAACACATAAGCCACTGTCTTAGACAAGGTCTAACAACTACAGCTGTATGAGCTCAGAGAACTTCCTTCTTTCATTGCAGTCAGCAAATCCAAAACATATTGAAAAGCTGTTGCATATCTTTTGTTCCCACTCCAGACATGATACAGGACTTGAGTACCTGAAAGTAATCTTTTTAAAAACAAAAAACAAACAAACATAAAACCAGAAGTAAGTAAAAAAGAAGATAGAACCCCTTCTTCCAATCTTGCCTTGCTACACACTTAGACCATCACAAGAATAAAACTGTATTTATAACTCAGAGAGCGAAACACCAACCTTATGTGAGTTGGGTCTGCTGTGAAACAGCTGCTGGGACTGGTGTTGGTGTGAGTTGCTGTTGTGAGTCCCCGTGTCTCGGATAATACTGACGGTCTGTGACTTCAGGGGTCTAGAGATGATCAAATTCACTCTCTCCCCACTAGCCTGCCGAATATATAAAACAAAGTAATGAAGTTGATAGGATATTGATTATTAGCAGAGGGAGAGGAAAATGATGAAACAAGGCAACAGCAGAATTTGTTTTCCAGTTCCTCAGGGTGCCACAAACTTTTTAGACTGCATAGTCCCTTATTTATTTCTTGCTGCAGTTCCTCCCAGAACAGAGGGGATATTAACATTCCTGCTTTTCCCCTGGTGTTACATCTGTATCAACTGGAAATCCTTTGCCAAAAAGGATTATTTCTCACTTTCTGTTATGAAGCTTCAAACACTAAAAGTCATCCAATTCCATTTGCAATCTCTATGAACTTCTGCAACATGTAGCAATAAAATAAAGAAATCCCCACATGATGGCTCCAGGGTCTGCAGATTTTGGTCAAAAGCTCTGAACACCTCTGGTATTTCCCAAAGAGTCTGCCAAGAAACATGGTATATATGAGCAGACCATCAAATTCTGGAGTTTGGGGAATATCAGGAAACTCTGATACCAGATGTTAACTGAAGCATCAACTCTTTCTATTGCCGCAAAAATATACCTCAATAGATAAAGAGTTACTTAGTGTAAAATTCTGACCACTTCACTGTATCCAAAAACTGGGAAACTGAAATGATGATTCCCAAGATCATTGTCATTTTCTTTTAACTGCCATGGAAGCTCTTAAAATGATACCTGAAACAAATATTTACTACTCATTTGTATCACAGCTCTCTCTGTGGTGCTCAGTTAAGCAAAGATGACCGTGCTAGACTGCAAGAACCTATTACTGGTCTATTCCAACTTTCCTACAAAAAAGAGTAATTTTCACGAATATCCAGTCAGCAGGAAGCAGCAACATGCTGCAGCTGTTTCCTTACAGACTGGAAGAAGGGCATGGAGTAAAGGTTTTCCTGTGGGAACAAGGAAGGGTCATGTGTCAGACTGCATCAAGCTTTGGGTATATTTGTGTCCAGAGCAGAGCCAATCATTTGGAAGAGCCCTTTCTTGAACACATACAAAATGCATTTTACAGCATGGGACTCAGAGAAGACTTATTTGTTTCTTCCTAGCTGCTACCTGTAGCCTCTATGAAGTCTGATAGATCTTTTTCCTGTTTTAACCCCAATTAAATTTAAATTAAATTTATTTGCACAGGCAAATAAATACAAAACAAAGCCCACTTCTATAGAGCTTACTGAGAGATTAAAGCTACAATATATACATAAATATAATAATAAACCCCACTTTTTTTTCTGCTAAGCAACAGGCTGCATGGTACTTTCCTTGCTCATGAGTGGTCTTCTAACCTTCAGGCTGTATGCCATGGAAGACTAATGCACTTTTCACTTCTAAGGAGGTTAAGTTCATCTGCTAGGTGCCAAAGCAGACCTTGTTTTGCACTATTATTTCCAGAACATAAATCACAGTGAATTGCATTGCTGCAGGCTTTTAGGTGTTACACAAGCTGTTCTGTCCAGGACAGACTCTACCCTATGCTTCACCCAAGAAATAAAGCTGAGCTAAGGACTCAGGTAGGGAATGCAAATTACCTGTATAACCTGAGCAGCAAGCTCGGGTGTCCCGTGCTTCAAGTCATGGCCATTGATGGCAAGTACACGGTCGTTGCTGCAGAGCCTGCCATCTTGAGCAGCCAACCCCCCTTCCAAAAGGTCAAGAATGAAAACTCCTGGCTCGTCTGTTCTGCGTACAAGTTTAATGCCAAGCTGCTCGCTGGAGTCGCGTTTATGCAGCGTCACTTGAAAGCTGTCTTCCCGCAAGGAGCTGGTGGTGTCTGCGTGGTTGTGTGTGCGGCTGCCGAACCGCCTCTCTCTCAGCACAGTGAGGTGCAGCACCGAGCAAGGCTGGGAAAGCACAGCTCGAGCGTGGTTGTGAGACACATTGCTTATGTCAAAGCTATTGACCTGCAAAACAACAACAACAAAATCAGAATTATATTTTCACATGTTTAATTGTTCTTAGTTATGGAAATAAAGTCCTTTCCAAACTAAATTCAGAGCTTACTATAAAACCAACCTTGGAGCAACCTACTTATCTGACCCTACCAGGCCTCCTCTCTTGTCCTTACATCCTCTCTTGCAAACCCACTTTGGCTGCTCAAGCTACAAATCTATTTTTAGTTTGGAAAAGACCCTTAAGATCACTGAGTCCAACCATTAACCTAACACTGCCAAGTCCACCACTAAACCATGTCACTGAGCACCATATCTACATGTCTTTTAAATACCTCCAGGGATGGTGACGGCACCACTTCCCTGGGCAGCCTCTTCCAGTGCTTGACAACCCTTTTGGTGAAGAGATTTTTCCTAATAGCCAATCTAAACCTCCTCTGGCACAACTAGAGGCCTTTTCTCACAAAGGTGACTACACCTCTTTAACACCTGTCTTCATAGTCCAGAGTTTTTGTTCTGGTCTCCTTCATTTCTCTTCCTTAGATCTTTACATGGTTTGTTCTCCAGGACAAGAACTTTGAGTGTGCTTTAGTGTAATGCTCAGCATCACTTAAAATTATAAAATAATAGAACAAAGAATAAAATAAAAAGAACACATACAAATCTCTGAAGAAAGCTTATGTCTAACAATATGCAGGACTTCCATGACGTGAAAAATTAAAAAACCCTTGAAATCCAGAAAAAATGGAATTTATTTATTAGGACAGTAGAAAAAGGTGGTTATATCGAGTCTTAGCATGAATTTACGAGATTTTCCACTGACTTCAACTGGGTCAGAGTTTCAGATTTATTACCTGTGGCACTCAAAACTCAGTTGTAAATGAAAAACAGATTAAACTTTCCCTCCCTATAAACAAGAACTGTGCGTGTTATGTGGCCCACTGATACAAAGATCAGCAATCTTCAGTCATTTCTTGCACTATAAAGTTAAGATAAAAATTAACAGTGCAATGAGATTTGGCAGAAAACAGGAGCACCACAAAAAACAGCACAAAAGATGGACTTGCCTTGTTCTGTAAGAAGGGGTTCGAAGTTAACACTACAACTTCATCCTTAGCACGTACTATTGTGCCCTGATGGAAGAACACCTGCCCCGTAACTTCAGCAGATAAAACTAACACCAAATGGACTATACTGACCTGCCTTAACTAAACCTTTTAATGGTCCCCATTACAACATAAGTAAGTAAAAAAATAAACTTGCAGCTTCCCATCATCTAACAGCAATATTAACACTTAAAAAAAATATGAAGAGAAAGGGCCCAGAAATCTATGTACAACAGCTGCCACAATTACGTCACGCATCTGAGCTGGGGGGCTCTGAGAGGTCAATGCCAAACAATGTGGCTGTGGCAGTTTCAGCACAGGGTACAGCTCCGTACCCACCAATACCCTACCCCTGCAAGAGGCTGCTGCTCCAGCAGCAAAGAGAGAGGTAGCCCTGCCCGAGCCACCTCCATGCTCCAGAACAGTGCAGCAGCACTGCAAGCTCAGACACCAAACCCTGGCTGTGTCCTGGTCCGCTACTGCCCCAAGACAGGCTGTAACCTTGGGCAGATGGAAAGGAGGCTTAGCTAGGAGAAATAACATTTAGAGCTACCACCAGCAAAACCCACTAGGACTCCTCCAACAGAGCCTTTAAATTATATCTAGTTTTATTTTTAACTGTCTCTAGCTAAAGTAAATACATAAAATACAAAAGCATTCAAAGGGCACAGAAGAATATATGCAATAAAATGTAATTCTTTCTACAAGGCAGTTCACAATTTCAGAATAAAACAGCCTTAGCATTTCTTGGGGAAAGAGATTCTCATTAGGACATGGTTTACATGAATTACAGTCACAGTCCAGCAGAAAAAAGGGACAATTTGTAGAGCACTTTGAAAATGTTAGGCACCTATCTATACCTTGCAGACAACATATGCTTTTATGTAGCTGTTACTAAACGCTGTTCCCTCAGATCTTGAAAGGCTAATACTTCTTGTTTGACTGGGCAAGAAAATGCTGAGTTTCACCTTGCAGTCCTTTCTGGCTTTCTTTTAGTCCTTTACTACTCATAAAAGCCTTTGAAGACATTTTCAGAAATATCCAACTGAGGTGTACGCGCTGAGCTGCACCTTAACTCTGCACTTAATTACAGCTGGCAGAGACTAAGCCTGGTCACTTGAATACAACAGCTCAGCACCCGCACAGGTAAACTAAAAGCAGTAAAGACATTGTATTTTCCAAAAACTTTGGCTTTTACCTCTGTACGTCTCTCTCGGCGTGACAGAATGACTCTGATGGACACCCCCCTAGCATCTGACAGCCCCAGTGGCAGCACATTGATAGGGAAGACTCACTGCAGCATATAAATCCTATTTATAGTCAATTTATAGCCACTTATGGCTTTGGAAACTGTAATTGCCACCTGCCCAGCAATGATTTCCAAAGCGTTACTGGAACTCAAGCTCCCTATTCTGGCAACCAAGGAGAGCCCTTGAGTATCGAAATAAATTAGGCAGCATTCGAACAGTGCCTACAATTGCTCATTAAAAGGCAACATTTTGGAAATCTCTGGGGTTACTTTCTTGGCCAGCCACTATGCTAACACTCAGAGAGAGGAAAAAGGCACGTTTCTCAACAGGGACTTTATTTTCTGAAGTGCAAACTAATTTCATTCCAAGGATAACTACAGTATTTAAGCTACTTTTATCAGCTTGATTTCAAAAAAGTGAAATGAAAAAGGCTGATACTAATTTTGGACTGATCTTAGGCTACCAGATCAAAATCAAACATTGTTACCGAAGTAATTTTGAAATGATGGTAATATATTTATTTCAGGTGGAATGATTAAAAATAGAAAAAAGCTGGAGGACTGTCTTGTTCATGTAAAACTCTGTTAGTACCATTCTGAAGAGTCCTATAAACAACCCCTTTCCCTAATATAAAATTAAAACTCAAAAATTAATAGAATTTGATCTTTTTACACTGTCTGTGGCGAACGACTTAAAACTGTAATAAAAATACCCACTCTATCATAACCAACTTAAATTTTAATGGTTTGTTTAATTTTTTTTGAAAAATATTTAGAGCACCTTGCTTCAGGTCATGCCAGTGAAGAGTATCACTGACTCTTTTACACATACTGAAAGATGCAGGTCAGCTGCCTAGGCCATTGGAAGGTAACAGCAAAGCCTAATCAAAATAACAGTTTAGATGGAGCAGGTCCAGAGAAGGGCCACAAAAATGATCCGAGGGCTGGAGCACCTCTCCTACTGGGACAGGCTGAGAGAGTTGGGGTTGTTCAGCCTGAAGAAGGCGGCTGTGGGGAAACCTTATTGCAGCCTTTCGGTACTTAAAGGGGGACTATAGGAAAGATGGGGGCAATCTCTTTAGCAAGGCCTGTTGTGACAGGACAAGGGGTGATGGTTTTAAACTAAAGGAGGGTAGATTTAGACTGGGTAGAAGGAAAAAATATTTTACTGTGAGGGTGGTGAAACAGTGGAACAGGTCGCCCAGAGAGTTGGCAGATGCCCCATCCCTGGAAACATTCCAGGTCAGGTTGGACGGGGGTCTGAGCAACCTGATCTAGTTGAAGATGTCCCTGCTCACTGCAGAGGGGGTGGACTAGATAATCTCAAAAGGTCCTTTCCAACCTAAACCATTCTATGATGCTATGAAGTCAGCCTTACAATCCACAAATTGCTTTTTACATAGGACAAATCATGCCAACTTGTTAGCCAGAAATAACCTTGGGTTCCTTTGGAAAGCATGCATAAATTTGAGATCAAGACTAAGACCCACAACATTTAGAAACAGAAACATAAACTCATATTTTAAACATTGATAAGGGATGCTAAGGAGGAAAAATAATTCTAGGGACTGATCTGACAAATAACATAAAGCATGATAGCCAAAAGTGCTAGAACAACAGGCTCTGCTCTGAATATTAATTTGCCTTCCAACTGATAATTGCAAAGCTAACATTTACAAAACATAGTCTGACAAGGAAGATATCCCATCTCATTTAACAGGCAGTTCTACAAGGAGTGAATGGAAAGTAAGCAGACAGAATACATAATTAGGTTCCATACTTGAAGTATTTGGTCTCCAGCAAGAAGTCTTCCATCTCTGGCAATAATCCCATCTCGATAAACCTCTTGAATAACAATGTTGATCAAAGGCGTTTCATTGCCACCCACTATGCTAATTCCTAATTCGATATAAGGATTGGACCGATGAATTTCAATGGTAGTGATCTCTCCTTCAGGCAAGGTAGGTGGCTGTTGATTTGCTGCCAATTATTTTTAAAAAGAAAGATGATTAATATTCTTTATACCTCATTCACTTTCAATAAAGCAAATCACCAAAGGACAACGTAGACAGGCCACACGACAATGGTTTAACAACAAACTAAACAAGTGCAATTGGATTAGTTCCACTACTTGTTGGAACTCCTAGCTTGTCAGAAACACTCTCTTATGACTTAGTAGCATCCATGCTTCCTGAAATGGGGTCATTTGGATTGGAAAAGGATATTCTGAAACCTTTAGATCATGTCCTTTATAATAAATTTCATACACTCAATTTCCAATTGGATCACTTGCGTATTCACATTTAATGATAATGATAAAAATGTGTTTTAGGGGTTACCCCATGGCACATGACTTGGTCATGCCTCTTTGTCGACCGGTCTCACAACTGCACTAGGAGCTGCTGTTGAGTTGCCAGGTCAAGAGAAGGAGCCCATTTCTGAAGCAAACACAGAGACAACTAAAGAGGAAAAAGGGGGATGCTAAAGGATGGTAAATACAGAGAAGGAAGGGGACAGGACCACCTCCCTCTGTGGTAAGGCTGAGGGCTTCCTCTCTAAAATCCCAGATGCTAGTTTGGTGCAGATGGACGCAGAAGTTACTCAGCTGCCTATTCGTTTGAGCAGGACAGCACTCTATGTGTGAGAAGGTTGCTGATCCAGGTCGGGGAGGGGGGGAAAGGGGAAGGGGGGAAAAAGAAATCTCATCTTAGAAAACAACCTTTGTACATTTACAGAAACACTCCTTCTGACTTGCTGCTTGGCCAGTGCTACTAGTAGATTAACACGAACTACTGTAACATGACATGATAAATAATATACAGCACCATGGTATCTGGCACACACTCTGGGATATTTCTTCCCTTCCTAACTGTGACCTTATCCCAGCTGTACACTTGCACATAACCACAACCCACTAATATTTCTCCAGGAACTGCAAAAGAAAAGAGCCGAAGATGAAGATGTGCATTCATGGTTGGGAAGAGATAAGCTCTGACACCACAAATGTTTCCACATCTGATAGAAGAGACTTGAGAAGATAAGTGATGACATACTGTCTGCTACTGTGTTCTCCTCAAAAGGCAGATTGTCGACGCCGGGCTCATCTGTCCACGTGGGAAGGGCGGGTGAAGTGAAGCTCTGCTCGGCTGGCACTATTCCCTGATCTGCATCCGGAGATAAACTGCTAGGCTGCTCCGTCCCACCTGGACCACTCTCACACTCTGCTTCTGTTTGCAGCTTGCTCGTTTTCCTTCTCTCCAGAGCAACCCTTCGATGAGAAGCCCCAGGACACCTGCGAAGACAAAGTTTATACCACGCTTCAAGCCTGCAGCAATGTTTGTAGCACAAAATGCCAGAGTACTCCATCAAATGAAATCCGCCTTCTCCAAAGCCACAGCTTTACGCTGGTCATAAAAAAATATTACACACATTAGATTTTAAGGCTAAAATACATTTTAGTGGACAGGCCCCAAAACAATACTGCCTTCTTCACAAAACTTCTACTATGTATTTTTTTGGCCAGGAAATAAATGTGCTGTAACATCTCCTGCATGTGGACTTACTCTGTTATGTACATTCCAGTCTTGCTGAAAAAATTAAACAGGACCGGCATGAAATTCCACAGAAAAGGCCCATTAAAGACACATTCGGAGACCCACTGAGGCAATCTCCTTTCACCTTAGTAAGCCAAGAGAAGGAAGCGTCATATTTTCCTGGGGTCATTTGGGGGAGGAAAGAGATGAAAATTTTACGTATATTGCAATCTAAGTGTTAGAATACTGAAAAAAAATTATGCTTGTCTAGGAGTTCACATGAAAAGTTTAGCAAAAGGAACAGCTCTTGCTCATCATCTCCTCTTGAATCAGTAGGTGTTTTATCCTCCTCCTGTCTCCCCTTTTTCCTTCCAGACTTCACACAGGGGGTGCAACTTTTTTGCTTTCCCTCAAGTAACAATGTCCCATCAGCATTTGGCACTTTTCACTGTAAAGTCATTTCTTTGAGTTCCCACCATTCTTGATGCAATAGTTTTTTTGCTTGTGTTCAAAATCCTACACTAGTTTACTGCAAAGAAGGGCTGCAACATTGCAAATTCACGGAAAGCCTTCATTTATTACATGGTCTTAAAATTATGTGTAGATAATTGGATGTGGACATCAATCTTCCATCTGCCTGTGTGACAGTTTTGCCAGTGCCCGATATGTCACTTCTTACAGTATTTGATGTCCTTCTTAAAGTTCCTGCTTCTGGAGCTGCCGATCACGTAAAGATGCGCGTACTGTAGCTGTGCCAGAAAAAAAGAACTGTGCTCTTGAAAGTCCTCCCTGTTTGGGAACTTGACAGATTGTTATAACAAAAGAAGAAATGATTTATTTTTGCAACAGGAGAAGAAATGCGTTAACAGAGTAGAAGACAGCAAAGTCTAACAATGTCCTAACTTGTTAAACCAGAATGTTTTGAGAATCACAATTCTGTTCTGACATTCTGTGAAGGGGATTTTATAATTATATGGTTAGACTGTTTCATCATGAGGGATTTTGAAGAAATGTTCCTGGCCAGAAGATGAAAATGACTTGAAAGATTTTGCTTTGTGAAAAAGTTTCTCTGATTTTAATGATGGAACGCAACCCTACTTCTTGGTTTTGTTCAGGTATACTTACTACATAAAATCACTGACGTAGTGGGACTGATCGGCTAAGAAATCTGGCAAGTCTCAATTTATTCTGGTGGCCAGAGACACACAGTTACAGGTCAAACTCAGCAGGAAGTTTTCTATCGTTGACCATTTCACAATGCAAACCTCAAAACAAGAATCCCAGAAGGCCAAGAAAGGAGAGATGCGATCCCTTCCCTCAAAATTTCTAAAATACTTTAGAGCTTGATGGGTTAGCCTCACACTCCCCCAGATCCCAGCACTGGCAACTGGAAAAAAAGGACTAATCTCCAGCATCATTCACTTCTGCAGCAACATGGCAAGGGGTAAATGCTCTTGCAGAGGAAACCTCTTCTCTGCTGGGGAGCTCTGACAGATGTTTAGAGCAAGAGTTTAGGACAAAGCCACCCCAAGCTGCACGTACTTGCTGTCTCTGAACTGCTCTGCGATAGGAGTGGTGATTTTTCAAAAGGGTGAATGAATAGCTCAAAACTGACACTGTCCGAGGACCACACTTCAATCCCACTGAGCTTGGATTGCAGTCCAGGCTTACCGGACTATTTCTGCGAACTAGATACTTCCTTAGGTATCTTCTACCAAAACACTGTGATGTTGACCTTTATTCAGCCAGCTCACAAGACCTGTGGATGCCAAAGGACCTTTAGTAGGTGTAGTTGGTGGATGCCAAAGGACCTTTAGTTGGTGTAGATGGCAAAGCACACCTTGGAGAGCTTTTTTTTTTAAAACTGTATCAAACCAGGATGCAACAAAAATCACCCCTGGAAGTGTCCTGTTTCTGTCAGAGCCTTCCAAGTCACAGCCAGGTCCTCCTCCATCCTCCTCCACAAAGCACGTTCCCCCATCATCACCTGGCAGCTGATGAAAGTCATTACGCAAAATATAAATAGATTTGAGGGGTTTTTTTTTGCCAATGTTATTTAATTACCATTTCAAACACTAATATTAAGAAATGTAAACAACCTCCTGAGCACACGTACTCAGCTCAGTGTAATCCCTTTTGTGCAGCAATTTACAAGGCAAAAAAGAAAAAAAAGAACGAAAACCCCCCTAGATTTTTCCCCAAATTAACCAGTAATTGTAACAGACCACAATTTTCAGCCTGGTATAGTGCAACTGCATTGCCAGGAAAGTAGTTGTCTGGTGGAGACATTAATTCATGGGATGACAATTCCTAGGCCTTTAAACACGATATGCCACCTACCAAGCAGCAAAGCCCAGTATTGGTATTTGAGCACATCTTTGAGCACATCTTTGAGCACATCTATAAGGACATCTTTCATTTCCACTTGCAACATAAAAAGATTTTTATTGTCAGTAGGAATGTATTATTCACAAACAGCAAAATCATACAGCAGTTGTAACAGTTAATAAGCACCAACAGATCGCTAAAGGTGCACACCTTCACTAATACTGTTTTTGCCAAATATCTGGGATAAAGAGCATTTTGGGCTAAATGTTGTTACAAGTTATGTACACAGGTGGGCATCTTAGGGTCAAAATGAGCACTGAAGGTTGTTTTTATGGGTACAGGAATCCATTCTCATACAACAAATAGCATAAATGAGGGCTGAAATGTGTCTTACAGGAACTGCATTTCTACCTACAAAGCTATAATATCTTGGCTAGGAGTGAGAAGAAAGGCAGGAATATTTTTTAGAATTTCCAGAAATTATTTTATTTCTTTCATAAATCAAGATGCTCAAGAGTAGAGACACTGAAACAACCAGCTAAAGCAACAGAGTGATGTTATTTATTGGAAAACTCGAAGGGCAGTTGTTCTTGGGATGTAAAATGAGCTTCTTACATTCATCACCTCCCTCCAGCACCAGATTTTGCTCTATTCTGGGTGGGACAAAGCATAGCTTTTACTTTCAACTTCTCTTAACCCATATCAGACAGGGAAGAAAAGTTTCTCATTTAAAAGGTGACTTCTCAGAACACTAGCAGCAATCCCACTCTGCAGATAGAAAGAGCTTTCATAGAAAATTGAGATGTAGTTTACAGTGTATTCCATGGAATAACAGTAGGGGCACAAGAAAAACCACGTTTGCTCACTTACTACTGAAAAGAAAGGTTTCATTGTAACTTATGTCATCAGCTTCTGCCCAGTCTAGAGGTTCGATAAAAGCAACTACACCAAATAGCCTCAAACCAGCTGCACTAAAACACTCTTCCAAGCAGAAGCTGAATTTAAGCAAAGACTGCAGAGAAGCAACCCAAATGCCTTTGCTATTGCTCATAAAACTTTGCCAGCGAAGTGACCTTAAACAGTAATTCTGGCAAGATTTACAGCTGCAATTCAGAGTAAAACATGGTGCTGCTTTGGAAAGTTAAGTGTTTGGGTCTTGGTTTTTCTTTTGCCAGAAAAACAAAGAAGGGGAAAAAAACAAAAGAAAGAAAAGGGGCACTAGGAGTTATCAAGGTTTGGGAATCAGAGAAGACTCAGGAAAAAGAAAAAAAGGGTGGTTTTGTTGCATATTCCTCTCTCACACCCAAACAATTTAAGGACCCTACAAGAAGCCAGGTAACCTCAGAGCAGAGAACAACCACAGAAAGATCCTTCATCTTTCCAGCAATGGAAAGAGTCCATAGGGCATGGAGAAACTCTGAATCTGTTGCCTATCCACTTACTCAGGTGTAAGAAAAGACCTGCCAAAAGAGGGTTAAATCCTACAGATAGTTCTGGTGCTACAAAGAGCAGGGTAGGGCAGTGCTTGCAGCTAACATGGGACCAGGTGGGAGGAATGGGACTCAACAGCACTATCATAAAACAACAAAATAACTGGGATTGCCAAGATTTTGAATGATAAAATTCTGTATCTATACAACTAATTTTCCCATGGATCATGTTAATTTAAATCCATATATTAAGCGTGCCAACTGACATGCAGTGAATAACTCAATAATTTCTTCAGTTCCAGAAAATACAATCCTATATAACTTAACGTTGTCATAAAAACTGCTTGAATGTTGGCCTCAATATTAAAACATTTGGAAAAACATCACTATTCAAAAGGATAACTTAAACTACTATAGGAGAATATAGGAGGGGAAAACTGAAGTCCAACTCAAAAGCAATGTATAAACCACAGTCCCTAACCCTCTCACTAAGAAGCTGTATGAATTTCAGAGTATGTTTTTGTACAATGGAGTTTCTTCAGGTCTGAAAAAATCCATAAGAATTAACTGAATTAAATTTGTACACAGAAAAGCTCAATAATTTTTTTGTCAGATTTCCTTCTGATAAATTTACCTTTGATATTTAGAAGTGGAATTGGCACCTGCTTTACTAAACATTAACAAATTTTCTACACCAAGTGACTGGGAAAAACAGTACAACTCAGCATTACTCATACATATTTTTGCTTTAAATCAGATTAAGTGCATTGTGTTTAACTTTGAAAACGACAGTTTCCAAGTGAATGTCATGAAACTGAAAGACTGATAAATCAAGAATATTTTTTTATGCAACGAGGTATCATGGAGTGCAATTAGTGACCATGAAGTAATCGTTTGTATCTCCTGCCTCTCCATCTCCTTGCTGGAGCAGCTTGCAGTACCCTTATGCTCTGAGGTGCCTTCTGGATATGACAATATTTTCTTCCAGCTCTTATGCTCAAACGGAGCGGATTAAAACAACACTGGAAAACTGAGTGTGAATGTTTTTAGACAGTGAATACTAACCAAACACATTGCATTTTTTAGAAATACAAACTAGCTCATGTAAGGGCTTGTTGAGACTGGTTTATATTAATCTACGCTGAAAATTAAAATAATACTGAATTTTATATTTCTTTCCTACATTTAATGATCAGTGGTAGAATTTACTGGAGTCATTAATCCATATAAAATCACATTCAAACTATGCAGTTGCTGGCATCGTTTATGTCAGCAATGATAATTTACAGGTGTTCGGATGTTTGCAGATAAACTTAATTGAAAACTGTAAATCACCATATACTCAAAATGCGTATCGGCATCCCAAGACAACAGAAGGAATTGAAAACGAGCAGCCTTCTGCAACTGAAAGCTTTTTTCCAGCTGACAAACAGTAAAAGCTAGTGACTCAGCTCACTCAGATTTCATAATAACCTTGTGCATTAAGTAAATGAATATTTCATATATACCTAAAGAGCGCATACATAGTGTTCCATGTACAAATAAATTACGTGACCCTGTTGTAAACAGCCCTAATATCATTCAAAGAGATGCCAACCAAGGAAAATGGACTGAAGAGGTGAGGGATACGACACTGACAGAAGATGATACAAATATGTAGCAGGAGAGCCTTGCTAGCATTTTGCCTTTTATTAAAATCAAATTAGTTCAATATTAGGATTATAAATCAAAGAAACAGGCTTCCTCACCACCCTAAAGTCATCATATAGAACAGAAATTACTTGACTGGAGGAAACAAGCAAGAGCCTAAGCTAACATGGAAATAGCATGGAGAAATAAAAAAAGGCAAAAAAAACTAGAGAGAAAGGCTCTTCATGAGTCCTCATACCTCCCTGACATGGACACCACACATATGTACATTCATGCTGTGGGTATAACAACCAAAAAAACCCAGGCAACTCCAGGCTCACCACAGGGTTGCTGCACTTCCTGCATGCCCAAGGTCCTCCCACGCTCTGAATCGCAAGAAGCCTTCAGGATGTGGCGAAGAACGAAGAGGGCACGCTCGAAATACACATGTGAACAAACTGTTTCCAAGGCAGGCGGTGGCTCTTTCCCCTTCTCTGTGGAGCACTTGCCTGTACATACACCCACACCACATCTCTCTCGCAAACAACCTCCTCTGCAATGTCACCCTTCACCTAAAGACAGTCCCCAAGAGTCACCAAATGGACAAAGACCAAGACTTGGACAGAAGTTCGTGGGGTAGATCCATGCACCTCTCAAATAAACCTTTCCATCCAAGTAGGCACCAGTGTTGCTGGACCGGACTGAGGGTGGGTGGAGGAGGCACAGAAATAATATCACCCTCCTTCTGAGGAGGGCGACAGGAAAGGAAACCTCTCCCCATCCCGCTGCAGCCACCACTGTCCCTCCCTCTGGGCCCGGGGTTTTCAATCCCAGTGTGGAGGGCTCTTTGCCCAAAGAGCCAGAACAGATAAGATTACCAAACCATGAAACACCCTCACGAAATGGGCAACTGTTGAAGTTTATGCAAGCTGGTTTGAAATATAAAGAGGAAAAAAAAGGGTATCAAATGGAAAGAAAGGAAAGCAGGTAAGAACAAAGCCCATGATAAAGTCATGGAAATTAAAAGATCTCATCTCAGCTGATGACTGAGGCGACCAGAACAGTTAGGACTCATCAGTTTTCATGAAGAGTTGCCAGAAAATATGCTTGTTTTTACAGCGCTGCTGACAAAAACGCTCACATACTGAACTGTATTTTCCTAGCGCCTTTTGCCTATGTACAATGGATATGTGCAATGCTTATTCTTCTGGGTTTGATGCTTTTTTGCAGGGACAGTTACATACTCTTCTGAAACCTCTCTCTGCAAAATAAGCATAGGTTTTCAAATAGCGTTGAGTTGTACACAGGGAATATTTTTTGGTAGCAGATGCAATTCACCTGAACTGGATCCTTTGAAGTCAGATGCATTTCCTTTGAATACATGATTTCCGTCTCCTCATAATATGTTACTATACTCCTCTTATAATTTCATAAATCTCTAAATGGTTTAAAGTTAGTTGGTGTAGACATGCATAACATTTTTTTAGCCCTAACTCATTAATTCCACCATATTTTAGTTTTAACATAAATGGCATGTCCAAGTTTTTATTCATGATTCATGTAATGAAATAGCTAATGATTAAAAAAACCTTATCTGCTTATTTGCTGAAAATATTCTCCAACCTATAGAGGAGACAAAAGAAGTCAAACATACCCCTCAAAACAAGTTTTAACATTTTTCCATTAGAAAAATAGCACTGCCTTACAGACAAGAATGAAACAGCTTCACGTAGCAGGGTATCACACACATGGTACGGAGGCAAATCCTTTGCTGGAAGAACAAAGTGCACTAGTCTGCATAACATGAAGTATCATTCTATCTGAATCTGATAGTCATAGAATCATGGAATTCCAGGGTGGAAGGGACCACAAGGATCATCTGGTCCAACCTTATAATAATCTTATTTCCCGCTTTCTATCACAGCCTCTTTTCAATAATTAAGTATTTAGAGTAGGGCAGCATAAAGCAGAAAAAACTATAAAACTGTTAACAGTTCAAAATAAGGTCCTACACATTTAGGTGCAGGTAATATTGGAATGCATCTGACACAAAATCACTCACAAAGGTTGCACCAAAACTTCCCACTGGTGTGAAGTGATTAATTTCTACCAAATTAACAGGGTGTTGCAAGTATTCTAGAAGAAATGAAAACAAACAAAAAATCGTAGAAACTACATCATGCTTGCACAACATTCCATCAACCTGTTCAGTAAACAGGTTTTGTTTTGAACAGTGAAAAATAGGTCTTGCAGGAGTCTTCAGAGATACCCTGTTCATCTGCCTACCTCAAAGCAGAATCAATTCTGCTGTAACTGTTCCTGATAAAGGTTCATTTAACATGTTCATAAACGCTTCTGAAAGTGGGGAATACACAACCACCACCCAAGCAATCTATGCCAGTGCTGGACCATTTTAAAGCTTTTCCTAAAATCTGAACTAAATCTCTTTTGTTCCTATTGTACTATTTCCTTCCTCTTTGCAGACAGAGTTTGCACATCTCTCATTTTCCCCCTCCCTCAGCATTTTTCCCCTACCATAAACCACCCCCATTTTCTTTAGCTTTTTCTTCTAAATCATGTTTTTTGAGACCTCTAATGAATCATGTCGTTCTCCCCATGACTCTCTCCAAGTGTTCTTCGCTATTTCTGGTGCAATGTCCAAAACTGGAATCCAGTGCTCTAGTTGTTTACAGTTACAGACTGACCCTTTCCTACGGTCATCTACTGTGAATTTAAAAACCAACAACAACCCTCTCCCCAGTCCTGCCCCCAAACTGTACTGCTACACAAACTGGCCTACCAAGTGTGTAAGGAACATGCAACGCAAGCATCTGCACCGCTCACCTGTTTTTGAGATGTGCCGCCAGGTCACACCGCTGCATGACTTCCTGACATACGGAAGAGAAGGGGCACAAAACAAATAGCTTGTCTAACAGTTTATGAACAAGAATACTGGATTTTTTGCAGAGTTTAAAATGGAGTCTCTTTCGATCCAGCGGGCAGAAATCCTTCTCCTGCAGAAAGTTCCTTAGGCACTTGTAGCAGAAAGTGTGTCCACAGGGAGTGTCCAATGGCTGCAACAAGGGCTGAAGGCAAATGTGGCAGACCAAGTCGTCGTCCACTTCATTCTGGTAGTTATAGAGGTGGTTCTCCCTTGTCCAGTGCTGCTGGCCACACTCAAAGCACAGAGGGTTCAAGGAGGCATTCTGCTCCACCAAAGCCATGTCGTCACCTGCAGTCCCCATTGTACAGCTAAGAAGGCTGAGCGATCCTCCTCCTCATAGGATGGGGTTGCTCATGTAAAGCTCAGAGGGAAGCAACTTCTCCCAGGGTGACTTACACTCTTCGGCCAAGTGTCATTCTCTGCAACAAATAAATAAAAAATATTCATTTTGCATGAATTATGAAAGTTCTTGTCAGAACTTTTGACTTCTGGGTTTACCAAAACACAACGGCTAGACAGATTAAGAGAATATTCCTGTTTTCTGTAAATTTGTCTTAGAAAAGAGCAACAAAAAAAATCTGAAAGCATAATTCCTTTTACAACATAAATCTTTTACAGCTTCATAACAGCTACTGCACTGCATAGTTTTCACCTGCAAGATTACCAGTTTGTGACAGCAAGGACACTGCATTATGCAATGTCACACTAAAAGCGCATAATTAGTGTCTAGCACAAAAATACCCTATTGTGGAATAATGGTTGTATGACCAAGTGATTAAATGTGTTCTTTAATATGAGATTATAATTTTAATCTGGTCCTACTATATTTTTTTGAATATTAATGTAGAATATTACACATTACAGGTCTAAATACATTGCATTAAAAATAATGGCAACAAACCGCTTACCCTGTTCTTTCCTATTAGTAATATTGCATATATGTCACCACTTACCTCCAGGTTTTCCCTGTGGCTTGCTACACAATAAGAGGGACTGAGTCTATCCAATACGCCACATTTGATTTAATATAGAGCCCAGTAATACAAATATGGAATAAGCTAATCATATGAAGCTATTGGTTCTAAACAACTAACCTGTTCTGCTTTTTATCCAACAAAATTACAGCATACTCAGTGTGATGATAATCATGTCAGTCAAAGGACTGTAGGTCTGTCACTGTGGAATTTATTTTCTAAACTTTGTAAGTTATTAACTTTTCCCCTCTTAAAAGAGCTACCTGCTCAGGAAACTGTGCAGCCATCAGTCTGCAGTTTCAAACACTAAAACTAAATCTTTATCCCTCCCAACCTTATTTACCTGTCTCTCCCTTACAGAATCACATTGCTTGACACTCATAACAGGATGATTTAGCAAACAAAACAAGTTTTTTCACATTCTTAAGAGACCTTCTAATTCTAGTTTTGGTAAATGTTCTCATTGGGGGGGGGGGGGGGCGGTGGGGGGGATCAAATTTGAGCAATGCTTACTTTGCCCCTAAATTCTTTATTGCACTTCAGCAAGCAACACTCATGACAGACACTGACTGTATTGTAGCAGAGTAGTAGCAAGCATACAGAGAAATGAAAACTGCTAGTCTAGGTACCAGCCCATCATCTTTATTTTTAGCTGCTGAAATGTAGTCATAAATATACACTGAAATTCAATTCATGTAGAACGCGTGCATTTCACCATGTCTTACCGTTTAAGAGAATCCCTATTTTGGTTTTTGCCCCTGAACCTCGTACATCCAAGCACAAGACTTAGAGCACATTTTACAAGGATTATTATATCCTTTGACGCAAAAAGGATTAAATAGTAATTTGTAATCCAGGCTTCTATTCTGCCATGGAAATTGATGCTCATCACTGCCCTGTCTTGTTGTAGATAATGTGCACCTTCTGGAAAGGATTTAATGAGGGAAGAACATAGCGGTTCTTTGTTACTGGAAACTAAGAATGCAAAATGAGACCCTAAAAGAGATTACTCAAAAAACAGTCTTAAATGTGTTATGTAAGGGTTGAGAGATTGGAGAGCAGATAAGGAGAGCTGCACATGGGGCCCTCATGCTCAAACCGCAGCGCACTCTCGCTCTGTGTTCATGCTACTGGATTAACGCAGAAAGGATGAGACCCATCTAATGGCTGTCCTTTATGTAATGTAAAATAAACCAGATAAACGTTCTAGAAAAACGCTGCATTGGTTTGTGACTTTACCAAATTATTTTGCCACTTAGGACACTATGAGAGGAACACACAGTGTGTGTTGTATTGTACTTAGGGGTACCGGCAACACCAATACGCAGAGCAGAGGAAAGGGACATACAGAATAGGCAGAGAAAGCCATTTTAAGAGCTAGACCCACTCCTACTACTGACTACAACCAGGGGTCTTCCTCTTCCTCCAAGTAGCCCAGGTCCCAAGAAGGGAGCAAGTCCTCTATCAGCAAGGCTATGGAAACACCCTGGGACCATTCTGTGTACTGCAGTTATGGAGCTTCGATTACAGACCTCTAACAGCAAGCATCCTGAATCTGCTTTCTTTAAGGCTTGTAGCATAGCTATTCTTTGAAGTCTACATGACTCACATGGCAGTCTGCTACAGAGCACCAGGCAGTGTCACACAGTAAATATACCCATGAGATACTTTGACCATATACTTGCTATAGTCAAAGATACCTTCACCCCTCTTTTGGAAGGTTGTAATTAAATAATTTTGTGCGTTAAAAGCTTTTTAAAATAGCTTACTATAAATTTTGAACAAAAAGTAAAATAAGAAAAGTTACTGAGAGATGAGACTTTCACTGTCATGTTTTAGATTTTCATGACAAGCCTTCTCTCTTAGGAAAGGTACATCCAGAGACAAGCTCTATTTACTGGAATCACAAGAGTTTGTCCTCAGTGAAACACAGGCAGTCACTCCCTATTGCTCACCACCAAAGGAAGTGAGCAGACAGACCTGTTCCCATGTGTCGTAACACTGCTGGTGCAGGGACAAGAGCCCTTGGCTGCGTTTTGCTGGGAGGTGCCACTTCAGGCCAGAAGCAAGTTGTTTCTGTAGGCTGCTGACATTGCCTCTAGCCGCTTCGCAGTGCCACCAGCATCCTGTTAGCTTAAACCATCAATAAATTCCATATACACTAACCCCACCACCTTTTCTGCAGCTGACGTGACCACCCTTCCACTACTTCTCTGCCAGCAGTGCTGTGGGAGAAATAGATAGCGGATTACAACATGAAGATTGAAAAAAAAAAAAAAACCCTAACCCAATCCCTCCCCCCGTCCCCCCCAAAAAAAACCCTAAACCCAAAAATCAACCAAAAGCCGCATCGAGATTTCTTCACTTTTGCACTGCTGTCTGCTCCCTTCACTGCTGTGCTGCATTTGGGACAAGTCTGTTCCATGAATGAGGAATCTGTCACCAGGATTTCTATTGTTTATATACCACAGCTGCCTAATTATTGATTCCGAGTCTTTTTACAGACTATTCCCTATGTAAAATATCAACTGATTTACAAAGTCCACAAATACAGTATCTGTGGTCTGAGCAAAAACTGGGATGGCAGGCACGGTCTAAATTTCATTGATGTAAAGCACTATACCCTGAAATCCACAGTACTGGAGCACTGCCATTTAAAATACCCTCCTTCAACCCTGTTTATGCATCCCTTACATTATTTGCTGTATATCTTATCACTGCAGATCACCAGCTCCACAGGACCATATCAGCTCAGGAAAGCTGCAGACAGGAAAAATAGTCAGAATTATAAAAAATATAAAGAGGGTAAAAGAGCCAGCCAGGCCTGTTATTCAAGTCATATAATTCCCTAGTAAATAATTCTCCTGGGACTTCATTACAACAGCCGAACAGTGCAGGTGGTGCCCTGCTTTCAGTTTTAAATCACAGTCCACTTGGGAGCTGGGCAAGACTGGACATCCAACTGTGCAAATTTTAATTATTTTTTTTTTAAGTGGAGTGTGCATGAGAGCAATTTTAGACTGAAAAAGACAGCCTTATCCTTAGGCCTCCTCTAGTTCTGACTTATTCATTCAGCTAACATTCTTTGGAGAAGCTTGACACATTTTTACAAAAGCATAAGATGTCAGGCTTTATACCCACATCAGATTTCATGATGTTTATTCCTTCTGTCTGAATGGGCACTATTAAAAAAAAAAACAACACTTCAGTTTGAAGTTAATGGAAATACATATTTTGCAATGAATGCTCTCAGAGATATAAGTAATCTGTTTCTAAATTCTCATATTAACGTCCTGGACATTTAGAGCCCATTAACTGACTGTTCAAAATTTTACCAAAAAAAAATCTGAGTATACGCCAGAAGCAAACAACTAGGGAAAATATCCACCTTACCAACTAATCTCTTCAAAAATTTTATACCACAGTTTCCCATTTTGTTTACTACCTTATGAAATTTCCTTAACCAAAAGCAAAGGTCAAAAGAACATCCTTTGATGAATGACACCCCTGTTCCTTTGCTGGACTCTGGTGTACCTGTATCCCAAAACAGCTGGGATGCAGACCTCTCAGTTCTGTGGCTAACAACACTCTACGACAGAACGGAGATGTCTCTAACCACTGAATTAATGCCTAATTTATACTGTGTAGCTTAAACCAACTGCAGGTGAGAAAATGTCCACCTGTATTTCCTCTCGATTAAATGCTACCAGGTGCTGGCTGCTTTTTCTCACTCCAGGGGGCTCAAAATTTTGCTGCCTGCTGACAGCACAGGAATGCCTCAGCATGTCCCTTTCTTATCTCTCCACAGTGGAGAAAGGGCAGGTATGGAAAGAAGTTATAACAGCTATGGGTAAAGTTTCATATGACCCTAAACTCAGGCGGTCCTTTCCTAGTAATTCATATTTGTACTTGCAAGGCAACACACAACATGTATCGATCAAACATTTGGAACAGCAGTATGGTCATCACCCTGGATTTCAGGAAAGGTTGGCTTAATTTTAAAATGTCACAGGATTTCTGAAGCCTGTTTCCATGGCCATGGCACTGGAGTGCCCCAGCTGGCTAGGAAGGATCTCAGGATATCCAAATTCCCCTCCTGCCTTGTTCAAATGCCGGGGCTGTGAACAGGATCTCTTAGCATCCAGGAGTGGAGGAGTGGATCAACACAAGTCCCAGGAGCGGGAAACTAGACAATGGTTACATCCGTTGCTTACAACCACATCATAACTGATTAAAAATTAGTTCTTAGCTTCCAGTCCAGTATCCTTCACAGGAATTGCAGCATCAGGCTGATGATTCATAACTGTTTTCAAAGCAGACCCTAGCTCGAGTGGAAAAATAAAAGATAGCAGAGACTGTAATAAAAAACATGATGAGAATAAATAGCTGACACACAGCACTAGAGGGGAAAAGTGTTATTCCACATCTTCCAATAAGCATGACCTAGCTCATTAGATACAATCTCTGCTTTAATATTAAAGCCATACAACAAACAAGTGAACCAGAACTAGCAATTTGTATTGACTTTACAATATCTATGTTAATTATACAGGTATCTGAGGGCTGCACTGCCTTCCAACACCAAACCCCAATTTGATTTTAGTCCAAGTTTATGAGACTAACCCTGTTAGACTCTCTTTTCAAAATGCAAATAACTGAAAGTGTTGTCAAAAGATGGCATCTGGCAGCTCAAAGTCAGGAAAAAACCTGTGCGAGACGGGCAGAGCACAGAAATTAGACCGGGACAGATTTCTGCTAACGCTGCAGCCACACTGTCACTGCATGCCAATTATCCAATACACCTACTTTTTGTACCGATGGGCACTCCTTTTCCACGCTTTTTTAAAGTCATTCAGCAGAATGACTGGAATTTTTATATTCAAATTAAATAAAATTGTGCATGAATGGTAACTTTGTTCTGCTGAACCACAACCAGGCAAGGCTGGGCTTGCAGTTAAAAACCATCTCTCCGCTGATTATTTCTTTGCCTCTGTGCTTGCTTTTTTGCTCCATCAAAGCAATGCCCACACAGAGAAGGTGTCAGCCCTATACCAGATGTTGGCGTGGCATCATCACTGCAAAGACAGTGGGTTGCAGGTGATGCTGCTTCCCCACTTCAGGGGCGCAGGTTTTTACATGCAATATCCTAAAAAAGATGTGCATGCGTGCTCCCCTTGCTGGGTATTTCTGGAGTATGGCATTCTTCCAGGCTGCGAAATGAAACCCTGCTTAAATCTGGTGAATAAGGAGTGTTTGGGAAAATTTAATAGGACCGTAAGTTGTGTTCGGTATTTGTGGAGTGCTGGTTTCCGTGGCAACGGGGGGCTACGGGCTTTAATTACCGCCACAACGTTAAGGGCCCCTGCTGTACAGCGGCGTGTGCGAGACACGCTGCCCGGCAGGGGAACTGGCAGGAGGAATGCCTGCGCTGTCCTCTCTGCCCCGCGGCTGCCTGCGGAGGTTTAGGGGGTGCGAGCACCCATCGCACCAGGGAAGGAAAAGATGTGAAGAAAGGGGAAACCAAGGGGAAGCACAAGACCATCTGACCTTCAGAGAGAATATGGATGACGCCTGCCTCCCAAAACCAGCACCTCAAACTCAGGGATGCTCAAAACCAGGGGATGACAGGAGGAAAAAAAGAAGGACGCGGTGCCCAGAGATAAAATAAGTGGCCAGAACGTTTTGCTCAAACAGCAAAGATCATCCTGCAGCCATTTTCTGTTGCACAAATGGACTGGCTTCTATTTTGGGACGAGGAGATTAAAATAGCTTTACTTTAGTCAAATTGGTCTCGAATGAGACAAGGAAGATGAGGATTGTGACCCTACAGAGGTCTCTGCAACGAAATATCCATTCTTTATAGCAAATCACAGAATCACAGAGCTACATCTGACAAATCATCTCAGAATAGAAGAAAAGGAGACGAGCATGAATCTTTAATGAAGATACATCTACGCATCTACAGATTAAACTTTGCATATTTCTACTGAACAAGAGGAGCGCTGAAAAAGGAAGAGGTAAAACACACAAGCCAAGCTGGACAAGTCACCCAAGTTCAGATGGCTGGGCTGCTCTTCTGGCCTGCAGGAAGCCTGAACCCCCCAGAGGAGAAAGGACTTGAACTTGCACCTCCTCCTCCGCAGCCATGGCAGCCACCGTTGCCCACCTCACCCAAAGTCTCGCTCACAAATATTTGCCCTTCTCTGCCATCCTGTTTCACAAGAGAGGTGGCAGCCACCTTTACAATTTGCAAGATCCATTTTCTGTGGGCACATTCACTTTCCTGCTGAGTGGAAAGCAAAAAGCCTATTCCTAGAGGCTAACCCTGCTTGGTGTCAGAAGCCATACTACCACAGGAACCCCCAAGTGTGGGACAAGTGCCTGGGGGCTCAAGATGCTGCCAGGTCTCCCAACAACCAAGCAGGTTTGCAGCTTTTAGGCCTAGGCATATAAAAAAATTCTCCATGAAGCCTCCTTCAAGCTCCTAAATCCCTTCTTGGATTTTACAGCAGTGAAAAAAAAAAATAAAAAGAAGCAAAGTGAAATGAAAAGTAAAATAACCCACACTTACCTGCCAGTAGAGCCAAAGACAAATTTCCTTCCTAGCACAAAGAGCATAAAGAAAGAAGTACCTCATTACTGCTGTTATACAGGTGGGCTTTAACATCCAGTGGGAGCAAAAAAAGTACCCCAAAAATCCATGACAAGGAGACTATTAGCGAGGCTTTCTTCTCACTGATGGAGCAGAGGAAAAAGGCAAGAAAGAGTAAAAAATTTGCTTATCTGCCATGGCTATTTTCTGCAGTGCAATCTGTCCACCAGCCCTTGCCATATGTGCCACCCTTTCTGTTTGGAGAGATGAAGGCAGCAGAAAGCTGTCCATCAAGATGCTAAACCTTCTGGAAAGCCCTCCCTGCGCACTTTACCCTGAAATGGGGACTTCCGTGGATGAACAGAAAACACTTAACTAGATTAAATGTAGCTGGTTCCTGGGTATACACAGAGAGAATTTGATTTTATTAATTCAAATTTTAAGGAGCTGAAGAGATTCAAAGAAAATAAAGAAGGAAGCGATGAACTATGTTTCCTTCTTCTGCTCTTCTGTATGACCAGCCCCCCACCCCTATGGGTGTGCATGGAGAAATTCAGGGAGACCACATTCGGATTAATCACAAAATGCCTTTGATGACAGAGAGAAGCTGGGGGTGGAGGGGCGGAAAGAAGGATAAAAGAACTTTCTGGGTAGTTGAATCACAGGACTATTTTCAGGGAGAAACACCAGCCCCATCTCTTCCTTCAGGCATATGCCACCTTGCCTAACGTGTTGCAGCTGGTTTCCCCCATCAACCACAACTTGAGTGATGTGGAAAGCTATTTTGAAAGGTAAACTACGCTGTTACTAAGCAGTTCTTTAGCTCAGCCACATAATGAAAAAATGAAGCTACCCCCTACTAAGCTAACCAAAAAGAAGAATCTCTCTCAAAACAAGAATTATTAAGATCTGTGCAAGATGGAGCCAAGAGGAAGCATTTCAGAGACAGCTCAGGTAAATGATAAGCCACACCCTGTCCTTGCTCTGCAGGAAAGCAGGTAGAGTCCTCCGTGGGACCGAGTTGCCCATCAGCTGCGAGTAACCCCTGACAACCCATGGCCAGAGGAAGAAACCTGAAAGTATGAGAGAAAGAGTGCAGTGGATGGTCTAGACAGAAGGTTTGCTGCTTCAGCCTCCAGCCTCAACCCGCCAAGCAGCACCCTGGCAGCTCAGGAGCATCACTTGAAGAGCTAAGGCAATCCCCTAAACTGGTCTGCTCTGCCTAGAGACTGCTTATTTTCTCCCTAATGAAAGAAAACAAATATCACCACATCAGGACTCTCTAAAAAATAAGAAATAAAAGCCTTCTTATGCCCACAGTCAAAACAGTGTTTAACTCAGGCTACCTACACGCAGGCCAAGTTAGCCAGGAGACATGACTTGCTCACAAGCAGGGGTACCGCATGCAGAGCGACTGGTTCACCTGCGAAACCAGGTCTGCAGCCCGGTGTGACCAGGGAGCAGCAGAAAGCTGTGCCAGCTCCGGCCACCCCTTGACAAGCAGGTGACTCATCCTGAAAGAACTGCCATGGCCGAGCAGTCCCTGCCTGCGCCTGGGAATGATGTTAGGATGCCATCTACTAGCTGTCACTTGAATTAACTCCATGATAAAGGCAAATTCTTTGATTCTTAATGCTTTAGGGTGATGACTGCACCTCTCCGTATTAATGCTGCTGATGCCATTTCGCTTTGCTGGTGTATGTAACTTAATTTCCACGTAATTTCCAGGGAGAAATTTCCTTCTGATCCACATAAAAAGGTCATTTTCAGAGCCAGCTGCTCGACCCAGCTTTGAGCACACAGGAAAGGCAGATCGCAACCTGTCCTCGTGCTCTTGTATATTTGCACAAGATACTCCGATATTATTTTGCAGGACACTTGTCAGAAAATAAAAACATATTCTGCTTACACTCTCTAAATGTACACGTACCGTACCTCAGACTGATGTACTCTGCACACGGACACTGAAAATAAATGGCTCCGCACATGATCAGAATTTACATAACAAGAACAAGTTAGATCTAGATGCTGCAGTGTTAAATATACAAATAGTATCTTAAATAAAACACATTTAAATATTTTGTATGTAAACAGGTCTTTACATACACAGTAGACTAGTACATGGGGCCTGCACACAGGATTCAGAGAGGGAAGCAGACATCAAGTTGACTATGTAAAGTCAAGTCTGGTTATACAGATTTGACAGAGACAAAGAATATGGAAGCAAAGACAACACTGCATTTGTTTTGCATTGAACTGTAGGAACCACACATTCTCCTCTTCAGCCTTGTAATTCCTCAGACACCAAGAAAGGGTGGAGACAACATTTGTTGAAGTAAAAACAACACCACCCCCCAAACATTTTTCATAAAATATTTATCCCCTAACCATGGGTGCTAGCTGTTCCTTTCAATTACTTTCCCTATTAGCTTGGCTGACTGAACATTAAATATATACATACATATCTAAAAAAAATTTCTAATTTCAGCATATATCAGATAGGGAGGCTTTTACAGTGCAGTTATTTATCTGTCTGAGGTGCAAAGTTTGGCTGTTGCAGTGTGTCCCCTGAATCCTGTTAGCACTCTTAGAAAGAAAATACTTCAGCAGGAGACCTGTTGAAAAACAGCCCTTGAAGATTCAAGTGAAACGTTAGCAAAGATGCATAGTAACACACAGTACGCCAACAGGCCCTGGTATGTGTTCTCAAATAATGATGGGGCTAAATATTAAGCAGAGATCTTCTACCTCCCCCTCGCAGAACAAATAATGTGGAAGAGTGAGCACAAAACCGCTGTTACAGCATTTCTGTCTGCTTTCCTCGGTTATTTCATTCTCTTTGTTTAAAAAAATAAGATTCCTAAACAAAGGCAGAGAATTGAAAATATTTACCTTCTAAGTCAGTAGCACAAATTAAAATAAATTTTTTAAAAATTACACTAAAGTCATGCAAGTGGTAGCACCTACATAAAACACTGAACTGGTAGCCATATGCAGAAATTATATAGAACATGTATATTTATATAACTACCAATAAAGAAATAAACTAGACTAAAATTGTCAAATAAAAGCACAAGAGGGTTAAGTGCTCAGAGAAGGGTACTTGTCCTACAAGTAAACAGGAGAAGGGTCAGGAGAAGTTTGCTGGAGCAGGGAAGCATCAGGGCTCCAACTGCTATGCTGATCTAGTGAACAAAAGGTGAGTTGTTAAAAAACCACAGGCCTAGAATTATGAAAAAAATAACGCATTTCAGGTCTCAGATATTTAATCATGAATTTGCAATCATACAGAAGACATTTACTCACGTCAGTAGGAAATTCTGGTTCACCACATTTTGGGAAGAGAGTGGGAAAGCAGCGATGCGCTAAAGAGTCCAACTAAGCAGGACGTTCAGATTCCTAACTTAAGGCACCACTTTCCTATATCCGTGGTCAAAATGGCTCCAGCAACAGAGGCTGACAGAAGCATGCTACATTGGGAAGGAGCCAACCTTCTCCTCCTCCTCCTCCTCCTCATCCTCCCTGTCCAATCTCTTCTCAGCACACTAAAATTTTTCATTTGCGATTCTGTGGGGGATGATACAATTTTCACTTCCTCATTTATTCCATGCATTCAACCCTTAAAAGCTAGCTCTTAAAATACCAGTCTTGCTTTGAAGGATATTACTTCATTAGCATTGCTTTTGGAAAAAGGTCTTTAAGAGGCAGACGATTCAGCCTCAGGACTGCCCATCTTCTTTGCACTCCCTAACCACAATGCTCATTTTCCCGAACGAAGCACTTCTCAACAAGTTAGGTTAGGTTCACAGACATAAAAAATTCAAACTCTCATTTATTTCCATACTTTTTTTTTGTTACTCCTAACCCATGCTAAACACTTTCACATGTTTTATATGTCCAATACTTAGATGAAACATTTTTTAAATTTTATAAACCTTTTTTTGTAATTGCTATATTGTCCATGACAGACAACACTCCTACTGCACTGGGAGCCAGACAAATGAACCCAAAAGATAATGCTGTCTCTGTGAGATAAGACTCACATTTGCATGGGATATATCTCTTTTTCATAAAAAGGGAGCTGTGCACCAAGGTGATGAGACCCCAGAAATGCTACACAAGGTCCAGTGCTGCTGTAGACACCTGCCTACCCTTTGTGCAGAAGGAGCAGTAGCAGCTGTGTTGATAAGGCCAGGTTAACTTAATACAATGGTACTAGCATACGATGGAGTGTTTGGAAATAAGATACTTCCAAGCTCCTCTGCTCCTACCAGAAACAAGGGGGATTCAAGGAATTAGTCAGAAGTTCACCTGCAAGCTGCCAGTTCATAAAATCCAGATCTTGTAAGAAATGACTCAAACTTACTCTCAAGTTTGGAGCAGTTCAGCAGCTGGCAGGTACAGGGTCTAGTGGGGGTCAAAGAGACTATGTCACAAGTCATCTTCACCTGCAGAGTTCCTAAAAAGCTAAGGAATAGCTAGGAAATGAGTGCACACTTTATCCTGAGAATGATCCCTGCTGCAATAAGCTTGTAATATAGGGAAGTATGAGGAAATCCACACAAGAAATTGGTCTTCTCTATGGTTATTCGTTTCCAGATAGACACAGACATTTGGGCCAGAAAAACAACATTTCACATTTCTGTAACCAACTGTTTAATATTGCAATAAAAACCAGCCTGATTTTCATCGGTTTTCAGAGTTAAAAAGCTACTCATTCCAATTTAACGAACCAAGAGGTGGGCAAGCAGTGTAATTAAAAGCCCTTATCCTGTCCTTTTGGTGTGCAATCTGAAAACCAGAAGTGCAGTCAAGAACATGATGAGATTTTCATTCAAAGGAGACATCTTACTTTAAAAGCAGTAGATTCAACTACAGGCAACACTGTCTCTTACTACCAGTCATATGGGAAGAGAACAGAGAAACAATAAAATCCCAGGCAACTTGTCTGCCTCCGTATGTTGAGTGAATGTAAAGGAAACATATAGAAAAAAGGGAAGAGTCCTGAAAAGGCCATCCTAGCTGAACAATTTTAAGATGGAAAAGGCAAAACCTTTCACAGAACTGAGAAGTTACACTAGAAAGCTACTGTAATAATATAACATACTTTGGCTAAAAGGAGTAATTTGCATACATTTCTGGATGTACTGCTTGTCCATACAAACTGGTTTAATTGAACATGAGAGTTTCAAGAAGGGTAGATTCTAAACTGATAGTTATTTTGTTTTTAAAGCATGTTGTGTTGCTCTAACTTCAGCCAATCACTATTACTAAATGGAAGTAAATTTAAAGCTAAAGGAGTTTACAAAGAGTCTTGTTTTTTTTCACTAAGTAAATGAAAATAAATCACTGCACCTTTTCCATATGCAACAGAACATGGATTTTTTTTTTGGGGGGGGGATGCTTGATTTGGAGAACAGCTCATCTGCTGGGGCTCCAGCTGGCTCCACTGCCCTCCTGACTCCCTTCAGACTCCCTTCAGACTTGTGACTGCAACTGAGGGGACGCTTTGGTTCACAGATTCCTATTTAGCTGCAACTGGGGGTAAGAGCATGCAATGAGCTAGCTATAAAATCCTGTCCTAAATAATTATTGCAAACATTGGTACACATCATGCTTAGGGTAACAAAATACACAAACAAGACTGCTGAACCTCAGCAACTATTTCAAATCTTCAATTAAAAAACCCTCCTAACAGCCAGACCTGACAGCTCACTTGCTCTCCCATTTTTCTGTCTCCCTCCTTCCCCTCCCCAAATCCTGGAAAACCAGCAGAACAGGAATTATCCTTCTGGGACAAACATTTCCACTTGAAAACATTAAGTACAGTTATTTCAAAATACCAACACAGTAGAGCTCTTAACTTTTATTTTTCTCCAAGAAATCTTGAAAGCAAACAGATTTAGTAAAAAGAAGGAACAAATGCATGAATGATCTTCTGTTTCTCATTCTGTTTTTCGTAAGTTTATCACCCCTTTTTGTTTTTAAAAAAGTCTTAACCAAAGGACTCATGTTACTTAAAGTTTGCATGCACTGCACAACACCCAACAAAATGAGAAGCCTTTTTTGCAAGGTGGTTATAAAGGCTACCTGGAAGTTTACCAGGGTTTCTAGGATGCCTATTGGAAAACCTTATGGATAACTGTACAACTATTACTACATATGTATCCTAGGAGACCAAAGAGCTTTCACATTTAAGAGCTTATTTCCCAGCCACCCTCTTGATACACATCTCATGCATTTATAAATAATACAAATAGCCGTGAGAGAGGAGGACATTGGTTTAATTTCAGCCAGAATGTACACTGGCCTCTGCTTATATCAGCACACGTTTCATTTTATTTCACTTCTTTCTCATCTTATGACTACAAAGGTGTCAGAAATCTCACGGAATTCATGAAATGTGTTTTCAAACTTGAATTGTACAACTGAGCAAAGCTAAAATTTTTTAATCTTTAAAAATTCATGCACATACATGCAAATTACCAGAAAGAGCTTTTTTATTTGTGCAAGCAAAATTTAGACTCCTAACCACATTTTGCAAAGCATCAACCTGTTATATACAACATATCAGAGAACCATATAATTTAGGAAAAACCCTCAGGAAAAAAAAAACATAGAAAAAAAAATAAACAAAAAGCACAAACCAGCTAATTCAAGAGAGACTCACTTTACACTTCAGATTAGAATAGCCTATGCATTTGAAACAAGCCGAATCGAAAGCATTCCCTTCGTTTCTTGTTTGTATTTCTCGTCACAGGGTCTAACATGCAATTAAGCACTCAGCACCCTGCCTCTAAAGAACAGCATCTTTAAAATGCCAAACAGAGCCCCAGAAACACCCAGGTACGACTCCTCGGCAGCCGGCACCAAGGATCCGTTACAAAACCTGCAACACAGAGCACGACAGCCCCTTCCCTTCATCACCTTTTTAGTCAACATTTCTTACCCTTCCATCCCAGCAGAGGCGAGGAGGGAGCACAGCATACCTGCTCAACATAAAGGAAAAGAAGAATATATTGTTGTTCTCCGGAGGAGGGGTTATCACATGACAACAGGGAACTTCAAGGAAAAAGGTTGTCAGCATGCCAGTACACACAAATTAATTCACCAGTGGGTAATTAGAACGGGACCAGCCCCTCCTATAACCACTAAGCAGCTCTCAGGGTTTGATTTACTTAAAGCAGTAAATTCATCTAATCACCTAACCTCGCATGAATACAAGTGAAACCCTAATAGCTGTGGCTCAGTAAATACTAACCGGAGCAGAAGCCAGCGTAAAAGATCTGCAGGCGCTCTCTTGCACTGTGTCCTTTTCAAATCCTAAGCCTAACATTAAAATTAACCGCAGGCTAAAATGTCGCCAGCAGTTTCTCATGAATGCATAATGAAACGGTGCTACTACATCTAGCGCATCACAGTTTTGTAAGCACACCCGGCAAACATGTGTGGGTATCACACACAGAGGAATATTTGCAATAAATCCACATATATAGTGGCTTTACAACACATACAGGGCATTTCAAGCCTCCGTCATACTCTCCATGTGCTATGAATATTATGTAAAGCAACATAAAGTTTGCAAGAAAACAAATTGGATTATATAATGTTATTTTTCTTTCCTCTCCTCCTCTATTTAAGAAAACTCTGCTTTCTAAAAAGAAAAATAAAATGAAATGTTGAAACTGTTCTCAAAACTGCGCATACTTTCTGAAAAAGTCTCCATTTCTGTATAATTTTGTAATTCAGATTCTCAATACGAGGCGTGCCCAGTGCAGAAAGTCAGTTTTACATCCTGAAATCATTCTGCTTTTGTCAATTAAAAAAAAAGAAAAAAACAAAAACAACAACAACAAAAGAATTTTCTGGTTTTCTTTCAACATAACTAACTTCCTGGCTTTCTGAATACTAAATATACTGCATATTTGCAGACTCACAAATTACAAACCACTATCTTCCACAGCAGCTTTTATAGAGTCCAATATATCGGACTTCAGTAGCTCCAGTTTCAAATTGAGTACTTAAGTATTGTTTTTCCATTATACTAGTCATAATACAAATGACATCCAGAAGAGTCTACAACCAGCTAAATGTGCTGACCACCATATCCCTCAAGACACTGTCCTCTCCCTTCACTTAGTTCCATGAAGTGGATGAAAAAAACCTCTAATCCTACAAACACCGCGATAAATCAGCAGTAGACGAGTATGCTCCAGTGGCGAAGGGTTCAGTTTGACGTCTCAGTGGATGCTTGAGAACACTTCAGGGTGGTCTTTATACCACCCTCTGCTTGAGAAAACACGATTGCAAAGTAAATAACCCATCTGAAAAAGTACCAAAACTGTTTTTCTTGACTCTTCTTGGTTTGGTATGGTCTTAAACAGATGGGCTTGGATAAACAGTGTAATGAAGAGGACCGATGTCCTTCTGGTTCACAGGAGAGCTGCATGGCCTAGATGAGACATCATCCCTGGTGAGGCTACCATACCAGTCAAATAAATTGTCTGATCAGAAGCAAGGCCCATTCTGCTCCTTCCTGTGAGATAAAACCTGTGATAGTATTTCAAACACCTAGAGAGCATTATGGAAACTTCTGACCTCTGCTACAGACATTTCCAATGGCACCAAAATGACGACGTCGATATTTACGCTAGGCTAGGGGCATTTTCTCTGGGTTTGAGCCTGTAATACACCATTTCATCTGGACAACCAATATAAACCAACCCCAGCTACCGCATTCCTCTGTCAACACACCAATACTACACCAATATGGGCCTCCTTTAGCATGCGAATGTCATTAATTGAAACAAAAAGAAAATAATGGTTGGAAACGGCATCTGCTAAGACACCAAGACTTTTAACATGTACCGTGAAAGGGCATGGTGAAACACCACACAGCAAAGGAAAAGGGAAAAAACAGAGCCTTCGCCTGCTGCACAAAGATTGCTCCCCAGCCCAGTCCTGCTGCCGCAAGGTCTCATCTGAACCCCCACACACCAGCACTGCTCTTGCTACTGATGAAGGCGGAGGAGGATAGCCAGGATCCGCCTGCTCAGGCAATGGACTGAACCAAAATTCTGGGTCTGAGCCCCAAAATTGCCTTCAGGAGCCTTGTCTTCAAAAGACCTGAATGGCTGAAGGAAGCATGTCCTCCTCCTATGAACCTATTCCATCAACATGAGGTTTAACACTCAGCAGTTTTAGTGGTGCTTTGCAGCAGGAAAAATAAGATTTTAAGATTTTATTTCAACTAAGCACGCCACATGATTGCAATGAGCAGCTGAATAATGAGGTTTTATGGGAAAGAAAGGAAACACCATATCATACTAACCTCAAGAAAAAAAAAAAACAAAACACAACGTATTTCCGAAGGAAGAGGTAAACAACTTTTAGCCTCATTAAAAAGTTGAGAAACGTGCACACTGCTACTAAAACATAATTAATACACAGCCTTCAGAAGAGTCCAAAGGAGCAATTTAATTAACCACCTGCTGATTTCATAAATGACAAGAACACACAAAGGTAATGGCACCTTATAATTGAAATGTCCTGTTTATTTAGCTGAGCAATTGTGCTGTTCTATGTTGTGCATAAATACGAGGAAACACATTTTGAACTATTGACATTTTTAACTTTGTGAGGTGTGACAGAACAACGTACTGCCCACAATATAGTCACTGTATACTCCAGTTATTTAATGCCTTTTCCTAAGAACCTCGAAGTCACTTACAACCATAAAGGTCTTAACCTTTACGAACTCCTTTGATGGGCTTTTTCTAAAATGCAGAAGAGCTGGGAGGAAAAAAGAGCAATTTTGTTGGTATGCCACTTCAAACAAACTATCGCCTCATGTAGGGACTTAGTTTATATCTGTAGTTCTCCCACTTTCATACAACACGATCCTCTGTAAGCCCCATGAAATACTTCTGCTGACGATCTTGTAAACTCATTTTGTAATTTCTCACCCTTTTCCTTCAAGTGGGAAAAGCTTCCTTTCAGCTACTGCATCTTTTATTAACTCTGGAAAAACAGCAGCTTTTACCAAGGTAGGAAAACAATGTAACAAAATACATGAAAGGCTCTTCCTCGTTTTTTTTCATTGGACTTTTCAGGGATAAAGCTGAACTCAATTAATATTCCTTCTTGCATTCACAAAACTCAAAATGCTTTTGTGCTGCTACATTACATCCATCAAAGTCTATTTGACTGAACATGAAACACAGCAACATCTGAATTTATGAGCTGTCCGTCTCCCTTTCTAATGGACACACTAGGAGCATTCATTTATATCTGCTTTGGGGCATACATAATTTAAAATAACAGACTGAAGAGATTCTTCAAGCATAGCAGCCTCCACTGGAAAGTTGATTGCCAGACTAAAAGACTTTCCTTACAGGACTTAACAACGCACCATAAAATGATCCTCAGCAGTCCGACACCGCAGCAGCAGTGGCGTGCAAGGATGGATGCAGCTGCCTCGTACATCGATCTTAGGGTCTCTGGTCCAAGCTGCCCCCCTATCAGCATCCTTGAGCAGATATCAATGACTTTACGTACCTTGGCTCCCTGCCCACCTATTACAGGAAAAGCATTCCTTAATAGAAATTGTACCATTAAGCGCTGATTCCAACAGCATCACTGTACGGTGTATCTAGCTGAAGCGATTAGTTTGCGTGTACACATTAAATACACATTTCTGCAATTTTGCATCCAACAGTGAAATCTTTACTTATTGGTATTAGCTAGTCATGTTTACTGTTCCTGAGGGTTTTCCATCCTTAAGTGTTTATATTTACTCAGTCTGTAGCAAACCATTACCAGGCCTACCTAGCTGTATTAGCTGCCTGTCAGCGATGCCACAAGATATGTAAACATCTCTTTAAAATGATGAAACCTCCCATTACTTTTATGCACTACCGTTTATTTACCAATTAGATGAGGCAAGAAGGGTTCTTGAATAAATACCATAAAGCAGCCTCTAATAATTTTTGTAACTTTTTTTAAAGTCTTTCCAGCTTTCATGTGTTAACTCTTTAAAAGCATTCACATCAGAAACCAGCAGGTCCCAGGTACAACCCATGCCCCATAGCCCAGCAACAGCACCTTTGGGTGCCTTGTTAATACTCCCTTAGATATCCTTCCTCAAAGGACTCTTTGGCATCTTACCATGGGACTGAACACAGAGCTGTTTTCCAATGGTTAATCATGGTGACTGCTGCATGTTTCCAGGATGCATTGACCCTGTGAAAATGGTTTAGATTTTCTGCTTCTAAATGTTATAGAAATACATTGCTTAAATTGCAATATATCATTCAACTGCCTGCAGCTTCCAAAACGACCTGGACTGCTCAATATTGCTGACTTGTTTCTAACATTTACTATTGCAATAAACTATGAGAAACACTCGCCTTCTTCCATGCCACTAATATATTTTGAAATAAGATGATGCTCCATGACTCCTTAAAAGAACTCCATTTACCCATTATATATAGCCCTAACAACTGCACTCAAAGTTTCTCAAGTGGTCTTACCTGCAGTTAGAGCACGTCCGTGGTACGCAGATTTCATGTGCTAGGATAACGAGGTAACAAACATTAGAAAAGAGACTGACCACAGCTAGAGAAAGGCTTATTCGTACAAATATTTGTTACAGGTGTCATGTCCTGCTGGGGAAGCTCTCAAAGATAAATGGTGTCACTGAAGAGAGCAGAAATATCAGATCTTGAAGATGACCTTCCTCACAACCTACCTGTAGGAATTCCTGTACTGCTCAAGTTTGTTTCTTTTTAAATGGGTTAAATCCTGTCTATTTTCCCTTATTGATAGGCAGATTTTTTTTTTTCCTTTGTAACACCATTCCCCCAAGTTTCCTGCTACACAAGTTTGAAGAGCCAGAACAGTGGCGGTCTGCAGGTTGTTTGTGAAACTGGCCCTTACTATCTCCCCAGTCAGCCTGGAAGTGCACACAGGAGCCGACGTATCTCCCTCCTGCCTCCCAGTGATCCCAAAGCCCACTTCTATGGGGCCACAGCATGGACATGAGGAGGTAAGTTAAGTGATCACAATACAACCAGAAAAATAATTCATTTAAAATATTACACAGGGGATGTAAGTATTTTATTAATTGCATCATCTAGATTAATTCCTGCTTCCATTAGGTCATGGCACAGTGAAGTAATTTAAATCAAGGGATTTACAGCACTTTGAATTAGTTTAATAATGCTAAAGCTTACCATAGATATTCAAGTATTTAACTCACAAGAGCTACCTTTTTTCACTACTTTATAAAATTAGTTTAAAAATCAAATGTATTGCATTACCATTCCTGGTAGAGAACCTTATTTAAATTTTACAATCATGAAAATAAACAACACCATTTTATGCTCAAATACAACTTAAACCTTTAAACTTAAAAGTATGCACTTAAACAAATCATACGACTTATCACTACAAAATGAGAGTCTTTCAGTGCAGTAATACTGCTTTTTTTTTGCCTTCCTGTCCTCCCTGCCACCAAAGAAGCCTGATGTTTGATTTCTGCCAATGAACAGCCCTTCCACCCGCTGGTATTTCATCACATAATTTTGGACATGGCAGTGTCTTGCCTGAGCTTGGATTATTGCTGCCAAAACTCTCATCCCTACAAAATCTCCTTTGGATTCTCAAAATTAGGATGAACAGAAAATAAAGTTCAATCAAAAATGTTTTTCAGGTTTCTCTAAACATCAGCAGCTTGGCTACCTCAACACCAATGTCTCTGCACAGGACCCACTTTCATAGAGTCCACTCAGATTCTTCAATCCAGCAGCTCAAGCAACATCTGTGATCTTTTAGCAAATACCTGCTACTGACTATTTGCATTTCAGAGGCTTTCCCATAGCCTCTGGTTGTAAGAGCAGGCTTCAGGGTAGCTTTCACCAGCACCATCTCATTTCACATTTCAACAGACCAGGAGAACATGGATGCTCAGCTTCCAGGGCTCAGCTGAGGTAACTTCTAGCTCAAGAACCAGAAATTCTTATGCCATCTCCCTACATCTCTACTAGCATCACAGCTAGAGGGTTGTTTTTAAAATGTCTTAGGCATGTGCATTACCTCTTTTTAATGAAATAAAAATTATAAGAAAATTATTCAAACAAAGTATGCAGCCTATCTGCTGTAAAACTGACCTGGTAAACAGCCTTAGAATTCCTTGAGGACATCAAATGTACTTACACTCAGTTTGCTGAATTGAGAGGAATCCACTGTACTGCTACATTTCCTAAGCAATTTCTCCTGTAAGAATTACACTAGGCGTAGAGGACAAATTTAGTTCTTTCCATGCCAAAGCCTTCATTCACTTTGTGGCTTTATAAACTCCAGAACTGCTAAATACATGTAAACCTCTTAAATAAATAAATAAATAAAGCACCATGAATATTTTCCTTCCAGGATTACTTTGCAGTGTAACTTGAATGGTACTTCTCCTTTGCTGCAATATTATGTTGTGGTACTAACTCAAAAGTTCAAACCGTTTTCATTTCTTTATTACCAGTAGCAATCTAGGAAACAGTGCCATCAATTGTAAATCTACATGAAGTCGCACTCCTCTGGTGCATTTTGTGCATAGCAATCAGTTCAGAACGCAATCTTGTGTTGTTTAAAATTCAGTTTATTCTTCAATTACTCTGCTAGCCAAACTCTAATTTATTATATTTTCTGGTACATTTGATTTTGGATATTATGACATCCCAGCTTATACCATTAGAGAGGAAACATAAAATGGTGAAGATGTCTAGGGACAGCTGAGAGTAAGATAGCAACAGCCTGGAAAATTAACAATATCACTGTCTCTGCTCAGCTAGACCTCTCCTGCATTAGCGCTAAAAAAAGTTTGGCAGTATTTCTCCAGTATAGACTTGACATCCAGGAATAGCCTCAGAGGCACCATAAAACCTCGGCTAGTGTGGCGGGCAGCTCCGGTGGCTGGGAGGGTGGATGGCAGACTCTGAGCCTGCCCAGGCAGCTGAGCTGCAGAAGAAATGAAACACCAGCCCAGCTGCTGCTCCAAAGAATACAACGTGGTTCTAAATGTCACCAATACTAAACACATTGATTTTTTTTTTTTGTCTAGCCTTGCATTATCTCAGTCCTAGATACCATTTTTTTCTCCCAGCACCCAAGGTGAAATGAGAGGCAGCAGTCAGAATCCTTCTCAGAGCATCTTTCTTGAGAACCCTGGCAGAAAGGAGGGATTCACCTCCCCCTCTGGCTTGGTGACTGACTACATTAACCTTCAGGGCATGCTGCCAGCCCCACCTGCTTACTCAGGCTTTTGCCAGCAAGGGAAGCTCTTAACACACTGATTTGTCCTTTGAAGACGCATCCTCTTTTGCTTACTTCTTACTTCCCCCACTACATTTGGCGTTTGAACTCCTGCATCCAGAGGATGGAGGGGCAGTCCTGATGGGGAAATACCAGGTGCGTGCATTCACATCCGACCTTCTTCCCTACAACAGATTTTGACAACTTCAAACATGAAGAATCCTCATGTACCTGCACAGCTTGCTCTGTCCAAGAAATTCCACACTGGGTTTTGATAAAAATTTGTATTTCCCTTCTTTTGTCCGTCCTTCAAAAGCCTGAAGACAGCTTGCCAAAGCAATACCCAAGAGGGAACACTTCACAGGGAAGCCCAGGCAGCCGGACCTGTGAGAAGCTGCCAGCATTGGAAAGAACTGCAGTCGGGGAAACCCGGCTGGACCCAAATCCTCACTGATCATTTTGTCCTCCAGAAAAAAACAAGCAGACTACTTTCCCTCTATAGGATAATAAACTTCTCTTGTGTCTCTAAGTTGTCTTGTAGCTCAGGCAGCATTACCAGCTCCTTCTAAACCTCATAAGCAGTAAGGATTTTATTAATGATGTAGTTGCTGCAACTGTTGCAGTCATTTAAAAAGACAATGTCAACAATTACATGTAGCAATATTAAAACATGATGATTCAGGTTGCAAGCTAATTTACAAAATTAAGAAATGTCACTTTTTAGCTTACCCACTGCCTTTCAGTTTTCCCCACCCCTCCTGTACCTGTGTCGTAACCTAGTTGCTGGTTTCTGTTCAGAAGCCTTTTTACCCCAGCAACCCAGTCCTGTGCAAAAAGGAGGAGCATGAGGGATGCACAAGCACATTTCCAATGTTAGGCTGCTTGATTTCACATTTTAAAAACCCCACTGAAAGAGAGTTATTGGTGCATGAGAAATATGCAGTACAATTTTAGCTTGTGAAGTCTGATGGAGTCAGAGCAAATCAGATCAGGCCACACTTAGGTGGGATGGAGTACTGGGATGGAGGGGCTCTTCCCTCCTGTTAAGTGCTATCCTGTGCCCCAGCGTAATGAAATATCACCACTACAATGAGATAAAATAGCTCCTCTCATTTTGGTGTATGGGTACCAGGAAACCATATTGACCAAGTTCTTTAAAAGCACATGACAACTTCAGCTCCAACTATTTTATCTTCTCAATCCCATATACTCTTAAGTAACTTGTCTATGTTTATGCTGCAAATCAATGCACCTGCTCGCATTACCCTACATTTGAAACAGACCAAGAATCAAGACCGGAGACTCGATTCCACTTCCCAGCGCACAGAGTATCATCATCAATAATTGGTGTCAATTGGCTTCATTCGGGGCACTGCCTCAGGCATGCAACAGAGACTTACAATATGCACCAAGGAAAGGAGGATTTGTATATAAAATTATTTTATAATCTGAAAAAATTCCTCAGTAAACAAAGGAAGTTTACAGATAACCGTATTAAAGATTAGAGTTGTTTTAAAACAATGCAGAATGTATTCAAGCACATCTGGGAAGAAAGATGATAGTTTTAAAAGCAAAACCTTGGGGGAAAATATTTTTTCCCCTCAACAGAAAAAGGGTAATTCACTCTATTAAATCCTAATCCTCTCCAATTCATGTTAAGGCAGAACATTTTTTCCAAGAAAGAGTATTATCCATCTATTTTAATGCAATTTTATAAATAAACATTGAAATATTTTTAAATGCATTTTTAATATCTCATTAAATGATTGGCTATTCCACCTTTTTTTATTGCTTCCATTGCACTTCAAATTTGAGAGGCGGGCAAGCAGGCTTATTTTAAGTCAGAAAAATGAATCAGTTTATTATTAAATAAAGACAGAACGTAACCTCTGGACTACAGGAAAATATATCATGACAGCAAAAGCAATCTGGTGTCTGTCTTTTTGTACGCACCTACTCATCAGCTGGAAAATTAAGAAAATAAATCCTTCTATCTTATAAATGTTGTTATTTTTCCATTACTCATTTACTGTTTTCTGAAGATTTGTTGTGGCGATTTATGTGAAAATCCCCCAATAAAACCCATAAATCATTCATTACATTCTTCTATAATCCATGTTGATAATCGTGATATTTATACAGATCTTCTATTTAAAAAACACATTATTGAAGCTCCTCACTGCTACAAGTGCTTACAGCACCAGCAGAATGAAGTTATTCCACAACTAAGAAGTAAAAGCAAAAACTGCAAAATGTAAAAATAATTAAGTCAGTAAAAACATATTGGACCAGATTTCTATAATGCCTTTACCCACTGTATTTCAACTTCATTCTTCCATAAAAATGCTTAATGTTAGAGCTAAATTTGCAAGGATTCTAAGGTAAGACCTGAAAAGAGAGCAAAAAAAATTGTTGAAAGAAAGAAAGTACAGGATTTGGGGTTTTTTTTCTTTTTATACTGTTTTGTTTATTTATATATAGAAATTAAGTTCATATATATACACGTATATTTAAAGTAATTTCAATGACAAGTAGAATGCTAACCCGATTTGTACCAGCAGCAATCGAGCCCTAGCAAAGAAATCCCATAAGAGATGCTTTGCTATAACCACATAATCATAGCTGTGGTGAATTCAGTGACTTCCTCAGGAGCAGAAGCAAGCAGGAGGACTCTTCATGCCCACAAAGGACCCCATGGAATCACCACTGCAGATTCAATTGTCCAGTCAAGCTGTAAAGATGGCTAAGTAGGACTCTGCATGTGATACATCATCTGAAAAATAGCATATACGGGATAGCAACTGCTCCCGACACATGTGGGTGCATTGTAGTGAAGACCCTTCTCTCCTGCATTTCAACTTAACCTGCTTAGCAGGTTTTCAGGTACACACGGCCTCACTTATATCAACACTTTAGAACAAACCATCATTATCCTGAAAGTCAGTATCGCAACTAAACAAGAAATCTTTCCTCTTTGACCCTTTGAGGCAAAAAAAATAAAGAAATCACAGCACAATGTTGACATTATTATGTGAAGTTGCCTTCGCTAAACTTGAAACTCACTCAAAGACAAACGATACCTGTTGTGAAATCCATACGGTTCTGATCATTTGTAGGAGGTAACATGTCAAGCTGGACACAGTTGCTCTTCATCAAATAGTCTGCTTCATAATGGCATGACACTTAGTTATGAACATTTCCTGGCTTCACAGCTCTTCAAACTTTTCAAAATAGGAAAGCATTAAACTCCTACAGCATTTCTCTAGTCGATGGCACACATCCCTACTGTAGAAGGAAGAACTGTAACAGTTTCATTTCACACTCCAGTAACCCAAAATTCTGCACTACCGCTCACTTTAGTGTTAATTTTCCCATAGATTCTTTTTCTGCTTACATGGCAAGACAGCTCAGGTCAAGTGCACAGACAAGCTGTGCTGCTGATTCTCCTTTTTACCACCACTGAATCACCTTCACTTTTGCTTCACTGGAAAGTTATTTTCCCTGCAGAAAGCAGGAGAGCCACAGTCAATAGATAAGTCAGCAGCTATCAGTCAAAATGGATTTCAAAGTGGGAAGAAAACCTCCCCACAACTAAGCCAGCAAGTATTATTTATGCAGGATCATGTCCATACCGTATAAATACACCACAACGGGCATGTTTGCTGTTGTACATGCGGTGAAACCTAGCTCAGCGTGTGTCAATTCCAGCTATATACAGACACGTATCAGAAGCTATAGAATATAAAAGTATCAGTGCTGAACAGACATGCTGAGCCATACCCCAGATAGCAGGAATGAAGAGTGGTTATTTTGCCAGACGAAGTAGAAAAATACCTTTTTTAACTGGTGATTTGAAAAAGAAACACATTTGGTGGTTGTTACTGAATTCTTATGAACCTTTGTAATGTGTAAGTGAAGATCTAACTTACATACCTTTTTAAGATATTCGGATGAGATGCATGACAGATCCACAAGTACACAAACATATCTGTATTTTAGCCTAACATAACCTGGATGAGATAAGCTTTACCTTTAGCATTTAAAAGGAATCAAAATAGTTAAGAAGCAAAACTAAATTCTGAAGGCATTCAGTACTGAAAGAATAGCATTTGATCCTGCTTTAGTATAAGGCAGGATCCCTGTGGTTTTTAAGCTTTAATCTTCATAAGAAGCAGCAACGGCAGCTTAGTAATGGACTACTTGTAAAAACAGTCCAGGAGCTGACTTGTACTAATTTTTAGTTAACATAAATGCAACATCTAGCACAGACACAGAACTATTTTACTAATTCACTGTGTGAGCCATCATTAGCTTCTGTCAGTAACAATGAACAGCTGAGAAAACCCCTCCAGAGCAAACAAGACGTAAAGACAGGAAAAAGAAGCCAGATAGAAGGAAATCCTCATCAATCTGCTCCTGAAGAAGCTTGACTGAAAAAGATTTTTTTTTAAAGATTAAAAACCAAGTTACTTCAACTTACAGTTGAGGCAGCCCCAGGGAACAGGAGGCTTTGGATGACAGCTACGATGCATACATACTGTACCAAGGGTACAGTTACAGCTGTACGATCAGTATGGGGTTTGTAGCAAACACTTTGAACATGACCAGTAAGTTTATACAACGCTTCAGGATCTATGTGGTCTTGTGATATATTGATCAACTTTCACTTACAGTTACTTCAGTCTGGTTATAAACAAATTTTAAACAACTTGATTAAAAAAATATAGGAGAAGATGATATGGGGGAGGAGAACAGATCTAATAAACACAGGCCAGAACACAAGGAAGGGTGGGTTACTGGTAAATAAATGCATGAACTTGGAAGTAACAATAAGGCATCCTCCTCTGCTTGAAGCAGCAATAGCTGCTACTGATCTTTTTTTTCAGTAACTTTTAACCTCCAAATGTGTAGAAGTCCATATTTAAGTATTTAATCTGTTGCAGATATTCAGTGCACTATCCATGAGGTGCATACAGGTATTAACGTCTCCAGTGTCCTCCCTGAAATGGGACTTGCTCTAGATGTAGCCTATCCAGCATAAGATGGACAAGGAACGTACTGTTCTGCACAGACTGATCCTGAAGAGAGCGGAAAAACCAAACGCGTTGAAGTCAAAACGTGGTTTGGTTAAGAGCCTTGTGGGGGTTGTGGGTTTTTTGCTGGTGTAGCAGGTAGTGACGTCAATTAGTGGAATGATTTGGATGACATTGCTATACCTGTAGAAAACCCCAGTACAGGCCCTATTCTACTGCTGTAAGAGTACATGGCTGATATAGCTAGTTTTATCTGGGGACTAATACAAGGTATACAGGCAGAAGCACAGTCACGTTATGATAACGTAAAATGCATTGACAAAGAAGGCTTGATCATACCAGCCAAGCTTTTTTTCTTTTTTTTAAATGAAGACTTCGTTCAGGAATGCCAACCAAAACTGGATAGCCAGAAAAATTATGACATGCCTAGATTCTGAAATGTTTCTTTGTGTCAGGAAAAAAACCCCATGGGCTGGTCCTTTTAAAGCAAACACAACATTCCTGTGGCAGGACACGACAGCTTATCCAAACGCGATATAGCAACCACTGAAAACCGCTTTCCACGAACTGGTTTCAGAACACAAGTCACAGATGTTTCACCTCCTTTAGCTTTGCTTGAATTTCCATTTGCCTCTGTTGTGCCAAAAATCTCTGCTGCACCAGCTTTCTTTTTCCTATGTATGAACTCAGAAACTAGGATTAGCACCAATTTGAAGAACAAAGAAAGGTACCGGAAGATAAGAGTTTAAAATCCTCCATCACTAAGTATTCCTTGGCCTTTCAGGGCCAATATTTTGAAAATGACACTGCTTTAAGAGAGGGTTGTCTGTGAAAGAGAGCTCAGATTCAAGCAAAATTGCACACAAAGAAAAAAATCCACCTCCACAACGAGTACCACTGCAAAAGTCGATAAAAGTATAGGAACATATAGGAACGTATAGGAACACTGGCTTGAACCCAATAATAAACTGTGCTTATTCCCAATTGCTTTCTAAAGAGCCAGCCCTTGGGAATGCACAACACCGGCATCCTGACACCTTCCACTGGGCTTGTGCAACCTCTTCGGAGAAGGTCATGGGAACGTGCAGCGGCAGTGCTATCTCGAGGGTTTGGGTGGGGAGCAGAGCCTACAGCACACTTCAAAAATCACTCCCACTGCAAAGAACGCAGCAATGCAGAAGGAGGTAGCTTGTTGCTCATTTTTCCGCACCGAGCAGAATGATGTCCGACAACACTACACCACTCCAGGCAACCCAATCCAAAAGCCCCGCTTTGCCTTTCTGCAACTACTGGGTTCCTCCCTTCACCCAGACACATACGGGTTCTCCTTTAGCACATGCCACTTTCTGTTGTGCTCTCTTGCTAGAAAGAAAAGTGAGTCATGGTTCCTTCCTATTCACTACCTTTTACAACAATTTAAAAACGGATCAGTTCATATATTGGATATACTCCTTGATCAAACTCTATTTTGCTCTACAAACAAGGGTTCTTCATAAAAATTCTGTACACCCCATCAAACACTGGTTAAGCGCGATGAATCTCTGCAATGAAATATAAACACATATCCTCCTCTGTGGAATGAAGCAAAAAACAGCCAGGCAAAATGCAACATCTACCATTCCATCCCAAAATTAACCAAAAACCAACTTCTGTATAATGTTGAGCTGACACATTTATAACCCTACAACTATTTTCTTACCAGATTTGGTCTGTTTTGCTGTGATGACAGCAAGAAAATTCTAGACACTATTAACAAAATCCCACACCCCAGAGTGACATCACAACCTGCTTGCTTAAAACAAAAATGAGGCTGCAAATGTTGAGCTATGTTACCCCAAGGTTCCATTTTTTAAATAAAAATAGTTCCCACTAATTGGGTGGAAAAAATGCAGACGTGCAAAACAATTTAAAATCTTGCATGTTCACAAGTTACCTGATTTTATATCAAACAACTGCATATGTAAGCTTTTCTTTTCACCACCTAGTGCACAGCTCAGCGTGAGAGACTCAGCAAGAGACTCCCCTCCTCTCCCAGCCCCCAAATCACTTGTAAAGCTAATATCAGTTGAAATAAGCATCTACAAGAATGTAAAGGATTAACATCTATGCACATTTATATCAGTAAAAATACTTTAGAAATAAGAGATGCCTGTAGCATTGCAAAGCACATTGCAAGGATGAAGTCAGCTCAGGTACAGCAACGTAATGCAGCAGCAGGGCTGGGAGCATCCCTTTACGTGTCAGTAGGTAAACTAGCCCCCAGTTCCAAAGCAGAAGTCAGCTACCTACATTATCTCGTACAGAACGCAGAACAGCCAGTATGAAAACACGACAGCTTTATCCCATGAACTTTGCGAACATAAATCCTGACCCTGAAAACATTTACATGCAGGCTTAACATTAAGCCTAAGAAGAGACCTACTAATTCCAAAAGAAATACTTGGGTGTTTAAAATTAAACATATGTAAGTGCAAACATACAGAACTGGGGCCATAAAAAACCAAAAAGCACACATGGCAACATTATTATTTTTTATTGCTCCGTCGTAGGCATCATGACCCAACAATTACATCATTTACTAGTGATATTTAGAAGAATTTTCATCTTCAAAAGGCACTACAATTTCTAAGCAACAAACTCCATCGACCTAATAAATCAATTAAGCAGCATGCAATTCAATGGGGTCACATTCAAATTGCTTCTGCAAACCAAAGCAGCAAAGAATTTTCAAATATCAGAGACAAGCCACTGCTGTATCAAACAGGCAACCAGCTTCCTCCAGTGCCTTTTACACCAGGGAGCATTTTAACACTGAATGAATGCTGTTTTCTTATTAGTCACAGCTCTTAATATCTAACAGCTCTTTAAATAAGCAGCATCTTGTTGATTTATGACACTAATTTATAGTAATCCAATGTCTAGTACACATCCTATCCTTACACATTTCACTTTGACATTGTTGCTATCAGTCCTTCACAGTTGCTTTCAACTATATTAAGACATTTTTTAAGAGTACAGAAAAAAGGGATAGAAGGAAGGGAATATTTTGAAGTATTTTAAAGTAGGCAGTTTTAACTAGAAGCTAATAAACTTCTGCTGCTTTTCAGTGATACAGGCCCATAAACAGATACCAAGATCAAGACTGACAGGCTGTTCAGTGCAGGTAAAGCCTTACAAAAAAAAAAACCAAAAAACCCCGAAAACAAGTTTCACTGAGGTCATCAGGGCTTCCATTAGAGCACACTCCAGACAAATGCCAAAGCTTGCAATGTCAAAGCCAACATTTTTGTAATTACGCATGACAGGTTTTAGTAAGCTTATTTTTTAACTTGCCTCAAGAGAAGAGTGCTTTTCCACTCAGTCACCAGCTTACATTTCTTTTGATTTCTTTTGCAAAGTTTCATCCCTGAATTGTAGCTTCCACCCCCCCCCCCCCCACCCCAAACAGAAGATTCGAGTCGTGTGTTAGGAAATCACACTGTGTTTGCATATCTCAGACCCGAGTCTGAGTCCAATGTCCTGGGCTATCTCTTGCTGAAGGCCTAGGTAGCATTAAGGGTCAGTACAGTTATAAATTCAGTACTGAACGATCATTTTAAAATTATGCCCTTTTAATTTTTTTACTATATCCAGAGATTTTAGAATTGTAACAATACAAGTACTTTAAAACATAACATTACATAGTACTTCTATTAAAAAAAAAAACCCAACCTAATTGGGCACAATGGTGTTCTCTGCAGCCTGCTGAATTTGGAGTTAATCATTTTATATAGCATTGTGTTCAGCAACGAGGATTCCTCCCTCAGTGAGCTGATAATTTAAAATTAAAAAAAAAAAAAGTAAATGATAAAGGACCCTATTAAGTCTTGTGGTTGTAGCATGTACACTGACACACCTCGTTTCCATTTTGAGGAAAATTGTTTTAATAAAGTCAGGGCAGCGTATGGTACTAACATGTTTATTTTCCAAGTGGTAGGGACACTAACCAAAACCATCTGATGTGTCTTCCTAAGCCTCCTTGATCTGTTGCTGGATTGCAGCTTAGAATAAAGCATCGTGAAGCCAAAAGGAACTGGGTAGGAGAATATAAAAAAATCGGTAATTCAAAGTGTTTATTTAATGAAAGCCTAGCTCAGAACAATTTCTCTTTTGAACAGAAGCTCAAATGTATTTACGATTCAAAATTTATTTCCAGAGACTATCAAAAGTATCTCAAAGCTAATCCCTCACAGACATTTTTTTACTTTGCACACAGAGACAAAAACAAACCCACAATATCGTGTAATTTAAAAAAGGATTTAAATGAAGCTCAGAAGTACTTAATAAGGGATTTCTACAATCAGTGCTATGCGTTAGGAACCTGGTAAGAAAAGTCACAAGGGACGGTCACATTTGCCACTACTAGAGCTTCAGCAACTGTTTTCTCAGTTAGCTGACCGAGTACTAATATTCTGTCAAGAGCAATGATAATTTCAAAGTATGCCATGTTGAAGTTTGAAAAGACACGAGGTCTTAAGTATTTAAACCACATTTTCGGTGATAAGAGCTAACAAACGGGGAAAAAGTGGAGAGCCTGGGTCCAAGCACCGAGGACTAGAGTTTACATTTCGAAATAGCTGCCAAGTACATCGGCTTCAGAGACATTTTACATACAGCTCTGATTTCCTCTGGCGCAGCTGTAAAACACATAACCTGAAACCAGCTCCTGCAGCAGGGGTTTGCTTGCAGCTGTTCTTCTGCATCCCCCGCACGCTGTAATTTGACTCCTTTTCAGGCAGCAGCTTCTTGAATAAAGCTACACGAGAGCAGCATAGGTGTATTTAGGGATCCCCAAAATCAGGCGCCTTTAGAGCAGGTTCCCAGCACCTCAGCTTCGCGGGGGCTGGCTGCGGGTCCAGGCGCAGCCCCCGCTCGCCTCCGGCGGGGGCTGGGACCCGCCGCGCGGTGCCCAGCCCACAGCGGCACCCGCTGCTCCCGGGCGAGGGCAGGGCCGCGCCGCCGGGGCTCGGGGCGGGGGTTCCCGCTGACAGCCGCCCACGCCTCAGCCCCGCACGGCGGCTCCCGGGCCCCGGCCCCTCTCTCCCGCACTTGTTGCCCCCACAAGCCGGCCCGACCCGCCGTCCGCAGCAGGCCCGGCCCCGCCGCTCCCGCGAGGAGACCCCCCGAGAGGAGGCGGTGAGGCGGCGGTGCGGCGGCCACCGCCCTGCCCGGCGGCCCTCCCGCCGCCGGCTGAGGGGAGGCTGAGCCGCCCGGTGCCGCGGCGGGGCAGGGAAGTTACTCACCGCCGCCGGCTCGGCTCGGCTCCGCGCCGCGCTCTCCTCAGCCGCCGCCGCCGCGCCCCTCAGCCCAGCCGGCTGTGCCCTCCCGCCTGGCGGGAGGCAAACTCCGGCCAGCACTTGGCGGAGCGTGTCTCCGCCGGGTCGGGTCGGTGCCGCCGCCTCCGCCCCGGGCAGCGGCGCGGCCCAAGTGACAGCCCCGCTCCGCCACTCCGGCGGCAGCCCGGGGCGCGGGGCCGGGCGGCGGGGCGCGCCGCAGCCTATGGGAGCGGGGCCGGGGCGGGCCGCGCCGCGGCGGAGCCTCGGGCCGGGGTGTCCCCGCAACTCGCCTGACGGCAGCCCGCCGTGCGGGGCCGGAGGGCGGCGGGCGGGGTCGGGGCGGAGGAGGGGCCGGCGGGGGAGCTCTCCCGGAGCCCTGCCCAGAGACCCGTCCCCGCCCGCCCCAGCCCCGCTAGGGAGCAAACTCGGGGGGAGGGGGGGGCACCGCCGCTGATGGGAGGCGGCAGCCCCCCTCCAGCTAAACCCGCTCCCGCCCACCCCCACTCAGCCAGAGCGGTGAGCGTTCCCGCCGCCGCCGGGGTTGAGGTTGATGGTGGGTGCCGCCGGCACACAGTGGGGCTGGCAGGAGCCCACGGGGCCGGTTACGCCCCTGCTATCCCCTCGGGGAGGCACGTGGGGACACACACACCCCCCTCCGGGTGCGGCCGCCGGTGCCCGGCGGGGTGTGGCGGCGGCCCGGCTCGCACCGCCCCGCTCCTCCCCCGCCGGGGTCCTCGCCGTCCTCTGCGCCTGCCCCCGCTGCTCTGCTCCGCCCCGCCCCGAGCTGGGCCTGAGCGGGGTATGGCGCCGGCCTTCGCCTGAGGAGCTGGGCCGCAGGGGGGGGGGGAGCAGCAGCCGCCCGCCCTCGCCGCGCCGCCATGGAGGAGGACCCAGAGCTGGAGAGGTGAGGGGCGGCGGAGCGTCCCCGGGAGCTTACGGCCTCGGTGGGGCCTCCCCGCCGGACAGGGCCCAGCGCCGCCTCCCGTCCCGCAAGGCCTGGGCAGCGCTGGCCTGTGGGCGCCCGGGGCGGGTTGCGGGGGGCCGGTGCGGTGCGGCGGTGTGCCCCGGCTGGCTGCGGGCCTGGGACGGCCCCTCCCGGCGGAGGGCCTCGGCTGCCGGGCGGGAAGCGGCGGAGGGGAGGGCCCGGGGCCCGGCCTGGCTCTGCGCGGCACCGCCGCCGCCCCTCCGGCTGCGCTCCGAGGGAGGGGTGCAGGCCTTCGGAGCCCTTGCTGAGGGAGTTGCGATAGAAAATAAATCCTCCTACGTAGTGGGGGAAAAAATCTATTATTTAAAAAAAATATATTCTTGTTATGTATGCTGCTACCATATAGAAATGAGATTGAGAAGTGTTAGGTGGCTCATTACTAATCAGTTATAAACTGAGGTCTCCTTGGTAAAATTTAAAAAACTGGTTAAATTTATATTGTTATGAATTTTTATTTTCAGTGTTGGAGATGTGCCAGTTGACTAATAGTTAAGATTCCCCTGTTCCTTGTATGGAATAATGCAAAATGCTTGACAGTTACTTTGTCAAAAAATAAAATTGCTTTTTACGTTGCATTTCATTGGAACTAAGTGCATATTGAGTTACAGTGTTCCCAAGGAAATATTAAAGATCAAAATGTAGATTTCTGTGTCTGGATACTCAGTAATAGCAGGCCTCTCTTACTTTTGCTTCAGGAATAGACTTTAGGTGTTTATATCACAGATTTTGGGGGTAATAATCCTATCTTTTTTTTTTTTTGGCAAGCTTTTTTGTGAGTAACTGCACATTTCTTACGGCTGTTTAAAACTGTTACAGTGAAGTGATGACCAGAGGCTTTCAAAACTTACTTTTGGAGGTTTTCTCCATTAATTTTAAGAAACTGTGTCTGAGAGTGCTTATAGAAAATCCCCCGTTTCTGTTTATGTCTGGCGAGTATTGTAAATGGGACAAAAGCGATAGCACTGGGGTCGTGGGAAGGCTGGAGAACATTCTAAGAGGTCTTTAATGCTTGGTAAGCTACTTCTGCTGTTGGATCATCAGTCTAATAATTAAAGCTTCTTTATATATATGCATGAATTAGTTATTTTTACTAGTGCCACTCCAAACTAAACTTAAACTGTTCCTCTATGCTGTCTGTCTTCTGGCTGCGATTGCTGTGCTGGGGACTTGGGGTCCTCTGGGCAGTTCCATGCACAGCTGCTCGCTCACCAGTTATAGCTGACTGCTCCCCGCAGTTGCCTTCTACGACTCTCCTTCCCAGGAACCAGATTTGAAGTTTTATCCAGCCTCATAGATTCAAGCTGAGTTGGGATTTGCTACTCCTTTTCTATGGCAGCATGGTGGATAGCGGGGATGAAGTTCAGTGTTACTTACTGAGTGGTACATGTTAGGGTTTAGCCATCCGGTGTCTTCAATCTACGCTACTGTTCACCTCCATATGTGTTTATCCAGCTCTGAACATATTAGAAGTACAAAATAGTGTACTTGATGATTACCACTGTCTGTCCTGGATCCACCTATATCATTAGTTACTTTTTCCTACCCTGCACTCTCATAATGGCTTGCTTCACTAGTAGCACCCTGAATTCAGTTCATGCTATGTGCATTTAGAGGTTATACTTGGGTATTTCTTATTCTAAATACATCCCCGTACAGGCTTCAAGGGCCTAATACAGACCTTTCCTTATCCTGTGGTTTACAGACATAACTCCTTAGTTTCATATTCAATGACCTGTTGATCATACTCTCCTGTGAGTAGTACAGCGATTGTAGTTAGGGTTTATAACTTTTATGCTCTTTATAATATGGCTATAGCATACAAATAATGGCATTTCTGTTCTGTAGCCACAGTGTTAACTATTTTAGGTAGATTTTTAGAGTTTAAAAGTGGGTTTATTTGGAATATTTTCAGTATTCTGTCTCTGAATTAAGGCTTGTCTTGCAGCGCACAAGTCTTAAAAAGCTCAAGGTTTTTGTATGGGTGGCTTTTATTGGATTTACCATGGGGCAAAAAAAGAATTGTAACTATTGTTGTGCATGTTTTTTTCAGGTCTGAAATGAATTTTGAGTCCCAGCATTCCAAACAGCAATCTGAAAAGCAAGTCAGTTGTCCTGGGTTGTTTGGTTTTTTTTAATTATCTAAGAAGAGGTCTCTTCATCTTGCTTGTTCTATTTGTCCTTACTGCCACATTTTCCTGCTATTGTTTTTCAATTTTACTCTGTCTGGCTCTAGCTTGACCTTGCGTTTGATGTTTCCCTTACTTTAATAGGAAGTGATAGTTGCTACCAAAGCTGAATACTAAGTCGCAAGTTACCATGTGATTGTTGCATACTCTGGATTTTAAAACTCTGAAAGCTGTAAATACCACAGGTGTGTAAAATAGTAATAATTGCTACATTCTACAAAATTATTTCCTCTGCTTCGTCTCACACATTAACTTTTGCTGGAAGCATGAACTGGCATTTTCTCCTGTGGAATTGCTGGTACATCAGTGAAGACCCAGAGTATTGAGATACAATGTGATCCTAAGAGAATTCTAGGCTAAATTCTGTTAATATATAATTAATGGTATTATGAAGATATGACCCAAGAATTAGTAGGAAAAAAAAAAGATTACAAGTCAGCTGCTAGGAACTGTTTAGTTTGTTTCCCCTGCAAGTGTATGTGCTTTTCGTAGTTTATTTCACCTCAATATCCAGAGGTCACCATCTTCATCTCTATCTAAAAAAAAAAACTTTCTTCCCCCTCTCCTTCCTAAATTGTCATCATGGTTGTTCTATGTGTTTGAAGCACAGAAAACGTGTCATTTCTCTGCAAATATAAATCAAGTGGCTTTGTTATACTGTGTGTCCAAATCCTTCCATAATCTGTTCTGTCTTTCAACAGCTATAAATATTTCACAACCTTGGATACCATACCTTATTAGAAACGCCTACCAAGCTTGTTTGGAGCACCATTTACTTGGAATTAAGTGTTCAGAGATCCTGCTCTGAATCACAAGGAATGCTATAATTCTATAACAAGAGGCCTGCAGTTGTGAATCAATAGTCTTAATATTTTTGCTGCACAGGCATCCCAATTACGCTTCTTAATGAGTAAGCTTTGTACCTTGGAGAAATTAATTGATACTTCTTACTATTGTTTTTTAACAGCTAAAAATCAAAGTGTCAGGATTCAATATGCTGTTCTTTCCCATATTTGTGGCAAAAAAAAAAGTGGTCTGCAAGCTAAAATCAGTGTTTGAAATTGAGTGGTATGTTCACTACTCAAGCTGGTGAGAATATCAGCACAGAAGTATGATGCAAATAGCACCTGTGAGAATGACAAGTAGAATATCTAAAAAGTAAGAAACCTGATAGACAAAGAATGAGAGCATTCACGTGTCCAATATGGGGTGTCTTTGCCTTTGAATAAGCATTAGGAAGTTTGTGGCATATTTGCGCCTTTTTTTATTCTTGCTCTTAATGTTGTGGCTTAGGCTTTATTCTTGACATTCCTTTTCATCAGTTTTCGTAGTAAGTGTGAGCAGATAGGACAAACCAGCTCACAGGAGTTATAAATAACACTGACCTTCATTACCATGCCTTTATTGCAGAAGGCGGTATCTTCAGTCCTTCATTTGACTGAAGGTCTTGATATTAATTATTCAGATGTAATCAGAATACCAACAGCCACTTCTATTTCCAGTCCCATGCATGGTTAAAAATAAGTTGTATAGTCAGCATAAAACCACTTTAAGAAAATTGATTAAAAAACCTGCTAATTTTTTCCTGGCCTTGCTGCAGCTTGCTGTCAGGACCTCGAGCGCCTCAGGAGGTAGATTTTTAAGCATGATTTTGGGGACCGCAGTAGCTGAGCAGCCTGGCCTTTGAATAGTAGTTGTATAGACTGCAAGCAGTTCTAATGCTGCAAAGGTCTTTCACAAAGATGTGTTCGATAAAGATGTCACTTCTCTTACTCTGGGAGATGTTGAATATGAACACTGCCCTCCTGCTCCAGGTTTGTGCACTTCTGTAGCCGGCTGTGTTCTGTGAAGCAATTTCAGTGGATATATTTTCATTAGAGTTCTCATCGGGCTCTTTAATGAGATGATGGCGTGGGTGGAGATGGCAGTTTGTTAGGTTATGTGCCGAAAGCTCCCAGGCACACCCACGAGGACTAAAGAGAGTCCGTGGTGGGTGGGGGAGCCCAAATAGTCTCCAGCCCTGGCTTTTCCCAGGCCCATCCCAGGAGCCACCAGCCCATCAGAGGTCCATCTCCATGAGCCCAGAGGAGCATGGGGTAGGGGGCACAGTGGCAGGTGGGAACCCACAGTAAGGACTCAGAGGAATTAACATCATCTCTGGGCCCCTCCCAGGGCTGGTGCCAGGAGACAGCCTCGGCCTCCAGGCATGACACCAAGCAAAATGAGTCAGTGCTGGAGTGCCTTTGGGACTTAAGGGTGTTGCTGCCTGAGGGTTTGGGACACATTGTGGGATACAGGAGAAGAGTGTTTTGAGATTGCATAAGGCTTATTATGGAATGTGTAGGGGAGGAACCAAAGGCAGGGAAAGGGATGCGTTTAGGTGATCTGGGGAGAAGCGAGTGGGAAAATAGAGGAATAAGGGGATAAAATGGTCTGGTCATGTGCGAATAGGCTGCTGGTTGGTACGCTTGTCTGGCTGTGCCCTGCACCTGATCAGCGCAGTCTGTCCTGTCTTCCTGTTAAATTCCTTTCTAACTCTTTCTTGGATGAGGGACCCTATTTGAGGGAACAGGGTGTACATCTCAGTGCTAGCAACTAGTGTTAAACCATGGGTTGGAGGGTGCCATGTCTGTGGTGCCAGCAACTGGAACGAATGTAGCTCTGGGTGCCAGCAGTCGTGCTGGGACCCTGGGCTGGAGGGCCAGGTGCCAGCAGCCTGGGGACCCTTCACAGAGTGAGTAAAACCATGAGTCAGACACTGGAGTGGGATTGGGGACCTATTAATCTGTGCTGCAATACTGGAGCAAGTGTGGGTGTGTGAGGGAGCATGTGGCTGTTTGTGAAGATCAAGCTGGATCAGTGGGTGAATAAGGTGGGAGCTGGGATGTGTGCGTGTATCTCTAAGAGCAAGACCATGGGAGGAGCTAGCTGTTGGAGGCACGGGGGAGTCCTGGCCCAGCTGCTGGAGAGGCTGTAGGGTCAGGGAGTCTCCAGGGGTGAGACACATGTGTACGCCCATGCCAGCTCTGCATTATGGTCTGTACCAGCAGCTGGAGTTGGGCTGAAGCTTTGGGGGCTCCTATGCCTGGCCAGAGAGAGGAGCAGGATGAAGGCGTTGATGTGAGCGCTCTGCGTGTCTGTCTGTGATTGGTGTGGCCAGTGGTGTATACGTGTGGTGTGTGCGTCTGCCAGCTGGGAGCAGATTTTCAGCCTTGCTACTGGTTGGGCCTGGGCACGGAGCTGTGGCTGCGTGGCCTCTCAGCTGTCAGATCCAGCATGATATATCTTGTCCTAACAGAGTGGTCTATAATTACAAACATTGGGTGGTCTCTGTAATGACATGGTGTTTTCATTGCCTGTAACTGTATCAGACACCTCTTTATTACCAATTACTCATTTTCAGTCTAAATGTTTGATCTTTTGGAAAAAATGACGAAGCTCTTTCCCTGAGTGAAGAATAGAAAATATCTCTGGTTTTGCCTGACTTCAGAGCCTTTAACATTCTCCCATTCTTTGAGCACATGCATTTGTAGATGCAAGTTGTTAGGATTTATGCAACAGGATCTTTGCTTGTAACCTTGGAATATAGAGGAAAAATTCTAATCCCTCAGAAATGTAAATAGGTCTTGGACCATACTCTTGAAGATAAAAACATCACTGCTTATACCTTCGTGTCACTGTAATTCTGCAGCTAAGCTTGATTGCTCAAAAAGGATTGCCACAGCAAGTTTTAAGTGGTGCTTGCTATAAAAGATGTCAGAATGATGGCAGTGGTCTTATATGTGCCCTAATTTTCCCTCCTATCAATCCCCCAGTGTTTGAGTTCTCACGTGAATGTTGCATGCTGCGTTCCCTTTGCTCGTGCTGCTGCTCTTGGAGTTGAAGCTGGCAGCTGCAGGACTGTTTGTATTCTAACCAAGCTGTAAAAATGAAGAGAGCAAGGAATGCTGTATCCCAAGAGGCCTCTAAAAGCAAATGTAAAAACTTTGTTTGCATAGCTTTTAAGCTTTTGGCTTACTGGTGTGGAGGATATAAGTTCAGTGGGTGGAAATACATGATTTCAAAGAGGATCTGAGCATTTTTTCATTTGTCTGTGCAAGTCGAAAGGGCTTTGTAAAGGTGCAATGAGTAAGAGTGATGCTGAAGGACCAATCTTAGGATACAATGTTTGATAAGAAAGGAAGATGTTGACTTCTAAGGCTACTAAAATGGATGCCAAGTCAGTCTGATCTTTGATATAACCAGAGCAAAAAAAAGTCTCAAATACTTAATGTCTTATAATTCCTGCTTAAGTTAATAGAATTGGTGTCACCACATTCATACTGTGATATTTCCCCTAAAACTGAATTGTAGCTGTTTAAAATAGGTATGTATGTGCTTTGTAGCTCAGATACTTTGGTTTATGATTTTAATTATAAAGTAATGACAGATATAGTGGCATTTAACCTGCTTCCTAGTCAGGCTTCTCAAAACAGAATCACTAAGTTTGGTAACTGTGGTAAGTCAGACTTTTTTTTTTTCCCTCTTTCCTCCCCTTTGTCTGACATTGCTGTTTGAGTGTTCAGGACATGCTTTTATAAAGGCTATATGTTTCTGGTGTCATCACTGTAACTATCACTATAAACTAGCTTGGGCCACTCAAATAGCAAATTCTGGCTCTGGAGAAAAAAAAATTGCCATAATTTCAGACTGCAACATCTCCCAGTGGCAGGACCTGTGTTTCTTACCCTTTTTTTTTTCTTTTTTGTTCTTGGGGAGTAGCCATCCCATACACCCTACTGCTCCTACCTGAGAAGGCAGCTGGTGAGGTTGCTGAAACTGTATTTAACATCCAAGTGCAGGTATCCTGAGCAGGTGACAGCTTACCTGGGCAGATACTTGGTTTCCAGGAATGCCTGTGATACCACTGGATATGCAACATGTTCCCACAGTCAGATGTATACTTAAAAAAGGATTTGAAGTACCCTAAGCCCAGCTGCTACTGAGATCATACTAATAACCTTAAATGAGACAGAGGGAGACTTCTGTGAGCATCCTTAAATCAATGTGCCCTTAATAGACTAGTGCATGGAGAAGCAATGCTACTTTTTTAATGCATTTCTCTACTATTTTTTCTGTGGAAGTCTTGGACACTTTCCTTTGCAAAGCCCTTCAAATTCAAACTCTCAAAGGAAAAAGTTACGACCTGTGAGTATTTGCATGTCTGTCTAGCACATATCTCAGCTTTTGCTGGATAGAATGGTTTCCCTTTAGAACAGAGACATACATCTATAAATATGTTGATCAAGGATTATTTACATGTTTGAGAACTTTTGACCAGTTCTGGAGGCATATTTAGGAACCTTTAGCTAAAGTATTGCTTGCTGGAAATTACTATAAACTGATGAAGTAATCTATGATACGTGGTTGTAAGTATAAAATATGAAAACTGTATTCAAGCAGAACTGCAGACTGACAGTAGAAAGAGTGGCTATGCCTTGGTGTACATTACACTTGTACTCATTTAGCACCGATCTGTTTTCTGTTGCCAGGGAAAACCAAAGCATGCCCAAAAGCAGTACAGACAGAAGAAAAAGTGTGTCTATGTTTATAAAACGTCTCCAGCCTATCCTAACGGATGAATGAATGAATGAATTCAAAATCACAAATGTGAGGGCGGCCAGTAAAGGCTTATGTTAAGATCATAACAAACTGAAGAAGGCTAGATCTAGACTGACAGACATAGCTTTCTATGTAATCGCATAATGTTTTCTTATTAGCTACTGAAGGAAATTCTATACTGCATATTTTCATTCCCTGTTATGCACATGCAGTGTATTCATTTAAAGCTAAGATCTCTTGTGTTTTCTATGTGGACTTTAATAAACTAAATGGTAATAACCCACCCTGTTAGATATTCAGAGCCCAGCATTAACTTATTAGATCTTCACATGAACCTGCCATATAAATTGCTTTTCTTCTCAGACCTGCTTCTGCTATTAGATGATGACTTTTGACTTCTCTAGCCTCAATTTTGGCTTGACAAGATATTCAGGCCTTTTTTTTTATCTGTGGCAAAGCAGCAAAATCCTGCTATGCTGATAGTACCGTAACGACAAGATGGGACATGGCTTCCTTGAAGTTTGAGTTGAAGTCTGTTGGCAGTTACCTTTTCTGCACAGTCTACTTGCACACTTTACTGTTAAAGTGATGATTGTGTTGCTCACATAATCCAAATGCCAGCAGCCATTCTGGCACATCATAGCTGGGAGAGCTAAACAATAAACACCCTCTTTATTACCTCCTACCTTCAGTTCCTCAAGCCTTCAGACTTGCCTGTGTCACTGTTGTTAATGCTTAGCTTGATATCCTGGGTATTAGGGCCAGGTGCAGAGTTTTCATTTTTTATCTTGCAGTTACTTTTGGTTCGCATATACAGTTCCTTACAGTTAACTAACCAGGTTGTTAGTTTATGCATTCAATTTATATAAGAAATGGCTCACGTTATCTGTTCATTGGTTTTCCCATTAACTTCAACCATGTACTGTAGAGCAGTTACTTAAGTTTTATTTGAGATTGAAATTAATTCGTAAAGAGAACTGAAAGACTGACATTGCAGGAGTTCTCTACAATTTGCATAATTTACACTGATTACTTTTTTTGTGAGCATAGTTATTTAATTGCTTTAGTGTTAATCTGGCCAGTTTGTTGTAGAAGATGCTGATAACATAAAGGTTGGTGGTTTTGGATCGTGGGGGGTCATAGTCACAAAGATGAGCTCTTTTCTCCTGCTGTTACAGAAAGCTAGTGCAGTTTGACAACTGATAGTTACACTGATCTTTACTGTCATCTGACTGCTTGCTGGTTTACTGGTGTTGTTTAACTGTGCTCAAAATAGGTCTCGTGTGGTTGAAAGGCTTTAGGAAGATTCTAAGCAAAGTGACAGCAGGGAAGAGCATTCCCAAGGTGAAGTGACAGGGACTGTGCTTTTCACTGTACCACACCAGTTTTGCACACTTTATTTCTACTCTTCAATTTGTATTCCAATTGTTGTATTTGCAACAGCTTTAATTGCTTTTAATATGCCAGAATGTTTCTTTTAATCTTGGTGCATAAAAATCTGAATTGTCTTAAGGTGATTTTGGTAGCCTCTCTATTATTTCATTACAGTGAAGAAGGTCTCCACTTTATTTACATAAGTGCATAAAGTGGCAAGTTCTTGTGTTCTGCAAGTGGTAACTTTTTTTTTCTTTTCCTCCTATTTAGGAAAGCTGTGGAAGAGTTACTTAAAGAGGCAAAACGTGGGAGAACCAGAGCTGAAACAATGGGAGCTATGGGTTGGTAAGTTGTGCCAAGAGGAAATGAACACTATAACCGATGCCAAAATAAATTTTACATTTAATGTGTGACAGAAGTCTCTACTGTTTAATTTGTTTCATGTTTAAAAAATTTGTCTTCATCCAGGTATTAATTTGTCTGGCCAAAATTTGAGTCCAGATAGAAAGAAGTTGAAGTAAATTCTCCCTGCATAAAATTGCTTGACTGAATGTGTTGAAGTCAAAGCAATTGGAAAACAGGGATTAGCTTCTGTAACAGTATCTCCCTATAATAGATGGAATTGCAAAGTTTGGATTGGAGCCTTGTGAGTCTTGCAAATACCGGGTAGCCTCACTGTGCATGTACTTGCATGCTGGCCACATGTTACCAGGTTAGATTCTGTTTAAGTTAAAGGAATTCATAGCCTGACAAAGAAACCTAAGCCCTAAAAACAATATTCTCTAGTAGAGAATCCATGTGTAAATTGCAACCAAGAATGAACTCAAAGTATAATCCAATTTTGGAGTAGGTATTTCTTATAATAATAATAATTTAAAAATCCCTAAATCTCAAGGGCTAATTTCTGTAGCAAGTGGGAAAATAATCACAGTATTTAAATCTTAAGTGAAATACAGTATTAGTTCTTCAGTGCAGTATTTCAGGTTTTACAGCTAGATTATCATGAAATGTAATGCATGTAATTGTAATTAAAGAAGTAATAACATGCTGAGAAGAGTCATTCATCTTAAAATAATGTAGAGGACTTTGGTAAGAAGCTGTTGGATCTAGGGATGTTCGCACAAGTAGTGCACCAGCTGACTGCATTAAACTCATTTGTAGATAAGGTTTGGCCTCCTCCAGCAACAGTAGTAAAAGATAAGCCTGTGCTGTTAATTAAGTTCTCAGCCGATTTCTTGGCAATGTTTGTTTTAGTAGCTCTGAAGAGATTAAAATACTGTCTCACTGAAAAAAGTTAATACTTTATATTTGCTAAACAAGTTCTGGGCTTTTTGTATGTTTTACCCAGTATTTCAGATACAGATGCAATTTATACCCTTCAGGTTAAAATAGTTAGGTTGGTTTAATCCCCTAGAGTGGTTATGGCTATACTGATACAGCATTCTTTTACCCTGTCAGCCTTGCCAAATCGCCAGGTAAACCAGTGCAGATAATTAGCACCATGAAGTGTTGCATGTATCCTGTTACTCTGAATTTGCAAGTTAATTCTAGGTATAGAGACTAAAGATTTCTGTTGGAAGATAACCAAGTGTCCCTGTGCAACTTTGCTGCCACTTGTGCAGTGTGGAATACCTGCCACGAGTGCGTGTGAGCTTCTACTCCGAGCTCTGGCTACTTATTCCTTGTCTGTAAAAGATTAGTGGTCCTGCTCAGCTGGCTCTGATGATTGGCTTGGGGTAATGTGCAGTTTGCTAAAGCCTGATGCTGAAGACCTGCCAGAGGATGGGATAGCTGAGGGCAGCCTGTTCTGAAGAATAGTTGCAGATTCCGCTAGAGTGAAATAGTGGCTGGCTGGGCCAGGGTTGTGCTAAAGGTGTAGGAGGAGGGGATTGTCAGGAAGGCTTCAGGCAGAGTAAGACCTTTGACACAGGGATTGACACGGTGATATCCTGAACCGAGACTGTTGAAGTAAGGATCATTTCAACTGCAGAGGAAAATGAGAATAGCTATACTGCGTCAAACAAATGATCTCTCTCTGCAGTGCCCTGTTTCCATCAGTGTTCAATAGCCAGTGCCTAGGAAATGGAGGAAGAAAAGTACAAGAAAGTAGCAGTGTTTCCTCAAGGTACGATCCCAGTTTTGGGCAGTCTGCAGCTCAGGATATTCTGCACTCAGAGATTTTTTTTTTTTTTTTTTGTATATGACGCTTCTCTAGGGATTTTTCCCTCTCTGAATTTATCCTTAGAGAGACTGGTAGTAATCCCATTTGTCACAAATCTGCTGCTGTAGAGTTTGGCATAGGCTAGTGTACAGCTGGTGTGTGTGGCCATAAGGAAGGTATAAAGTCCCCCATAGGCAGACTCCCAATAAGTCTTTGGTGTATAGCTCTGCAAGTGCAAGAGGCAGCACAGCAGCTGGAAGCTGCCACTGCTATCTTCCCTTTAATATTTTGCATGCCCCATTTTGCTGTTCTGGTCCTTCTGAACTGGCCCGACAGCTAGGTATTGCATATATACGTGGGAGATGAGATAACCAATAAGATACTTGGAAGGAAACTTAACTGTGCTCGGTTGAGTATCACACTCCAGCAAAATGCCATCAGATTTAACTGATGCTACAGTAAATCCTGAAGGGCTTCAGAAATTAGATCCAGGACTGACATGTAACCTTGCAACTGTAAAGTACTGAGAGGAAGGTAACTGCTGCTCTGAGCTTTGTGGATACCAGATAAAATAAGCAGAAAAGTTAGTTTGTGAAAATGTTTATTAGTAGACCAAATCCAGGAAAGCACAGCTGGTAGAAGCAAAGAGACAAGGTCATCACGAACTTGTCTAAAAGCACCGTCTTAACAGGTAAAACGCAAAACCTTCCTTCCTTGCCAAACTCAAAATGCTTACAGGTGTGTTTCATGAGGACTTCTGGGATTTCCTCAGCCCTTTGTCAGAGGAGTCCTGGAGAAGAGATGCACAAACCCTGGAGACATCTAGTGTAAGGCCACCAATCCTGCATTGGCACTGGATAGTTGAAGCAACTCGGCCTATGAAGAAAGATTTGTTCTGCCATCTGTCTTTGGGTAAGGAGAAGCAGAGGCTGCTACTGCTCATACTTTGCTGATTCCAGTTTATGTTGCTCTCCAGCAGCTGTTGGATACTGGTAAATGGATTTCTGGAGTCAGTGGCATTTGACAGGAATTGGTTAAAGGGAGGAATTTGGGGAGGTGGCGTTCCTGGGGAACTACCATTCCTGTGAGTACCGTTACAAAGGAATAGTGTCTCCTGGTGGGTGTTGATGGTAGCAAAACCTTAGCCAGCAAGCCTCTGAACACTGTTTTGGCACTGCTTTCGCTGAGTGATTAGTTCTCCGTAGCTCAAATGCACGGCTCAAAGAAGTTCCCCAAGCACCCCTGCCTAGCTTTTTGCTGCCTCCTCATGTGGGATGGATAGTCAGCTGCTGTTTGAGCCTAAATTGCAAGCATCCAAGATAGCATAGATTGTACAGAAGAAATGTACCAAGCGGTCATCCTTTAGCACAGTCTGTGATATGAAGACTCAGCCTTGACATATGAGACAGTGTTGCTAGTATTTCTTCCAATTTGGGAATGTTTTGCCAATGTTGCATTGTCTTACAGGTTTGCTGTGGATGGCACGGGTAGGTGCTGCAACCAGTAGGGGTTAGATGCTAGTAGAAGAAAGGCTTGTCCCAAACAGGGAGGTTGGCGATGATACCAGCCAAGGGCTTATGCAGGAAGGGATGTAATCTGGGACTTGCTGGACATGGAGCAACTGTCAGTATTGCCAAGGGGCTGCATGAGCTCTTAGTTGGTTGACAGTCCTGGCTTCGCTGGCCTCCGTGCTCTCAGGACTGCTTGGATTGATAGTATCTAGGTCCATGGCAAATTCATCCAAGAAATACTGGATATTGGTATTTGTAGATCTTGCATTACTGGCTTTTCAGTGTTGACTTGTTGCTTGGATGTCCTCAAGGTTCTTACTCTCAGCACCACAGTATTTCTAGTTCCTGCAGTGCTCCTTTCGTATGCACTCTGTGGCCACAGCGATTCTTGTTGGGGGTCTCCTACATCCTTATGATTCCACAAGATCCAGATCCTGATGATGATGTGTCTGTTCAAAGCATTAGTGGAGCTAATCACAAGTAAGAAAATGTGTGAGAGGAGGGGAAGGAAGAATCTTCTTCTGAAGATGTCTTAATCCCAGAAACATTGAACAAAAGAGAGCAGAATCTGTGGCTAAATCTCAGTGATGCTGCTGTGGTGCTGGAACTTCCGAGATGAGAAAAGACATCAGAGCAGCTGTCTGAAAGTTAATGCTCGGAGGGCCAGCTGGATCCAAGATAGGAACTGGTGGACAAATAGCGTAAGAACAGTTGAAACAGATAAATATATATATCCTTGATTCATCAGATGGAATAAAGCTGCAAGATACTGGGATTTCCATTGGGTGGCTAGGTAAAATCAAGCTAAAAGCTGAGATCTCTACAAGTGATTTTGTCAGTCGTATGTACGTAATTCATAAGCTTCCTATAGCAATGGAGTTAGGTCCCATTTTAAGGGGTTGTTCTGCTGTAATTGAGAAGGGCAGTTAAAATGCTGCAACAGCCACTCTGTGGACAAGTTCTAAAGGCGTGGGTTTTTTTGGAGGGGGGGAGGGGTCCAATGTATAGGTCTGGTCTTCAAGGATGCTGGTAACATGTGAGCTAAGGCTGAACTGAATGCAGTCTTCTCTGCTCACTAAAATACCTAAACTAAGGAATGGAAAAGAGGATATTTTGGGATGGTTTGTTCAGCTCAGCATTGTAACAGCAGATGAAATTGCAAAAACAAGACAAATATTGGAAACATTATTTTTAACCCTATTTCTTGTACAGCAATCCTCAAATTGCTTTCATTCCTATAGGTAGCTTTCTGTTCAATACCAAATCTCCTATAAGTACTGCAGAATACAAAACAATGTAGATGAGGCTGAAGGGTTTGAGGGCACTGGAACTGCGAAATGGTATTTGCATCTTGTCTTTGAATAGGTGTTGCATGACTGTGCAGAAACACTGCAGTGTGATTCCATTACATCTCCTTCATTTGAATGTGAAAAGGAGGAGAAACAGGGTACAGACAGAGGTTGCAAAGTGAATATGTTAAAATCTTGTGATCAGATCACAGGTTCCTATCCAAAGTCCTGCCAGCTGTATCTAGCTGCCAAGGCCATACATAAAAGCTGGCAGTGTCATCCCAGGCATCCTCTTTTGTGAGATCCCCTGTGAGAGGATAACAGCCCAGATTAGTTGGTTCGGCAAAAAATCCTCTAGCTGCCTTCCCCCCCCCCCCTTTCAGTCGCTCCTTGTTAAGCACTATATTTTCCATGGCCATTTGGAAGTGGTAGAAATGTACTTGTAAATTCATGCATAATGAACTCTGTTTCCTGGAAAGATCTGATTTACTCCACATGCTGAGGCTGACTGTGCCAAGCCTGTTTGATATGTCCAGTTATTCGGCGGAGAAAAGACTACAGTGCATGGCACTGTACTCTTCTGTCTTAAGTGCTGTCAATGTGTCTTACTGATAAGTTGTATGATACACTTCTGTGTTGAACTGCACTGCTACACTTGATGACAGGTATCGGCTGGAATTCTGTGTTATTGCATAGAAGTTGACTTAAAATGTCAGAAGTAAGGTTAAGATAAGATTTGACCTATGTGGGCAATAATGGATTTAATCTTTTTTCTTGCTCAAAATGCGATATTGACACTTCATAGTTGCATAGCGTAGGTATTTTGGGGTATGTGGAACTTGTCTGTGGAGGGGGATGAAGTTCTGTGGGTAAGAATAGCTTGGTTTAGTTTATTGGGGCATGCACAGGAGAAGGTGAACCCTTACACTGAGTGAATACATTGCTACAGAACTGGAGTCCCTTTTGTAGACAAGACTGCTCTAGAATTGCAGGTTGCATGCTTGCTTTGGTCACGCCTGCATCCCTGCTTCAGGCATGCTTCAGTTTGGAACTTTAATGTTCTTTTAACATGTCGTCTTTTTTTTTTTTTTTTTTAAGAAAAGCTTTTAAAAGCTGTTCTGTGGCTCTGTTCAGTAGTCAGCAGTATTCCGTTCCACCTTGCATAGGCTGAGCTTGCCTCCCAGCCCTTCAGAACTTATGTTGAGGGCAAAGCTGTCATTGAATTGATCAGACGTACAGCAAGCCAAAGGCTTGTCTTCAGGGAGGTCAGCTGTAGGAGTATTCTACAATTTTCTCAATTAGAAGTGTTCTGAAAGATACCAGTGGATTAATACAGTTCACTTTTAATCTCCATAGTTCCATGTATACCATGGATATATGTAAACATTATGGGCTTGTGTGTGTGCATGTGTAATGTAGCATGTGCCATGTATCTCCTTTCCTTTAAGACTTAAAGGCAGAATTTGCTTTTTTGAAGCCTGAGGTCAATAAAACTAAGGACTCGTGTTTCTTTTCAGTGCTGTAACTTACTGCTGCTCCATGAAAGCCCTGTGGCTCGCTTATATCACTGTATGATGGTGAACTAATGGCATCTCTCAGCTGACTCTGAAGCCCTGCATTTCACATCAGTTTTCATTCTTAGTGTAGCTCAGGCAGCACTCATAGTGCCAAAAAGAAAGAAATACTGCAGCAACGTGAGTTTATTTAGGGCAGATTGTTTCATTCTGGTGCTATATATATTAGTGCTTAATCAATGCATTAGCTTTTAAGAAAAAGCAAGAGGAAGGAGACAAATGTTAAATACTTTTGCCTGGATGCAGCCTAGAGAAAGCTGCCCTCCTCGGTAGCAAGTATTGAAATGCAACAGTTTAATGCTGCCAAAGACATACAGAGGACTTAAATGTTGGGTGTTTTGTGGTATGTCTTTAGTGTAACCTGTGCCATGGCATGTCCAGCACCATGGTCATAGCTGATGTAGCTTGAAGTAGAAACTCTATAATACTGACATATGTCAGCCTTGTATTTTTACTTAGTAATACAGTTAGTGGATAAATACTGTCTTCCTAATTTACAAAACAGCTGTACTACATACAGACCTCTACTTTGTTTAATGTTGTGTGGGTTGTTTTTAACCAGGATTTGAGCAAAATGGTGTGGATTTATATGCAGAAAGTTTAGAAAACTCTAAAACTAGTTATGCTATAGAAATGTGTCGAGGAATACCTAACAGAAATAAAACAGTGTGGCTCTTTATACTTCTAAAACTACTCTCCTAAATTCTTTGAAGATTTAGGACAAGAACAGTTATCGGTAATGCTTAGTAGGCAGATCTGAAGCAAAACACCATGGTAAATGCCATGTCCAGTTAAAAGTCATTAAGTGTGCTAAATAATCAGGCAGGATCTTCATTATAATTTTCTTGTTGTTCTGATACCTCTGATTATTCAGAGGTGTCAAAGGTTTTTAAATGGTCAGGGTATAGTTTCTACGCTTACACAAAATATTCAGGTAGAATAAATGATCTTAATATTGTGTTGATAGGACTCATTGACTCCCAGTTGATTCAGTAAGGAGCACTGGGATTTCCAACAGCTCTCCTCTTTTAGAGTAATCCCATAACTTTTCCATTAGCATGCAGACTCAAAAATGCTGTGAAGACAAACACCATGGCAGCTCCCACTATAAATAAAGTCTTCTGAGTGATTTCTGCTGACTGCAGGAATATATTCAAACTTGGTTTTCCTCAATCCATTCTTTTAGGTGATAAATTGGGAATAAGTAGAGTACAGCTGATACCAACAAGATAAATGTATGGTACTTGTTTACAAAACCTAGCTGATAAATTATGTGCCAAAGTGTTAAGCTGCAAGAGGAGAAAGTCAGAAACAATGGAAAAGGGTTGGATAAGTATCCTTTCTGTTTAAGAAAAATATTTTGTTTGGTGGTTGCTAGATATAAGTTAAAACTGGTATACCTTGTGTTTTATTGCTGCGGCTGTTTGGGTTCTTCATGCAGGTGTATCTCTTACTTTCTGAATATCTCAGTTCATTAAATAATGCTGACTGTAGTAGATCACGATTTTGTAAACCATTCCGGTCTGACTTAGAATATGATACTAAATATTTGATTCCTGAATACCTAAGTTAAGCACTGTCAACCTTAAAATATATTGTCGTCATCTGCTTCCCCCTGCACACACAACCTTGTGAAAATCGTGTGGATTTTTGCTGTGTTGAAGTAGAATGATTTTCATTCTATAAAGAGTAAGATAAAAGGAGAATGGAGACAACCTTGAGCGTATCTTTCTGTACTGAGAGTTTACACTAGGTGGCATGCAAGGAAAGCCAAAAGCACAAATGTCTTAAAATTATTGAAGTTTAAATCTCAGACTTGTTTCAGGATGTTTTTATCTTGTCTTTTGATCACTTTTAAATGTCTTTACAGGTTGAAATGTCCTCTTGCTGGTACAAATAAAAGATTTCTTATTAATACCATCAAAAACACGTTACCATCTCAAAAAGAACAAGACCAAGAACGCGAGCAAAAGGAAGACAGTAAGGAGCCTGAGCCAAACAAAAGTAGGAAAGAAGAAAAACCAAAGAAACACAGAATTCACCCATATACACCCAGCTTTCAGTCCAGAAGGAGAGTCAGCTGCTCTCCTCCGAGGCACCAAAACAGGAACCAGCACACAAAGGATAAGCATGAAAAGCAATCAAGCAAACGATGAGGAGAGTGACGAATACGTGTTGTTATAAGCCAGGAATGTCATTAAGTGTCGGACTGCAGGGATGTCTCAGTTTTTCAGGAAAAGATGCTGTTCAAAATTGAATTTTGAACTGAGTTGCTTGTGTGAGAAGTAACCTTGAGGTAGATTTAGAAAACTTTTCTTCAGGTCCTTTAAGAGAAAAATAAAGTGCAGCATAAACTTTTCAGTTGTTTTAGAACAGACATTCCTTTCCCTTTGCTCCATTCCTGTCTCCCCTTCTGACTAAGCTTAGGGTCTTGGTGATGGAGCGTGATACGCGTGTCACTGTCTGATACAACTCGTTTAGTCCTGTCACTCTTTTGGAAAGAAATTTAAATTAAGCAGAGATTTATTTATTGTGTAAAGTTGGCAGAACTTCTTTGCTGCTAACAAATAAAGAAGTTTTGCATGTTTAGGTTAGTTTAGTTTTACAGAACCTAGAAGAAGGGAAAGCTGGTCAGTCCCTGGCCAAGCACGTACATTATGTACAGAATATGAGTGTTTGCTTTCTTTAGTATAAAAGGAACAAATTTAAAATGGGCAACGCTGGTTTTGCTTTCCGGGAGGAACTACCAGGAAATACTGATTTCTCTTGTTATTGTATATTCAGAGACCTGTCATAGATAATAATAAACATTACCCCTAAAAAGCCATAACTGCAATAATTGTCTCTGTTTAGACTTCCCTCTGTAAGGAAGTAGTTTGAACAGTCTGTTGTCATGGTGCTTTCAGAACAAACCTTGAAGTCAAGATTGTCATGTTCTCTGTCCTCTGCTAGAAAGTTTCCAAGTAAGTGTGTAATACTAGAAATACAGAGGTGATACTTAGAAACAGTCGAATGCTCACTTTCCAAGCCTGTGTGACAATTCTGTAGTGGTACAGTTTTAAACTTGTCATGACTTGGAGTGCATATAAAACACATTGGCATATTCTACGTCCCACTTCTGTTTGTGTTACAGTAACCAACTTCTGTGTGAAATATTTTGTATTTCGGTATTCTCAGAAATAATTGTTTTGAACCTAGGTTTCTGTTTTTAAGTGTGTTGACAATAAAATCAAAAATGTTCATTAAAAGTACTTTGTGGAATTAATGCTTTTAGTGGATTTCTTAACTGACATGGGCCTCTCCTAAGGGAAAGGAGAACCAGTGCTTCATGGTCCTTTGGTGTTGTGTCAGGGCAAGAGTGCCACCTATAGGCTTATCCATACCTTGTCTTGCTATACTTGCCTGTCTCTCTTGGAAAGATCATGTTAGCTAGGAGATGGGGAGGCCAAAGCGGAGATCTGCCATGGCTGAATTTTGATGCATGTGTTGGGAATTACTCTTCTGAGTAAGCAGGCGTTGAGGCCACCGGTGGCTGCCAGGTCAGCATACGCAACAAAGTGGCGTACTTTCATGTTTCTTCTGAGGAGCTGTGGATAGTTTCTCTTTTTCCCTGCAGGAGCCATGGCACTGTAATAGAAGTCCCATCCTTTCAGAAAATGTCCAACAATTTAAGTGAGATTGAGGAAGAAGTAGTATCTTTGGAGAATGTGGGACTATCTTTGGTTTAAATAAACAGATGTTGTTTGCAGTCCTTATTTTGCTGGACAGTGGTTGTGTTCTCCTTAATAGTCCTCTTTGGAAGGATAGCACCTATACCAGCCAGGCTCTGCTGCAGTGACAGTGCTGGGTGGATGTGGCTTTGCAGCAGAGAATTCATCTCACAGTTAGTCAAGATTGGGGCCGGAGATGTTCCACAGGACAAATCCCTGTGAATTCTTGCTGGTCTGGCTTGCAGTGATAATGTGATGCCCTGAGAGCTTTCCACACTCAGGCCTTCAAACACCCCTTTAGGATAAGTGCTGCTGTAGATTCTACATTCATTTAAGCCGGGCTTTCAGGTAGGGAAAGTGATTAGAGTATGCTTTAAAAATCAGCCTAAGCTGTTGATAGAGAGCACTTCGCTACTAGAAATGCTCCACTACAGGATCTGACATGACCCAAACCAGATAGCTGGAGAAAGCCTCTTTTCATCTGTGGTGGTAGGTTCACATCTAATTCCACTTTTTTTCTGACTTACAGAACATATGTGATTTATTAATCTTTCATTGGTTGATTCCATATTTTAGTGCTGTCTTTCATAAGTGTGTATAATAAAAAGCTCTGCTGCTTGTTAACTGTTAAGGCAAATCTTCCCCTGCTGATCACTTTTTTGATCAAAAATTGGGTGCATAAAGCCAGGTTTGTATTGTGTCTGCAGTTGCTCATTGTGCAGCACCAGCATCACATTTATAAGGTATCTTAAAGGTAGGATTGAAACCCTGAAACTTAAAGCTGAACATGACTTTCAAAATGTGTTGTTAACTCCTGTAACTCAGACCACTTGTTACTTGTTATAATACCTAGTTCTTAAATATATAAATATATAGCGTGTTCTTGGTCTCAGCTTCCCATAGTAGTGCTTTGCAGCATAGTTACTCACATGGGAGGGGAACACACCTCACGTTAATGTTGCTGCAGCAAACTTCAAAGGTGTTTCTTGTTTATCTGTGAGCTACTAATGTTGCCTTTGTTTAGCTTCAGTGCACATTGTGCGGGTAACAGTTTATTCAGGTGAGGGTATTCTCTTGCCATAGCCACGAGAACTTGTTAATTAGACTTTAAGTTGGACAGAAACCCTGAAAAATGTTCATTTTCATCAACCCGATACTGAATGCAGATCACAAAACAGCATAAAAGAGGAGGGCACATTTTATGATTGGGCTTTATGAAATACTTTAGTTTTGACTGTCAGGGATGTAGTAACGTGCAGTTCTTACGTTCATTGTACAGCCTCTGCTCTTTTGTAAATCCAGTTTGGATTATTTGCAATGAATCATGAATATCCAAGAAAAGCCCAACAGATTTGACATATAACACAACTTAAAGGCAAAAATAGGCCCTGTTTTTTAGGCTGATCCAAGTTTATGTCACAGAAGTTTCTTGAGGTGCAATTGGAAGAGCGTTCCTTAGTGATTATGAAATTTCTACAGAAAACTAGTTAACAAAGGAGATGTAAATGTTTGTAGATCAATGGAATAATGTAGCAGGAGGGGGTTGCTTTTCCTGCACAAACAGAACTGGTTTTTGTGTTGTAGCTGCAAGTTGATCACTGAGAAGCATGTTTCCTCTCCTGCCCCATCCGAGCTCTCTTTAATAATTATGTGTTTTCAGTTAATTAAACTGGAAAGACACAAAAGTAGACTTGCTTGGATAAGTAGCGAGAAAACATATTTGGATTGTGTTTGGAGAAGGGTTTTATTCATTTTATCAGTGGATTCAATGATCCACCAAATCTTTATTCATGTGAGTGATCTTTGCACTTGCAAATAATCCTGTGTAGCTCACCATCTATGAATGAAACTCTCGTCTGCATTAATAGACACTCTTTGTTTTAGTGACTGGCTATAGGAAGTAATCAGGAGTAAATGTTAAAGAGGACAGAGCTCCAATTAAAAAGAAAAGCCTTAAAATTTTTGCAAACTATATATATTCGCACCCTCATTTCCAGATACAATAGTTTTACGACAGAAAAAAACTCAGATACTTTTTTGCCAATTACTTAGCAGTCTATCAAAGTCTCGAGCACTGGATGTATCTTCCTCATTTATTTTACATTGGTTCAGTATTGCTTAGACTCTAAATTTGCCAAATATGGTTTAGTAACTCTCAGGCCATTACCCCCCACAGGATAAAATGCTTCTAGAAGGCTGCATCTATACTGAATCTCAAAATCCATCTGTATGCAACAAAAAGAAACTTGTTCGTAAGGGCAAGCAAGAAGAGCTGCTATTTTTACACAAAATTGCTGTTCATACAATATTCACCGCTACCCACAATGATGAGTCTTGTGTTACAAACAGGATGTTGAGCCAAATACTTTAGACTAAGGAACAGTGCAAGTTCTGCGTAGTTCTCCCAAGAGCGTCCTGTGTCTTTTATATTGCGATGGCACAGGGCTAACTGCATACGCACTCTGTGAGAAGTGGTGTGGTGCCGCGGAGAGGCGATGCAGTGCCCTGTAATGTTGGTGTAGGTCTCTGGAGAAGAGTTCAGTTCCCATCTACTGCTTCCTTGTAGGATCTTAGGCAGGGTTTCATGTTGCTCTGGATATGTCTGTACCTAAAAAAAGTAACTTTTGCATGGTCATAAGTACTGTAGGCTGTGTTTCTCACCCATCTTCTGTCCTCTTGGCTGCTTTGCAGATGGCCATCAGCTTCCCAGCGTGGCCGTGTTTGATAAGGTCCCTTGTGCAGCCCTGTGTCCTCCAGACCTGCTGGCCACCGCTGCCATGAGGTGGCTGTGGATGCAGGCAAGCCAGACCACCGTGGCTTTGGCAGTGAGCAGGGAATATTCAGGGCATAGTTTCTTCTCTATAAATGGGGATTTGAGATATAGGAATACCCAGCATAGATACATAGGAATACTTTGAGAAAATGGCAGCCTCATGTCGATAACCTCAGGCACTCTGTATCACCCGTGAAGCACCGTTACAGTCTGGAGTATGGCATGACAAACAAGGCTTGTGTTCTGCCATCTCCGTGTCATCGCAGGCTAGGACGTGGTCACAGAAAGAGCATTACAAGGCTATGACACTACAGTCACAAAGGCAGAAATCAAAACTTTGTCAGAAAGTGAAGATAATGGCATCTTTATTGGTGCGGATGAGAAAAGGCTGTCTTGGCCACAGCAGAAAACCAGTGTAACTGCGGATTTAATTGGATTCTAAGTCTGAAAGTGCAGCCCCAGAGAGCCAAGAGAGACTCTTGCTAGCAAGTGGAAAGGAAATCCTGCTGCCCTCTGCCATCCTCCCACCCCCACCAGTTCAGCTTTGTGTGGGAGGAACTGTGGCTACCCCATCGCACCGAGTTCACGTTCCCTTGGGTGGCAGATGCAGTACATGAGAGTCTTCCCTGCTCTCTCATCAGTCCTGACCCATCTCAGGTCTGTGCTGAGATTGCAAAGATCTGCACCGTTTGTCAGCTTTAAGGCTAAAGGCACAAGCCCTGCAACTTGGTAGAGTTGACTCAGATGCTTGTCAAAAATGTATGGTAATTAGAATAATTAAAAAATCCCTAACATATACTGTAACTACTTAATCATTGATCCTTTTAAATTGTATGTTTAGTACTTCCAGTAAAGTTCACCTTTTGGAGATCTCTCCTTGGTTTGTGCCTGCACGGTCGCAGCTCAAGCAGGTTGGCTGCCGCAGGGCTCCAGCTTGGGGGAGTTCAGTTTTGTCATGGAGGGTCTGAAAGATGAGCATGAATGTAGGAGGGAAGTGGCCTCACGTTTGCTTGGGCAATTGGCAGCTGGAATAGTCTTCGCACAGCATCACTTCTCCCTCCTGCCAAGCAGGAGCACACCCGATCACGCCCAGACAGGCATGTCCATGGTCCTCTGCTCACTGTGAAACCCACAGCCCAGCCAAGCCATCTGTGCTTTCCTGGGGCAAATGGACAGGAATGGAGAAAGACTGTAGGAAATGCTACAGGTGCAATGTTACAGGTAGCTTAATATCAATTGTGTAAATGCAACAAAAGTATGGTTTTGGGAAAAGTGAGTGGGCATTCTGCTGGAGACTCTGCCTTCTGAATTCTTGATCTTTTCCTGGAGAGGAACAGCCTATGTCTTTTGAAACATCCCACAAGGTTTGAAAGTTTGCCCAGCTCTAATCATTCAAAATGTTGCAGGGAGATAAAAATGCCAGCAAGCAGCTAATTCATAAGGAATAGCAATGACAGTCAGTTCCTGGTAATGAGCCATTGTTTAACTTCAATAATAAGAATATTAAGAAGGAAGTATAACACCTGAAGACGACCAAGGCTGTATGTAAGCTATTGCTTTGCCTTCATTCTGTATATTATATTCAAATACATTCTTCTTTCCCTACCATATTAGCAGATGCCAGAATAATAGCAAAAGCTGAAAGGAAGGTCAGCCAAATAGTTGGCATTGTCAATCTGGATGTCTAAACTTGGACAACTCTTCCCACAGCAGACCTCTAAATTAAAACATCACTCTTCAGCGTAATCCACTGTGTTGCTAAAGCAGCGGAGAGGTGGTGTTGCTGGGATTTCATGGCATTGCTGGTTCAGTTCCAAGTGCTCCTCTGGCCAGTGCTGGCTGGTTAGTGCCTCTCTGAACCCCTCCACGCCGAGAAGGCACTTGCAAAGTCCTTGGAGGACAGAATATGTTTTGTCTAGAAAAGAGTTGGACTCTGTTCAATCTCCTTTCTCTCCTGGTCTCAATTTACCAAGCTGGGGGATGCCTTGAGGAGAGGCAGGTGGAGTTTCCCATGGTCTGGCCCTGCGACTCCCTCCTCAAGGAGCCTGGCAAGATGCTGTGCGGGGCATGGCTACCACAAGGACCCCCTTCATGGAAAAGACCGGGACTGTTCTGGTTAAATAAATCTATGGGAGAAAGCATAGGCTCCTGGGAAAGTGGATGGTACTGTATCTGGGAGTAAATTCTCGTCTGATATGAATCAGTGAAGTCGTGCTGCTACCAGCAGAGCTGGGCTGGTTTGCACCATTCAAGACAGGTACTCCCTGAACTAAAAGGGAAAAAGGCTGCAAATGTATTTTCCCTCTTTATCACCAGGCTTATATTTAAGGTTGTTATTACCTTATTGAAAATTTTATATCTACAATGTGCTTTGCAAATGTATAGAAGGAATTGCAGTCCTCTGTGCTAACACCTGGCATTAGCAGGGTGTTAGGCCAGAGCAGGGTGTAGCAGTTCAGGCTTAGTGCAGCGCTGGCACAGCTTTTGGTCTGCCCTGAGCTCCTGTGCACATCTTGCCTGCAAGAAGCACTGTAAACCTCCAGGCAAACGTGCAGCTCCTCATGACATCTGCCTGGTAAAAGGACCTAAGATCAGCCCCACCATGGGGGAGTCCCTTCCCGAGGGTGGCTCTAAGTCTGCCTCACCAATGGGTCCCATTTGGACTTGGATCCCTGTGGGAATCCTCTTGCAAGAAGGAAGAGACTGGGAAGGCACAGCTCTACCTTTCCACATCAGGACCTATTGCATTCTGCCCAGTAGGCTCCCTGCTGTCTGAGAAATTAATTAAACTAGAAACAAAATTCTACAGGGATGAATTTTACCTAAACTCCGTTTTTCTTTGCCGTTTGAAAATTATTTCCCAGGCATCTCCCCCCTCAGGAGAAAGCAGAGGGCCCCCACCACCCTCTCATTACTCAAGATTCACCTCCAGCCGCCGCTGCCAACTTTTTTTCCTTTTTTCTTCTTTCTAGATTGAGATCTTTAATAATTTTGTGTCTCTTTCAGCCTAGGCTCCAGCCTGGGAAAAACAAACCTGCTAGCCTGGCGAAAGCCAAACACACATGGCCCAATTACCAGCTTCCCCACTGTTCCTTTGGGCCGGCTGGTATTCTCCCTGCCTTTGTTGCACTGCCTGCTCCCTGATTATGAGCAGTTTCCTTTGACTCTGCTCCACGCAGCCAGGCAGAACGAGATCCAGCAGGTAAACTGAGGAAGGGCTATTGTCTGGCCACCCCTCGCCTGTGGACCGCTCTGGTTTATCTGCTGGCAGAGCTTCATGTGGGCGTACCTCTGTAAAGAACTGCTTTGCTTTTTAATTAGGGGAAAACGCATTGCTTCTTCGTGCTTAAAACGCTTGTGTGTGAGGAAGGCAGCATTGATATGTCTCACTAACAGCAGACTGTGTGTCATGGTTTGGGTCCTGGGCACAGGTCGCATCGTTTCAACTCTGACTGTGTGGTTGTTGTCTGTCCAGCAGCCCATGCCTTGGCTGGCGCTCATCCTGGCAGCCTTGGGAGGAGCTGGGGAGGGTGGATGGGGCCGCCTCTGCAGCCATGTACTCCTGCAGCTCTCTGGGACAAGGGAACGTGTGTGGGAGCAGCGCTGCGAGGACCTGGCCTGGCTGTCCTGCGGCAGGGAGAGGCTGGTGTCTGTTATTACCTGGCATCATGATTTGGGAGGTGGGAACTGGCAGGGATGAGCCATTGCAGGCCCCCAGGGTATGTGCTCACCATGTTGGGGTCTCAGCTCGTGCCACTGCCAAGCTCCCCCTCTGCAGCTGCAGGGGTGTCCACCTCCCATTTTAGAGGAGGGCAAACTGTTCCCCAAACATGCTGCTCCGAGGCCCCTAGAAGAGCTCCTGGGAGTGAGGAGGGGGAGGAGTGGCCAGTCCTATGTCCGTTTGTCAGGCAGCACCAGTTTGTCCCTCTGCGCCAGCTACCCCGTCTTGCCATGACCTGAGCGCCCCTGGAGCCCCAAGCTGTCCAGGTGATGAGGACTCATGCCGAGGACCAGCTCTAATGTCTGTGCTAATAAATAAAATGGGGCAGGAGTGGTCCTCCAGCCCTGGGGCTGCCAGCTCACGTCTGTCGAGCTGCTGTCCCTTAGGCAGGACAGCCCCAGGCAAGCTGCCCGCGCTGAGCCTGGGCACACTCCGGGGGGATGCTAGCTGGTGGGGCCAAAGCCGTGCCAGGGTGGCACTGACCAAAGGTGGTGCTGAAGAGACAAGATTGGAATTAGGTGGGTTTCTCCTGCTGCCTCAGTGGAGTAGCATAAAGGTGCAAGGTGTAGGGCACACAGCTGGCCACTGATGGCTGTCCTAGAGAGCAGGATGCTTCGGGAGACGTGGTGGATGCCCTGAGACAGAGTCCCCAGGATGCTCAGCGGCTGTGTCCCTGCTCTTTGAGGTAGTCGAAAAATTTACTTTGAAGGGTAAGAACTGACCGGAAACAAAATATCTTCCCTGTCTTTCATTAGCACAGTGGCTGCAGCTACGAATGCACTCGTCCTGCTCAAAGGATTTACAGTTCATGAAGGATTTATGTGTGGGGAGGGAGCTGGTGAGGGGAGCACTGGGGAGAAGCTTAAAAGTGAATTGTTAGAACATATCTCCATTTCAGCGCTCAGTTTATAAAACAAATTCTTCAGGCAGGTGCTTGAATTCACAGACTCTTTAGAGGGAATTTATCAGCCCCAGGAATATACTGGTTAAGAAAAAAAAAAAAACTATCACCATCAGCTGCTAGGAGGGAAAAGCTAATCATCTAAACTTTACTGCGGGAGAGGTGCAGCTGTCAAAGCAATAAGGTAAATGAGTCTGAGGCTAAAATGGTTTTTGCAGCAGAACTCTGCTCCCTGCTAAATAGGGGAGATTGAACTATAGCACCATTCCACTATTCCCTGGTAATGCACCATTTTGGGGCTGACTGGGTGGTCTTAAGTCCATTGCCACAGTGGCTATATCGCTGATACCAATCAAGGCCCCGCAGCTGAGACCCTGAGTGACCTGCTTCAGCAGCTTTTTTCAAACCCCAATTCACTCATTTGTGTGGGATGCTTTTCTGCTACTTTATTTATGGGATTACATAAATGAGCCATTAAAAATGTAAATCTTCAGAACAGTTGAATAATAAAGATTTAAACAATAAGCTCAGGGCGGTACAGTACAGAAACTTCCCCGAACCAGCAGTACTGCACCATCGTGGCTATGGCAACAATAGCGGGTTAAGGGAAAGAGAGAGCAAGGAGGAAAATAAAACACCCCAGCATTGTTACAGTCACTGGCACCACAGAAAGATTAGGGATTTTTTTTTTTTTGCAGGGTATTAGAACAATAATGAAGATGTGCCATTATGCGCCACAAAGGAGACCATGCCATCCCTCACATAGTGCAGGTGTCAAAACAATCAGGCTGGCCCGCAGAATTGAGTTTAAGTGAAGTTTGTCCCACCTCACCACAAAGCGTTTAACCCTTCCCGGGACAGAGTCAGCTACAGACGTGTGATGGCTAGCACAGGCTCTTTTCTCCTCTCTCCTGTGCCGTTAAGCATCTTGTCTGAGCATCTTTCTCCATCAGCATGGGCAACGAAGATGTACACCATTTACCTTGCTGAGGAGGAGTTGGCTGCAGGTTTTATTTGGTTTTCCTTGTGCTTATATCACGTTAAAGTACCTGATGAGGCAATAACACAGTGAAGAATTGTACTGAAGTTAAGTCCCACTGCAGCCTTTTCTTTGCAAATGACAAAATGATGGAAGTAGCTTCGAAGCTCTGTTAAGCTCAAAATTTGTGAGACAAAGCAGTCCACTGCTATTTCATCTCACACGTTTTGAGCTTAACAGAGCTGATTTTCCCTGTACAGCTGTCTGTTTTAGTGTCCCATAATAATCTTCATACAACTGTAGTGAAGAAGACTGAGATTCTACTGGTGGTTTAGATGGGCACACCTTGAAGGCAAGCTCTGAGCCACATCAGTGCTCTCCCTAGAAGCTGATTACAGCATGTGGCACACTATTTTAATAAGTTTTTCCTATTGTTGGGTTCTGAGAACGAAGTGTTTTGTACAAGTTCATTTGAGATTTTATATAAAATTCTAGAGTACATTTGGGAATTTATATAAAAGACAGGTCACCTCCCTATTTCAAAGGTCACCACCATCTGGATTTTAATATTTGTAACCTAAAGGCAAACGTTACCATCCTAATTCCTAGGATACCCAGCATCCTTTGCTGCCCAGTGATTCATGACTCACAGAAAAGACAGTGATCCCATCAAACCTGAGCCTGACCATGATGAAAACAGCTACATTCAGATACATTTTTAATAGGTTGGGCTTGTAAAGGTTATAAATCGTCACATTAAAAAAAAAAAAAAGTTAAATTTTTCCACAGATAATGTAAGTAGGCAAGATGTGATACGGCTTGCAAGTGAAGCCGTCAACAACAGGTTTTCATGCATCACTGTATTTGACTGACCTTTAAAACATCTCCTTATTTCAGAAACATGGGGCTTGAGCAGGATTCCCTTCTTACATCTGTGCAAACCTATAGACATCAGAAGAGTTACCGTGAATTCATGCTGGTGAAAATTAGAAGTGAAGCTGTTTCATAGTCTCTCTTACCTTTAAAGTTCAACAACCTTTGTCAATTCTTGCTATCCTTACTTTCTGAAGACTTTACAGCACTGTACCAATGCCATGATGAGTTTTTAGCAATATTATAATGGCCAGTGTTCAACTTAGCATCACAGAGGTGTTGAAATTCTCTGGAGGTCACCGGGTCCAACCTTCCTGCTCAAGTAGGGTCACCTAGAGCTGGTTGCCAGGTTTGTGTCCAGATGGCTTCTGAATATCTCCAAGGAGTTACGAGTATCTCCAAACATCCTAGTGTTACATTACCATATTGTGATGATTTATTATAGGTGCAACTTCTATCGATAACCATAGGACTGATTTCACTGTATGTAGACAATGGACACCATAAAAGCATGTGAACCCCCTGAATTGTTTTACCTTCTGTAAGGGGAGAGGAAGAATTCCTGGTAGTGGAAACAGGGAAATATTTAAATACAGTGATGTGAACTATGACAGTGTGATGGTGGCTCTCCCAGTGGGATTGTATGTTTGGGGCAAGGGAAGGGAGAGGTGAAAAGGGAAAACATATTTATTGGCAAAGAATCATACAATCATAGAATGTTTTGGGTTGGAAGGGACCTTTTGAGGCCATCTAGTCCAAGCCCCTGCAGTGAGCAGGGACATCTTCAACTAGATCAGGTTGCTCATAGCCCCGTCCAACCTGACCTGGAATGTTTCTAGGGATGGGACCTCCACAACCTCTCTGGGGAACCTGTTCCAGTGTTTCACCACCCTCACTGTAAAAAATTTTTTCCTTATATCCAGTCTAAATCTATCCTCCTTTAGTTTAAAACCATTAGCCCTTGTCCTGTCACAACAGGCCTTGCTAAAGAGATTGCCCCCATCCTTCCTATAGTCCCCCTTTGAGTACTGGAAGGCCTCAATCAGGTCTCCCTGGATCCTTCTCTTCTCCAGGCTGAACAACCCCAACTCTCTCAGCCTGTCCTTGTAGGAGAAGTGCTCCAGCCCTCGGATCATTTTTGTGGCCCTCCTCTGGACCCGCTCCAACTGTTCCATGTCTTTCTTGTGTAAAGAGCACACAACAAAGTAGAGGTTGCAAGAATGCAAAATATAGACAGTTTTGCGTTAATGAGGAAAGTCTTCCTCTGGATTGTATATGAGACTTTTTGAGATTGCTGACTTTATCTCAGGGCAGAATTTGGATTTTTGTATAGATCCTATCCTCTGCCAGAGTGGTGAACTTGGTGGTATTTCCCGATGCTTCTGCCTTATTGTGTGTGATCCTCTTAGGTACAAGTGGTTACAGTATTGGTTAGTACAGCTGTGAGCACTAAGAAGGCAGGTCTTGGACTGCAAGTCCCGTCCAGTCCCAGAGCAGAGTGACCAGCTGTGCCTGCTCCAAGCCAGCTGCCCACGCATGGCAGAAGTGCTCTCACATGGAGCAGGAGGATGCAGTTCACATCTGCAGGTTATTCTGTGTTGCATTTAGTGCCTATGTTCATTTGTTGGATTTGAGCCTCAAGCGAGCAAGCCCTTGCAGTGGGCAGTGGGCAATGGGCAATGGGCAACGGGCAACGGGGAAAGGGCTGCCGCAATCCAGCCCAAATGTAGCTTTGTGCAGTGCCACCTACCACGTGGGTAGCACATACAGAAGAGGTGCACGTGCTGGGCAACACCTTCAGAAGTCCCCACATTAGCTTTTCCACCTCTGTGCACAAAGTGAGGGGGTAGTACAGAGGAGAGCTGGCCTTGAGGAAGATCTTCCATGGGTTAATGAGTCATGTGCATGTTCAGGTTTCTCCTAGGCTTTACTCCCATTGTAGTCTGAGTGACCTGGATCCAGGTCCATAAGCATATTTAAAGAAGTAGTCATGGGCCACGGTCCTGTTTGCTTCAGGGAGATAGCTCAATATTAATCTTAATCTCTTTGATCTGAAAGTGGGTGCTTCATGGAAAACAGAGACTTAAGAAGATTGGCCACTCCATAATACTAATGTACATGATTTTTTTTCTCTTCATTCTACATCAGCTTCCTTCATTTATTTTGAGAGGAAAAAAAGGCTGATCCTGCAGTAAATGTGAGCTAAGAGATTTTTCCAATGTCTTATCTATGAACTCTGTGTGACTGGTGATCCTAATCCCTGTTCTGGTTCGTAGTGGTGCGACTTATAAGACATTTCCATGGTCATACAGTTCAAATGGGTCATGGCTGCGGTTGCACTCCAGCCTGGCTAAGGCTGAATCCACGTGGCAGCATGGGACGTACCCACCAATCTCACAGCTGTGAATCCACTCTGGAGTGGAAAAGCAAAACAAACCACATCCCAAATCTCTTAACAACATACCACTTGCAGGAAAAGTCCCTCTCTGAACCACTGGATTTGGTTAATGATGGTTTTGAGTATTATTGCTTCAGTCTCTGTATGAAAGCAAATAATTTTATTTCATTTCCAAAGTTGGTAGAAAGGTAACTGCAGTCCTCATCGGCTTTTCCTACATCTCACCGGCAAGCCAGGAGTTGGACCCTGAACATATTAGGACTCAGGACTAAGGAAGCTCCAGTTTACACAAATGCCAGCTTTACAAGGTGGTGTGCACAATGAAATAAATGTTTCCCGGTAGTTCATGTGTCTGAGTCAGACTGTAGCCCCTCTGATATCACAAGCGGTTCTTGTCTTTGTTCCCTGAGTCACCAGCACTGAAGGATGCTTTCAGGTCCTATCTGACTTGAAACCTCTTTCATGATGTAGGAATGAAACATTTGGACCTCACCGGGAGGGAGGGAGCTTTCTTAATGATCTGATATTGCATAAGGCAGCTTCTCTCATTCAGGCAGGATCTGATACCAAGCTCCAGGTCCCTGCGGTGCCAGAGTAGCCAGGAACACTCTCCTTCCTCCCATCCCATCTCACTTCTTCTCCAGGCAGCTGCAAGGCACTGCAGAAGATCACCTGCACCCATGAGGAGACTCCACCAAACCGCTTCATGCTGCTGTCCTGGATTGGGGAAACATAAATATAGGCTTCGGTGGGGAAGAAAGATCAGGGTGACTCTTTCCTCTAGGAAATATTTCAGGGAAAAGAAAAGCCAAATTTCACCTCTGGCTTCGTCAAAGGAAGCCTTCCCTTACAGCCTTCCCAATGTGCCAGGTTTTAAGTACTTTGGCTGTTATTTAAATGGAGCTAGAAGTCTTCAGGGAATGTGGAGTCCTAGCTTGGAGAGATGCATCAAGATAGGTCTGGGAGTCTCTTGAAGCTCTGCTGCAGGAGCTGGGAAGACAGGAGAGGAGCTGATGGGACACATGGGTCTTGTGTCTGTGTCCTGAGTTCCTCATAGACTTCAGGGCAGCCCTGGACTTGGGAATGGCCCTGTGAGGGTGGGGGTGGGGAAAGAGGGCTAACACTCTTGTGCAGAAATATGGTAGCAAACTGCAATAATTCATGCTGGTCTTACTCCTTTAAATTCTCTTAGGTAGGAGTGCAATTGCTGCCTGACTGAAATGGGAATGTCCTGTGCTTACCTGACACCAGCATGAAGGCTCACCAGGGCCAAAGGCCATGAGGCTCACAGCTACAGAGCACCCCCACATCCTCTGGGTGGAAAACTTGCTGCCAGGGTCAAGGTGGTCCTCACTTTTTTACTTGCCTCAGGTTAAAAATTCAAACCAAAACAACAAGCTGTTTTGGGAAGTTGAAGGAATGAGGGATGAAGGATGTCTCTCAGCCTCATTACTGCTGCTCAGGTGGGTCAGCCCTTTCAGCACAGCCCTGAGGTGCTTAGCAGAAAGCATGACCATGAAGTAGCAGAAAATTGAACTCCCTTTGAAATTGACAGATTGAAGGAACCTCCCTGTAAGCTGTTATTTTCCTCCTCCTGCCTGCATCAGTGCCTCTGTCTCTGATCCTCTGCTAGGACCCATTGCAGAAGGTGGCCAGGAGCCAAGGTCGGCAGAGCCGTTGCTGCTCAGTTAAGACACAGGCAGGTGAAAGCTGGGATGCGTTGGAGTTGCAGCAGCCGTGGTTGGAATGGCCTTGGGTTGTGCACGGAAAGCACTGCTTGCAGGGAGAGGTGGTGACTGCCACAGCCTGGAAAAAATGGGAAGCTCTTGGAGCACCAAGGTCGTCTTCTGACCAGGAAAGGAAGCAGAAACCTTCTCAACCTGAAAGCTGCATCTCCTGTTTCGGGTCTGAAGAAAAGCCTCTATGCCTGAAAGTTTGTTTCTCCATCTCTATTTCTAGGTCTAATAAAAAGCTTCTGCTATACTGACATGAGATGCTTTCTTTGCTTCTTTCTCCTTTCTTTTTCAACCTGTTTGCCCCCAAATTGAAGCGATAATTTGACACTACAAATAAAGCTGAATTTTCCCTGTCATAAACTGTGAATATAATTGCAAGAACAATGTTAACTATCACCACAAGCTTTAAAAAAAAAAATCAAACAACCAAAAATAACCAGTGTGAATTCAAAGCGAAAATGAATGGAGTCTGCCTCATTCATAAATGTCATATGAGACTTTGGTTAAAAAGGCAAGCCTGTCATCCCAAGGCCAGCAGCTGTTGTTATGTTGAACAAAATGGATACAAATGGGTATTATTTTAAAGCAAAATGCTTAATCCCAGCCCTAACAAGCCCACTGTCCTCTCTGTAACCCTGTGTCATACAAGCCATGATCTCCAGTAGAGGGCTTGATTGCACAGGAAATAAAATTCCCTGGCTGTGCCCTACCAAACTGACAAACACCCTGGCAATGTTTGAGTTACTATGGCAATCACAAAATAGGAAGGCCTTTTCTTCTTTTCCCCATCTCTGCATGCAGCCGCAGGCTGCTCCTGAATAGCTCACATCTGCAAAAAGTTTTAACACGGTACTCAGATAAAGAAAAGGATCCCAAAAATGGGCATTGACCCGTCTCAAAAAATGTTGCAAATTTTATATACAAGAATTGGGGAGCTGTGCCACTTTGCGCAGGTTATGTCATAATGTGAACAAAAAGGGATAAAAGCTGATGAAGGCTTTTGCTGTCAAATATGGAGAGAGGGGAAAAAGCAGAAGTAAATGACAGCTTTAATGCAGATGTAAGAAGAAAAGTCAAAGATGGGTGACAGAAAGTTGCTGGTCAATGAATAAGGGAAAATTTTCGAACACAAAAACCAGACAAAAGGGTAAAATACAATAAAAATCTTGCTATAGAGAATACTGAGAAAAGTCCCAAAAGCACAGTGAGCAAAATCTTGGAGCTATCAAACCATGTGAAACAGACATGTGGTTCTTTAGAGCGGCCCATTTGAGGCATTAATAGCTCCCATTATAAAGGGGGAACCTGATCTCTGGCCTGGAAAGCTTTCAAGAAGCAGACTTTTTACAACAAAATTGAAAAGCAAAACAAAACTGAACCTTTCTGCCTTGCACAAATTAACTAGGATTTCAGTCTTTCTAGACAAATTTGGTCCTGCATAATGAACTGTTACACATTTTACCAGTTTTCCTTGGACAAATGCTTTCTGGTAATGGAGCATAATTATGTATTTAAATGGGGATTTGCTTTCTGGCATTTCTTATGATCACGCGCTTTCTGACAGTACGCTTCCCACCATTAGAATATGTTTATTGTTGGTAGTAGAAACTTACCTGTACCAACAAGCTGATTTCAACCACCTAATTTAGATGCCTGTGTAGAGTATGTGAATGTGTGTTAGGTGCCTGATGGTCTCACCGGGCTATTTAATCCCAGTGAGTGGAAAGGTATGAATCCAGAATTTAATATACAGGTCTGCTGCTCTGTGCTAGTTTTGTCTCAGGTGTCTGGATCTGTGGTGTTGGAGCTGGAAAGTGCCACCACCACCTCCACGTAAGGTAGTTTCATCTTGGAAGAAGATTCAGTAAGAGTAAATTTAATCTTAATTTGTTCTTAATCTTAGGTTCGATTGACATGTTATAGCTTCTGAAAGTATCATTGCATTTTAAAAGCTCTTACTGACAAGTCACATTAATCACTAGCATCTGAGAAAGGCTTAATGTGGGGAAATGAATGAAAATGGCATAAACAGTTCACAAAAAAAGTCCAAAGGGCCAAAAGAAGTTCCAAATCCAGTAAAAGTAGGACTGCATTATACATTCATTGACTCTTGTTCTTTTGGGGGTGCTTTGGTATGAAAAGAAAGAGACAATAGAAGACAATAGCAGTACCTTATCAAAGTTCATTCAAGCAGCTATTTCAAATACTTTTAACGGCTTGTCACTGGGTCTTGCAAGTCTCTGAGAGTCTAAACACTCTGTCACATTTGTGTACTAACCACTTAAAGTGCTGCTAAAGCCTTTTGACCTGGACTGACTCTCCTTTATCTAGGTCAAAATGCAAGGCAAAGCCTTTGTGTTCCACGGCCTTCATTAAATTCATTGATTTGACCTGTATTTTAAAGACCAAAAGTCAAATGGAATGGGAAGTTAAAGTTCCCATACAAAATCTTCCACCGAGCACTTCACTGCCTCCTTGAACTATGTAACATTCAGAAAAGGCCATCTCACGGCCATTTGAAGTGTGGGGCTATAGCTGGAGTGGCAGTTTTGTCCAGTTTTTTTCAAGAGCATTGAAGGGATTCATCAGTGCTTTCCCTCTCTTAAATGAGGACAAAAAAGTTGAAGCTTGCAGACAGCCCCACTGACCATTTTTTCTGTCCATTCAACAGGGCATAGCAAAGTTCAGTGGTAGATAAATATTATTTAAATCTCTTTAGCATGCGGACAGGCAGGGATGAGGTTTGTTGCTTTACATTAGACTCTTGACGTGGACTATCTGGGACATGCAGTATCTGGTCAACTGCACTAGTGGAGAAAAAGAAGTGATGAGCTTTTACATGTCAAGAAACAAAACCTCTTCTGCATTTGGAGACAAAACTTCGGAACTAGTGTTTATTCTTCCTGGGAATACAGCATAAAACCCAAGGCCTTTAGAGAAAAAACAGTTTTAAGTCTTAATTTAGATTTCAACTAGGACTCAGACATCAAAAAGCTTGAAACCTGGGTTTCATGCATCCCTAGTAAAGAGTACAGGCTTAGACCAACAGATATTTCTGCACATGGCTGACCCAGTTGATGTTGTGGATCTGAGAAGGAAGAGACTGCTTGTAAACTACCAGGGCAGTCAGGTTGAGCAGGAAGGCAGGTTCTGCCCTGTGGGGATGTGAACAAGAGGATACTCCAAGGGCCCCATCTGGCCTCTGGGATGCACTTGTGCAAGGCTGGAGTAGGCTGGTCACCTTATCCTGCACACACCTACAGCTGAGGTTCATGGCTTATTTTCACCAGGGAAAGTGGAGTGAAAGAAAAATAAATTACAAATATGAAAGTAAGCTTTAGCCAAATGGCAGGCTGTACAGATCTTCAAAAACAACAACTTGCCTTGAGAAGATCTGCAAGCTTACAATTTCAATAAAAAGGATCATGCATGATCCAAGTACTTGGTACAGTTTTCCAGAAACTGTTATTTTAATGGCTGACATTAGGAGCGGGATTCAGCTGTCTAGAGGTGTTAGGTTTTGTGACTGAAGGCTCATCTTTGTGAACACAAAGAAGCACAGAGGAACAGTGATGGCAGGGCAGGTACCCCCATAACCCGACTGGAGAAAACCAAGATAACCTAACTGAGAAAATCTACCCTTTCCAGGGCTGTCGCAGACAAGGCATCAGCCCCATAGTCTGGGGGTAACAGCCCCCAACCAAAAGGCTCCCTGAGCACCTTACAGACTGAGGGGGTTAGTGCCTACAGGGTTTGGGACTCAGTATGGGAAAAGGGGGAAGAACATTTTGGGATTATACAGAACTTGTTGCGGGACCTGTAAGGGAAGGACTAAAGGTGAAGTCAGAGAGGGATGGAAGTGCTTTGGGGAAATAAGTATGGGAAAACAGAGGGAAAGAGAATAAAAAGGACTGGTTGTGTGCAACAAAGCTACTGGTCTGTCCATGTGCCTGATGCCCATAGTCTGTCCCATCTTCTCATTAAACTCCTTTTCTAGCTACTTTCCTGGGCATGGGGCATCTGTGTGCCTAGGTGTGCATGTGGGGCTGAGCACCAGCACCCACAGCAAAGCTGCGAGCCTCATGTTAGCAGCTATGGCAGTGTCTCATATAGTCCTAGACATCTGAATTAGGCACCTCAATAAAGCCTTTTAGCTATCTAAGTGTTACACCTAATGCTGGATGCAAATTTCCTCCTCGCAGACAGTCGAGTGGCTCACTGACACTTCCACTCCTGGGAGCTGGGGTGGCTCACGCATTCAGCCTGCACATCACCCTGCGCACAGAGTGATTTACAGGCAGGATGGGTATGGGATGAATGCATTTCAGAAATGTGGGTGATCCTTACTGAAGAAATCAGCTGCAGCCTGAAGAGCATGGCTGTTGTAGTATATCTCCACAAGATCTGGAGAAGCTGATTTTCTTTTCCAGTGACCTGACCATTCATTTTTCACATCACCCACTTGAATCTGGAGACCTGTTTACAGCCATGAGCAACTGTGAAGTTAAGAGATGCTAAAGCAGTGTAGAGTCCAGAGTCGTGGTGGTGGGAAGAGAGCAGAAGGAATGAGTGGAGGAGAGAGGTGTGGGCCAGTGCTGTGTTTGTGTGCTCAGTGCTCAGAAGTTTGGCCATCCCACCCTTTCTCCTCTTCCTCCCTGAACACAGCTGTCTGCTTTTGGTCCCCTTGCAGCAGCAACGCTCTCAGGAGCTTTGAAGTGGTTAAAATGCTTTTTCAGGTGCTTCCAGCAGACCGCATCCCACTCTGAGCTGATGCAGAACAGGACAAACTGAGTGCTTTAATCCATAAAACAAATGAACTCAGTAAACACAGCAGGCCACATGGGGATCACCAATGCATTTAAATGTTCAAAAGAAAGTCCAGGCACAGGTAAAATCTTCTTCATCTAGCAGTGGGTCTCTAAAAGTGTAGGTTCTACTTCTATTTCTAGGTTCATATATTACATTTTTACAGAACTCAACACCTAAAAGATGTAGAGGAAAGGAAGCAGCAGAAAAAACACATGGAAAACCTTTGATGTTGGGTAGTAGCAGGATGTCACCTTACAGAAAGTCTGGCTGGAAAAATGGAGGAATAAAAGTTTCTTTAGCTTTTGGATTAATTCTGTGGTTCCCAGAAAGGTCAATCTGACATCTTCCAAGAGCCTAGTGTTCATTCAAAAGAAGGAATTGCAAACTTAAGGAAAAAACCCAACCCAGATCTAAAACAGCCCTTTGAGCCATTATTTTCTATGATTCCCATTTTGTACAAAATCAAGATTCCAAAAGCTAGAACTTGACTCCTAACCAAGACTAGTTTACTTGACATTTTCTTGTTTGAAAAATTATCTATAAAAGGATTTTGTTTGTCTTATTTATTATTCACCTGTAGCGATTTGCTCAGTAGTCGGGCAGTCTCTGGATTGTCTGCAGTCTCCTTGTCTACTGCTTTGTGCATTCCTAAGATGATTTTTTTAATATATTTTGTGACTGGGCCATAATTGGTAACTTAGAGACACTTTTTTTCTGATGTCCAGTTGGGCAATTCCTGGAGCTTTGAAGATTTACCAGATGATCCTTTCCTACTGTGACTCTTCATGGAGGAGCATGTTTGCCAGAGGCTCTATGTCCATGAACATCCTAGCAAACCATACTCCCCTCACATCGCTGGAAAGGAATGAGATGAAGAAGGAGTTGAATGCCACCAAAGCAGAATGATTATTTTGTATTTGGGAAAACATTTGCAAAACTCTCTTTGGAGTTAGCTGTAAACAGTCACTCTAAAACAGTGTCTCTATTAAAGGAGTATTGTTCTCGGCCACCAAAGCAGAATAAAAGTGACTCCAGGACCACATCCAGAGATGTGGGAACCATGTAGTGCATGGCATGCTCCCCCTTCCTGCCAGCCCATGGTGGTCCCTTTGCAACAAGAGCTTTCTTTGGGCTCTGGGGAGAGCAAGAAGCTGTTGGGGGAGACACTGCAGAAGGTGAGCTTGAGAAACGCCCTGCTGGGTTAGAGCAGTGGTCCCCTACCCCCCTACTCTGTCTCCGTCAGTGGCAGTAGGAGCTGCTATGAGGGACAGCACAGGAGTTTCACTACTTGCTGTGGTCTGCTCGCACTGTTGGGAGCCCCCAGCCCAGAGGTGATGGGCTATAAGTGGGAGGTACCTACATAGGCTTCTGAGTACCACCTCATGGACTTGCTGTCCACAAATGTGTCTAATCCCCTTGTGAACCTGCTGATACCATTCACCTTTGTGACCTCCCATGGACATGATTTCCAGATGTTTGCTACCAGCCATGTACTGGCCTGTGCCTGTTTTAAACTGATGTCCCCAAGTTTCACTGAGCACTCTCCGGTGCTTGCCTTAAGGGATTTGGTTAACAGCAGTCCCGTGCTTGCCTTACCCATCGCCTTCATGGCTTTGTGAACTTTGTACATATCTCTTCAGCCTTCCCTCCTCTAAACTGTGGAGTCTTTTCAGTGTCTCCACATAAAGTGGCAGCTGCACCCCCCAGTCATTTTCATTGCCTTTTTCTCTATCTTCTGACTTCACGACAACCTTCTTGAGATGCAGACACCTGAACTGCACCCAATACTCAATGTATGGGAGAAATAAGATTTTCGGCTTCTCTTCACTCTAAAAAAGAAAGCAAAAAAGTATACAAACCTTAAGTTAATCGTAAACCACATCATGCACTAATTAAAGATGATTATGTCATACCATGAACACCATAGTAATCTCACCAGTAGTGTCCTGTGAGTAGCCTGGGTTCAAATAAGGCTCCCAGTGGGAGAGATTTTGCCCACATGAAGTCTGCCAGGTGCTCTGGTGGCTGCAGCACACATAGGCTGCCTCCTGAGGCAGAGGCTGCTTAAATATATGAGTCTGAATAACAACCCCTGAGCTCAGGTCACCACCTCTGAAGTACAGATGTATGCCTAAGCCTCACACACTCCCCAGGCAGGATGTATAGATGATAGGCTAAGCTTTTTTATCCTTTTAAGATAACAATTTTGATGTGTCTATTTATTTTAGTACTTCCTGTCTTCACTTGGAAATTTGAAGTGTACAAGCTGTGAAGATTACGGCCAATCCAAACTATGGCTGTTTGAGGGGCAGAAAGGAAAAAATAAAGCATTTAAGGCTAATTTTACTCTGACAAGCCACAGCCAGCACTAGAGGTATGTTATGCTGATTCAAACACATGACAGGAAATGTTCCCTGCTTGAAAAACTTACAACCAAAATGGGCAAGGGAGAAAGAAGGGGAACACAACCAGCAAGGTGAAGGGTGATGCTATGTGGGGTACCAGAGAGATGTAAAACCTGTTTTTTTTTTCTTTCCAGGTTTATTGTCTTGAGAAGAAAGACTCTTCATGCAAGAAAAGCATCTTCAAACACTTACCTTTTTCCTCTCTGCCCCCTGAATCTCCTTGTCAAAGTATCTCACAGCTCCTTAGAAATGCTCAGAAGTCACCTGGTGAGCATCCCACGGTTATTCCTGCTTTGCAGAAACACCCAGTGAAACAACCCACTTGGGGTGGAACCATACAGCTCAGACTGCTAACCCCCTTCTTCCAAAATGCAGCGCTGTCAGGTCCGGTTTCCCAGCTCCCCAGGCTCAGTCACCGTCCCAGCACAGCGGCTCTTGGGAGCAGCAGCCACCCCTCTGCTCTGTCAGCGTGAAGGCGAGGGTCACCTTTGAGACCACTCGGCATTTCCCAGAGGACCAGCATGGCAAACAGCACACGCGACTGTAGTGGCCGTGGTCACAGGGAAAACTGCACCACCAGTGTCTCTGGGTTTGCTGTGGGCTTGTACCAGTGTTAGCAGAATAGGCTTTTAGCTCTTTACAGACCCTTAGAGTTTTCTCTTTCTCCTTGCTTTCACTTCTCTTGTGGTCCCCCTCCAAAGGTATATGGTTGTACTTTAACAAACAGCATCAGCTGTGTACAAAAAAGGGCCCTCCTCTGCAGCGCACAAACACACGAGGGAGTAGCTCACATTTTCAGTGCAACAACAAAGCAACAGTGCTTGAATGCAAACATAAGCACCTGAAATGGTTGTTTTGGGCTCTGCAGCCATTGTAGCGCATTCCTGTAGCTCCCACTCCCCTGTGTGCATCCTCCCAGGCTGCCTGCGGCAGCTGGGGTGAAACTCAATGGATACCACAGACACCCAAAGCCTGGTTATTTTACCTTGTCACTTTAGCATTCACAAGAAGAAGGCGTTCCCTGCAAAGCACCCTGCTTGAGTCCCAACAGGAGGGAGCCCATGGCTTTTTCTGTTAAGGAGTTCAGGAGAGTTGTATTAATCCGCTGAAGAGCCACGTCATCTGACAGCCTTGTTTGCCAAGCTGCGAGCAAGCGAGTGGCACGAAGCGTACCAAAACCTAATGATGTACTACCAACATCCACGCCAAAGACAAGGCCATTTAGAGCAGAGAGACAAGCTGAGTTAGCATAAAAGAAGAGGCATCAATCACCATTCCACCAAGACAATGGTGATAATTTAATGGCTGTTTTTTAAGAAGAACTGACACTATACAAAGATTGAGGAGAAAGGTCTGGTAGGCTTCACCTGCAGCTGAGAGCTATTTGTTCCCATTGTGCCAACCAGAGCGAGGTTTGAAATGGCAATTTCTGCAGCTGGCATCATATGCATCAAGTTATGCATGCAACTAAAGGTTTACTTTAAATTGCTAGATTTTCTGGCTCGGGCTGTTATTAGTCAAGCTTGAGTAACTTGACTAATGAATTAACTTTCTGTTGAATTTTAAACTAATTTACAGAGTTCTGAGCATGATCTTTCTTCTATTAAAATAATTTAGTTCATTGGAATTATTTCCCTTTAATTTACTGGTTCTATGACAATTTTTCTATAGGGTTCACAAGGATCAAATTCAGACTTAGGATAAGAATTTGCAAAACTATATGACATTTGGCTGAGTTGTATCCACATACTGCAGCTCTATATTTGGCACTATTTTACTTTTTAGAGAGTTGAACCAGTGCAAACGTCCCTATTCATGGTGTAAGGTGACTCTACATAATCAAACCAAAAGTATCCGGAGAGCTGAAGTCATCAAAGTAAATTTGCTCTGAAAGGTTACAGAAAAGCAAAGTATCAGAATAAGGCTGAAGGAGTTTTTCAAGCAGTGTTTTAGTCCAGACTGTCGCCACAAGACACGATCACCCTTACCTGCCAGATGGAGGTTTCTTTAAGCTGTTCTTAAAGATTTCCTGTGATGGATGCACACACCTCTCTAGCACAACTCCTCTCTCCATACCATCATCAAAAGTTTCTAGTGTCTTACTGGAACCTCCTGACTATACCTAAGTGTGTTATTTCTTGTTCTATATGGGCATGAAGAGTATTTTGCTCCTTCTTTGCAACAGCTGTTGGTATATTTGAAAAATATTATCAGGAAATCCCTCACATACATTGTAGCAACTACAGTTCTTTCATTGTCTATCACACTTTCTGGACTTACTGTCATTCTCCTTGTCCTCCTCTGGACTCTCTGATTTGCCTGCAGCTTCCCAGATATGCGGGTCCCAGGCTGAGCCCCAGCACAGCACCAGTGCTTAGCAGGGAGGGAGAGTTAGCCAGTTCAGCCTGTAGATCTCCTTGCCAGATGTTTTAATAAACATTTCCTGTTTTGCCCAAGACCTTCTCAGGATTTCAGAATAAACAACAAATTTTGGCTTTTGCACTCTTCAAGGAAAATGTGGTAAAGACACTAAAATACTTTGAAACAAACTGAGAAGCCAGCAGTGCTCAGGGTCCTGCAGTGAGAGATGACTGGACTCACCAGTCCCAGAACTGCGTTTGGTTTATCTGTCAGCTTTTAGTTTTATTCCTAACTGTTCTTCTGAAGGCTACACTTCATACTTTGAACTGAGTCTTTCCATTTCCTCCAGCAGGTATGGCTTGTGCTCTGGTAACTTGTTAGTGACAGCTGCTGAAATGTGAAGATAGCAAGCCTGTTTAACCATACTGAATGATTTTAAAAGAAACTGATGGTTTTCACAGGTTTTTTTCTTTTTTTTTTCCCAGATTTTAACTTCCATTTCTATTCTGCTTATCAACACTTCTCCAGCAAGAGCTTCATGAGCATGATGGGCAGAGAGCAAGCTCTCTCCATCATCTGCCCTGATGTGACTGTGGGCATTCTACAGGGCTTATGAGTGGGACTCACAAGGCTCAGCCCACTGCTGCCCTCATGTATGGTATGTTGAATTCAGCCCACCTACACACCACAATTTCATGCAACATTGAAACATGAAATGGGCAACCAGGTGGTGAGCATCTCACCCACACTGCAGGTGGGACAGCACTGCGTCAGCAGCTACCATTAAAAAGCTCCCAGTTTACTGCAAATGTTTTTCTTCTGCCTTGTCAGTATGAAAAGGAGGCAATTTTGGTTTTACACCTGGCTTTCAGGCACAAGTCAAAATGTATCTTAGGCGCTGCCTTGACACTAGGGTATGTCACACTCAGTTCTAGCACTGAGCATCTCTTCCGTTGCAAAGCTGGATTGTATCTTCACTGAGAAGACTCCAGAGGAGACAGAAATACCCATATCTGTGAGTAGGTTTGTCCACATGATGTTGAATGTCCATCCAGATCTTTCTAAGCCCTTCACTCCGTTTCATTGCTGAACCCACTGCTATTCCCAGGGGAGCAACCTGCAGTGAAGCCGTTGCTATCCCCACTGGCAAGAGCTGTTTTACACTTCCCTAGGGGCTTCTCATGTGCTTTAGGGTTTAATGTAATTAGTGCATCATCTGAATGCTCCATATTTTCTGTCAAATTCTCTCACCTCCAGGCTCCTAAATGGATAGGAGGGTGCATACAAATAAAAATGTTTCTTAACCAGCATGTTCATTCAAGCAAGCCAAGACCACTTCTACACAGTGTGCTCAGCCCCTGTGAGACAGCCCACAGTCAGCATCCTTCCCTTCTACAGTGGAGGGCAAGCAGGGGTATTGAAAGCCGCATCGAAAATACTGATCTCTTCCTGTCTTTCAGAGAGGATAATTCAATGACTTGGAGTGCCAGAAGCTCCTTCAGCCACCTTTAGTGGGGACAGTGGCTATGCATGCTGCTTTACGGTTCCCAGGTATGAGTTGAAAGTGTTATATCTTGAGTATTTGATCTTCAGAACCACATAAATCTTGGCACCCTTATAAATATTTGCCCCATAAATTGCCCTAGGTTACTAAAGAGGCCACTGCCAGATCAAGAAATGGAGCTAATGACCTATTGTTCTTCCATTCTTTCTTAGCTACTGAACCTTTAACAGGGACATTAGGAGAAGTTTGGGACTTCTGACTGTGCTGGAAATGTAAATTATCCCAATCTGCTTTGCATAGAGGACTGTGGACAAGTGCCTTATGTAAGCTTTATAAAATCAAAGCTCAAGTGTGACTGTCATAACCATAGGAAGAAACAATCCTTGAGCTAACTCATGGCTGAATCAATGAAGCCCTGGAAGACAAAGACCAGGTCTCTGTCTGGTTTGTAGCAGGGACCAGGTGGTACGTTTTGGTCACCTTGGTGGTGTACTCACAGAGCTGCTTAGCGGTTGAGCTGCCACAAGTCAAACCAACTGTAAGTCCTTGGAGAACCAGAAGGAGCTGGAAAATCCCAGATCTTTCCATTCCTGCATGAGCTGTCACACCGCTCACACTGTTGTGTGGTTTTGTGGGTACCGCTGGCTCTTCTTATCACTTTTCCCCAAAATCAGAAGGAAAACAAAAGCCTGTGTCAGCCCAGTAATTCAAGGGAGTTAGTCCAGATTTACACACACTTTTATACAAGTGCAAATCAGAAGCAATTCCACAGAAGTTGCTGGATTTGATTCCCCAGGACTTGCACTGGGAAGACTCATTTGCACATGTACAGTAACTATCCAGACCAGAGGGGTGAGCATACCACTGTCTGAAGCAACGTAACCATCTAGAAAGATAACTTATACAAGAAGATGAAGCTTCACCCTGACTAGAGTAATGCTGGTAGGAATGAAAGACCAGTTGGTTCCAACCTTTCAGGCCAGGGTGGAGGTAAAGGGCAGCACCTCCACTGGTGTAACTGGAAGATAAGGGATCCCCAGCCATTTACTCCAGCTCCATGCACTTCTGGGGTGTCATGAAAATTGATGGCTGAAAGTTCACCCTTACAAAATACTTTTGGTGATGTGATTACTATTACTTTTTATATCTTCAAATTAAGTAGATATACTTAATATATCTATTAAGTGGCCCTCCATGCAGCCTGCAGATGGCCATCCATGAGGTTGCTGCACTTTCTCTGAAATGTTATAGTCTCTCAAATCACAGTGCAAAAGTAGGTGGAGTCTGAAGTGTCTTTATTTTATCAGTTTTAACTAATCTTTCAAAGCAAAATAGGTGAAACCATGAGCAGATGGTGTGGAATCACGCATCACTTGCACAAATATCTAAACTTTGGCCAAACCAATAACAGTGACACCAATATTGTTTATTTAAGCAAACACATGGAAATACAGGGCTTGGACAAATGCATAGCAAATCATTTTAGCTTTTTTTCTAAGGAAGTTTATCAGATTTGGCAATCAATCATCTAAGTTGACCAAGGATAGAGTGTCTTTGCAATAAATGTTCATGCTTGTCATCATTAACATCATTTAGATTTTAGACTTTTTCTAATTAAGAAAGGTTCCCACCAGCAACAGCAAAAATCCCCACCACCTCTTTCATTATCTCAGCTTTTCTTCCCTTTAATTACTGTTGAGCTCCTGGCTGATTAAATTAGGGTTTTTAGGTCTTTTCTGAAATCTTAGGGAAATTATCTAAAAATCATGAAATCAATTCCCTTACGCTGTTTTAATCTTTTATGTTTTGGGCTCCAAGAGGGACGGACGGACAAGTGCAGCCCCTCGGAAAAGTGTGCAGCACTAGACTGCTTGCCAGCCTTCTATTGCCTTTGTGGACCATCTGGGTCAATTTCCTTCCAACTAAATGAAATGCAAATAAAAATTCCAGCAGTTTTTCAGCTGCAGGCTGCCCAGCTGATTAGCATGACAGAGGCCGGGAGATGAGGCCTGACCCTGTGCACTTCCCCTCATCTCATTAAGTTGTAACTCTACCGTGGCTGCATTCATGGTGTTTATTGACGCTGAAAGGCGTCTTTATCCAAAACTAGCTAAATTCACATTCAGAGTTTTTCCATGAAGGCTTGCCTGCTACAGCATCCACATGAAAGTGAACCTATTGTAGCGCGGTGATGTGTCCTGCTGATTCCTTAACAATCTGAGCTTTCTCCAAAAATATTAGATTCACAAGTTTAAGTTCCGTTAAAAGAAACTAAATCCCAAACATTTGAACAACTCCTTCATTTAAAATATTAAGAGCATAAACAGGTTTCATTCTGATGATGACAGTGTGTGTATTAAACTCATGCATGAGAAGACAATCCAGCCAAAGTACAGTAGCGAGAGAGTGCCTGTATCATGTAGGACTGCAGACAACAGGGTATTATACTTATCCTCACATCCATTAGCAAGAAGGATATAAGATTCAATAAGGCAACATCTTCTGCAATTTATAGTGCTCTAAGAGTCACAGCTGGACAATGGAGAGGAATACACCTTCCAGCTGCCCGCTATTTCATGTCTTGTCACATCTCTACATTAAAAAACAGGGAAATACTGCGGAACCAAAGCCTGGTGGAAATGAGCATAATAATTATTATGATCCTTTCACCTTTCTCTTGAGCACCATCCAGCATCGTAGCTGGATGACAGCAGTTGCATAGCTAAGACACTGCTGCTAAAGCTCTAGGGTGGACAGGTCTTACAGGCGGCACGTTTTCTCTGCTGTAATGTTTGAGGGCCAGGTGGGAAATAAGGTAGGCAGTATGTCTCCAGGAGGCCTGTAAAGGGATAGCAGCTGCTCAGTTTTTGGAAAAGAAAAGCCATATGTTCATGGTCTCCCTACCATTTGGGTGTACAGGATGTACATAGTAAAGACTAACTGCTCTCTTATGAGGCTCCCAGACTGTGAAGAAGAGTCAGGGAGGTTCCCACCCTAACACCAGTGCACCCCTAGAGTCAAAACCTTGGTTTCAATTATTCCTGCTCATGGTAGCCAGACTGGAAAGAGAGGACAGGATAATTTTCACTGGACCACTGCCAAGTCTCTCACAAGATATGTTAAGATTTCATTGGAAAGGACAGGATGTGCACTTTTTTTGTTATGGAAAACAGCTTTTTTTGCTTCCACTGTGCCAAGGCAGATATAGGTGAGCAAATGTAGGGGAGTCAGTCAGATATTGACCCTTTGGATGAGGTTGCAAGAAGCAGTTACAGGTCTGTAGGCATCCCATCAAAGTGATTTATACCTATGCAGGGCTAAACAGTGAAGTCAGTGCATAACACAGATTGGCATCACAGCCTGTGAGAAAAAAGGAAAAATATTTAATCAATCACCTCTACTCCATTCAAAGGTCCTATGGAGCAGAGAATATTGAAGGTGATCTCTGTTTGGTTATCCCATGAAGAAATTCAACAGTAAGCCCATGGCTCCTCCCTAGACTTTCCATCTTATCCACTAATGAGTTCACTTTGCTTCATGCAAACAGACTTGGACAAATGTTATCTTGATCTGAGAAGCAATACGCAATGCTTGAGCAGGAAAATTAATTTATTGACGTTCATGGTACATTAATGTCTTCCCACTGAGCCACAGGCTATTATAAACATTAAAATAACATTTTAGATAATTTCTCATAATCCTATTGAAGTCAGAGATGTTCTGTTAATTTCCATAGGGTTTTGATGTTATTCTTTGCTAGTTTAGCTTAGTTAATTGTTGCCACAACTCCACATGAGGTGGAAGACACCAACTGAACAAACATCTCAACGCTTGCCTTTCCTGTTGCTCCAGGTAAGTGTTTGCAGGATAGATGAAAACCATTCAAACATATCATCACTCCCAGATGTGTTGTTCAAGCACGTTCTTTGATTAGGGGCATGTAAACAAGGGTTTGACTGTAAAGGCTTTTACCTGAAAGACAAGAAGGTGAATATGCAGCAGAGCAGAGGGACCATGATCTGTTTTGACCACTCATGTTTTAGTTTTGCAGGCTCTTGGAGGCATCTCCTTTCTATGTATTAGTTCAGCCTCATTAGTGACAGAACATGGATAAGGCTGGCCTGAAATCAGGAGTTTGAATTGGTTTAGTCAAACTGGTGGAAAAGCCTTGTAAACATCCTTCTTTGTTTTAAATGCATTTTAACTGAAGTTAACTAGGAATTACTGTCATTAAATCAAACCCAAAAATCTTAAACTGTAGTGTGAGTGTCTTCAGTGCACCCTGCCCTGGTGCAAGTAGAAGAGTTCAAACACTTGGGTATTTTATTAGGCAAGTTTCATGAAATTCTGCATTTCAGAAGTAAAAAATCAAAATTGAAAAGACAGAGAACTACATTTTTATCTAATCTGCACTGATGTGAGCTTTATTTGCTTCTGGATTTTCATTTGAATTTATATATTTTGTAGCAGTTAAAAGCACCTGAGAACAAAGCGGTGACTTTCCCATCAGTAGCTATAACATGCTTTGTGCTTGTTATGTTTTGTTATCAACCACGTCAACATAAAAGCCAGCCTATAACGTTACCAGAAGCTAATGTAATGTGTTTTCAGATAGCAAGTTATGATAACTGCTACCTGTATAAGGAGTCCCATGATGGGTGGGAGCACACTTAGAGCACCAAGGAGCCAACAGCTCCATTCCAAGGAGGCTGGAGGGAGGGACAGGAATGCTGTGGATACACCTCTCTGGCTGGCATTTTGTATTGAGCTATATCCAGATGCAAAGCCAGCACTTTAAATTTCCTGCCTAATGCACGTTTGAATTTTAAAAAGTGTGATTTAGGATCCTTGAAAGATTTTGCTTTGGTAATTCAGCATGTTTTCTTTTTACAATTCATTTAACATCAATAAAGTGAAAGCATTATAACAAAATGATAGGTAATGATAAAATATATGTGCTACAATAACACCAGTACTGGAATAAAAATATCAAAGCATCATATTTTGACTTTATCAAAATGGAATATTTTACAATGTTATTAGTATGGAATAATAAAGTCAAACCAAAAGGAAAACCACTGCAACTTCTTCTAACTGAAAATTTTTCAGGCTTGATATCCTCCTTGGACACATTTTGATTTTGACAAAGCTGTTTTTATGGTAGAAAATTGTTGTTAGGTGTTTTCATCCAGGTTCAGTTATCACTGTTATCCACTTCACAGGATATGGTAGTGTGGGCGTTGTTTCACTTGGGAAGGTGAAAGCAGTGATAGCTGTGCTTCTTTCTTTAATGTGTCAGATTATTTCTTTATGAAACAAAAGGCAAATATTATTTTTATGGAACTGCAGGAAAAATAAAGTAAACATTAAAGAAAGAAAAGTGGAGAAACATTAAACTTCATTCAGAGGTTGAATGATGGTTGGAGCTGGAATTGTCCTGTAGATGAGAAGCAGAGCAGCTACAATCACAAGCCCTGGGTCCAAGGTAACAGAAAGGAGGGACCACATGGAAAGGAGCAGAGGGGGGAAAAGACTCAGCAACGTGCGATCAGGGCAAGAGCCCAGTGCAGGGGGAGCCCTGACTGCGGGAAGCCTGTAAAGGGTCCTCACCTAGGTTACTTGCTGCCAGATCAACATAGCAAATGGGACAGGCTGATCTGACAGCAGCAGGAAAAAAAAGCACAGTGAGCTTCATCATTTGCCGAGATTGGCAGACTTTATTAATGTCTCATGATTTCTGTTTTTTCTCAGTTCTGGTTCCTACGGTTCTGAGTTATATGATGTTCTCAGCTTGGGCTAAGAAACAACCGTAACATGTTGCATGGTGTCCTAATTGTAGAGGACAGTTTGAAAAGGTGGTTGCTATTGGCTAAAACACAGCAGAAAGGAAAAAGACAAACTCAGATATATTATTACAGGCATAAATTCTGTGAGCTCAACATCTTATTCACTAAGGACTGGAGCTCTCTATATTGCTTATCTTGGACATAAAGTGCAGCAGTGATGTCTATCATAATTCTGAACCAGCAACAACACTATCTTGTCAGCAAACTTGAACGAAATCCCCAGGATACAAAAAAGGGAGTTTTCAGGTGTATACTTCACTGCAGTGGCGCTGATCAAGAGGAATCATGCAATGGAAGACCATAATGCCTCTCAAAATACAGGGGAAAAACAAAGGGAAACTACAAAGCCAGTCTTTGAGTATTCCGGGAAAAAATGCCCAGTTTGATGGGGGACACTGCAAGGTTGCACAGAGGAGCAGGTGAGGCAGGTTGAGAAACTGCAGCAGGATGGGTGCAGAATGGGGTACAGGCAATGGCCAACAGCGGTAGCTCTGAGGTCCCGTGGCCTTGGAAAGCTGTTGCTATAAATGTTTTCTTGGCATTTCTTACATCTTGGTCGTGAATCAGAAGGGCTAATGTCCTTGTGCCTGGGGACTGTATTTATTTGTATTGTATGAAGTTTAACAAGGCCAAGTGCCGGGTCCTGCACTTGGGTCGCAACAACCACATGCAACACTACAGGCTTGGGGAGGAGTGGCTGGAGACCTGCCTGGCAGAGAAGGACCAAGGGGTGCTGGTCAACAGCCAGCTGAATATCAGCCAGCAGTGTGCCCAGGTGGCCAAGAAGGCCAACAGCATCCTGGCTTGTACCAGCAAGAGTGGGGCCAGCAGGAGTAGGGAAGTGATTGTGCCCGGGTACTCGGCACTGGTGAGGCCACACCTCAAACACCGTGTTCAGTTTTGGGCCCCTCACTACAAGAGGGACATGTGAGCTGCTGGAACATGTCCAGGGAAGAGCAATGAAGCTGGTGAAGGGTCTTCTGAGGAGCAGCTGAGGGAACTGGGGTTGTTTAGCCTGGAGAAGAGGAGGCTGAGGGGAGACCTTATCGCTCTCTACAGCTACCTCAAAGGAGGTTGTAGTGAGGTGGGTGTTGGTCTCTTCTCCAAAGTTACCAGCAACAGGACAAGAGGAAATGGCCTCAAGCTGCATCAGGGGAGGTTTAGATTGGGTATGAGGAAAAATGTCATTCTTGAAAGAGTGGTCAGGCATTGGAAGAGGCTGCCCAGAGAGGTGGTGGAGTCACCATCCCTGGAGGTGTTCAAAAAAACCTGTTAGACATGGCACTTCAAGGCATGGTTTACGAGGCATGGTGGCATTGGGTTGATCCAACCTTAATGTTTCTATGATTCTGTGATTCTATTTCCTGCTGTGTTTTTGAGGTCCAGATCAATGCAAACTTACTTGTTTGCATCACATCAGACATACTCTGCCTGGCACTAGATCCAGGTTTCTTATTCCTCTGCACCCAACTTTGGCAGCCATAGGTGGTTCATGACTCTGAAGTGTGCTTCCTTTTCCCTTGTTTTGCACAGAGAGTGCTTTGCAGTATGTACATAAGAACCCTGGGTATCAAACCATGCTTAGCGTTCATGGAAGCTTTATACCTCAATGTGTGCCTCAGGCACAATGAAGGAGTAGAAATTGCCTTCTGAGTTATGATGTTACAGCTCTTCTGCCCTTGTCTGACCCCTTCTGACCATCCTCCTCATCCCATTTCTCCTTATCACCCTGACTCATATTTCTGCCATTTTTCCCCCTTTTGTCTCTTTTCAGGCCTCCACTCTTGTCAACTATTGTCACAGGCCAGTGACAATATTTCTGTCACAAGCTCTTCTCCAGCCTTGCTGACTAAGTCCTGGACTCTCTGATCCAGACTCTGTAGCTGGCTATCCCATGTACCAACTCACAGTCCTCACATCTCCACCACACATCTAGTCCTGCCTCCACAGCATCGCTGGCTCACTGTAATCCTCCCAGCCATCCCCTCCTGCCCAGCTCTTACCTGATCCATTCTCCACCCTGTCCTCCTTGGATGCAGTAGACTGAGTCCACAACAATGACTGAGTCCCTCTGAACTTCTATCCCAGGATGGCCCTGAGATGGAATTAAGTTCACTAAGAGTTGTTCAAGCCTGCAAAGTCTACTGAGCAAGTCCAAAATGTGTTCCTTAAGATCCTGGGGCAAAATGAGGTGATAACTAACAGAAAGAGCAAAGGCATAATAACACCCCTTCTTTTCCTTCCTCTGGGGCAAATTCCCAGTCCTTTCTCCAAAACACATGGTACAGCTTCACAGTGAATAAAAATGTTGCATCAAACATGGGCACAAATATGTATTTTACTCAGAAATGTCCAATTTGCTATGATTTGACTATGTGTTGTGCAAGAAACACCTGGACTGCGTAGTCCAAACTGCAGGGTTACAGGGCAGCTGGTTGAAAAGAGTTGAGACCAGGTGTTCTTCAAAGGAGAGGTGCCAAGCAATCTGCCATATGGACATGCCTGCTGGTGAACCTTCCTGCTAGCAGGCACAGCAGACTGCACAGAGAACAACACACTTCTTTTAATTTGTTGGTTTTGTGATACATTCCATCACCGTGGTATTTCCCCTTTGAGATCTGACTTTTGAATATTTGCATACATTCCATAGGACCACACTGCCATAAGTGGCTGGATAGGGCTGGGCAAGAGGGTCAGATGCTTGTGTGTAGGTATCTCTCCCTGAGCTTGGTGTCCCACGGCTTTTGTTTCTTTTGGTGAAGATCTCCATATTTCAGTTGAGCTATTTGCTTTTTCAGGCTGGAACTGGACACCAACGATACATACATTTACACAATCAAGGAAGTTAGGGATTAAAACTATGTGGTGGGTTGACCTTGGCTGGAAGCCAGGTGTCCACCAAGCCACTCTATCACTCTCCTTCTCAGCAGGACAAAGGGGGAGAAAATAAGATGGAAAAACACTCATGGATCAAGATAAAGGCAGTTTAATAAAGCAGAAGCAAAGGCTGCACATGGAAGCAAAGGTAAAAAGAAGGTGTATTCTCTACTTCCCATGAGCAGGCAATGTCCAGCCACTTCCCGGGAAGTAGGACCTCAGTACATGTAGCGGTTGTTCCAGAAGACAAACATCATAATAACAAATGCCACCTTCCCCCTCCTTTCCCTTAGCTTTTATTGCTGAGCAGATATCACATGGTATGGAATATCCCTTTGGTCAGTGTTGTTGTTTAACCTGGCAGGCAGCTAAACACCACACAGCTGTTCACCCATTCCCACCACGTGGGATGGGGGAGAGAATCTAAAAAAAAAGGTAAAACTCATGGCTTGAAATAAAGACAATTTGATAGGACAGAAAAGAAAGGGAAAATTATAATAATGACTAAAGAATATAGAAAACAGGTGATGCACAATGCAAATTGCTCACCATCCATTGACCAATGCCCAGCCAGTTCCCAAGCAGCAGCCCCCCCCCAACCAGTTTTTCCCCTAGTTTATATACTGAGCATGACATTATATGGTATGGAATATCCCTTTGGTCAGGGATGTCAGTTGTCAGCTTGATATGTCTAGACTAGCCTGTTCCAGCCATGTCCCCTCCCAACTTCTTGTGCACCCCCAGCCTACTAGCTGGTGGGATGGTATGAGAAGCAGGAAAGGACCTTGACTCCGTGTAAGCCCTGCTCAGCATTAACTGAAACATCCCTGTGTTATCAACATTATTCTTATCCTAAACACAAACCAAAGCACTATACCAGCTTCTAGAAAGAAAACGAACTCTATCCCAGCCAAAACCAGGAAGGTCAGTTTGGGTCAGCTGTCCTGGCTATGTCCCCTCCCAAGATCTTGCCCACCCCCAGCCTACTGGTGAGGGGGGAATGTGGGAGAGAGAGCCTTGATGCTGTGCAGGCACTGCTCAGCAGTAGCCAAAATACTGGTGTGTTACCAACACCTCTCTAGCTACCGATAAAAAGAACAGCACTATGAGGGCTGCTATGGGGAAAATTAACTCCATCTTAGCCAGACCTAAAACAAGCCAACATTCTAGGGATACTGTAGGTTATCTATCTACCCATTACACAGGATAACTTAATCAAATAAAATAAATTGAATCATTCAATTGAATAAACGACGAGTCCTTTTTAAAGGCACCCTGACTTCGTGGATGGCGAAAGGAACTGAAAGTTGCCTCATAGGGTCTCTGTGTTTTGTCTTCCCTTTGAGAACTGCTGCTGAATTGGCAATTCTGCATTAAATAAACCAAACAAGCATTTATAAATAAATAAGCTTTTTTATCTCCTCTTTCAATCTTGGCTCGCTTTGTTGGTTTCACTGATCCACACTTGTAATCACAATCTGAAGATTGTATATGGCCTACCTGTTGGATTGTGCAGTGTATGCAAATTGTCATGTGTATAAACATATTTTTTTAATTATATTAATATGAAAATGAATCAGCTTAAGATTTTTATAGTGTTCAGCATATGACCTCAGTATTGCATGGACCTGTTCATTTTAATAATTTTTAGATAGGATCTGTACTAATAATTCAGGATCCATATTATTAATTTAGTCATTGATAATGCAACACCTGATGCGTGTCCTTAACTTCACTTATTTCAGAGGGACTGCTCGCACGGGGAAAGCCAGGCATGTGCAGGAGAGTTTGCAGCCTTGGGTAATGTAACTGCAGCATGGTTACAGTCACAGCTCAGAGGTAGAATGTGACTGACAGATGACGTATGTGGTTGAGTTTTGGGGTGGGGTCCTAGAGAAGTGAGGTTGCCCTGCCAGAGGATGAATGGCCAGCTGGAGATCCCTACTTCTCTCCATGAGCTGCAGCAGGAGCCCAGCTGACTCACCTACTTCTACCTCCAAAATTTTGGGCAGCCAAGGGTGGATGTGATTCTGGAGGTCCATGAAGAAGGTTCAGTACCCCCTATTTTTAGGTAACTGCCAGACAGAAGAGAATGCCTTTGTACTTCCAGGGGGTGGCTGGGGCCACCTTCAGAGGGTATCTGCTGCTGGTTCCTGCTTAGCAGTGAGGGTCAGCCAGCCCTCCCCTTCCTCCTGCTTCCCCTCTCCAGCCTCGGTGGTCAGAAACTGTATGTGTGGTGTTGTATTCCACCACAAAACTAGTCAGTGTTTGCTCTGCTAAGCCCATGCTTTGGTGCCTTGAACTCCCACTCTCTGACATGCCTTCATTGCGTCAGGACTTTTACTTACCATGTGGCTCTGTGCCATCCATGGCCAACAGACGAGACAATGGAACAGGCATTAGCAAAGGCCTGTTACTTTGATTTCACCTCAATCCTCTCCAACACCTCTTTCCCTCGTGCCTCCAACTGCCCACACCACCTTGCCTGTTGCAGCCATCCCCAGCCCCAGCCCTGCTTGCTTCTGCAGATCTGCGGGTTACAGGGACAGGTCCCCTGTCATGAGGCATGTGCCATCTGGCCAGTCTCCTCTTATTCAGTCTTGAGGTCTCATACCTTCAATGTGGAAAATCCACTCAAAGGACCAATACAAACATGAACACAGACTCCGTTAATCTCTCTGAGTTTTGTACCAGCCACTTTTGTCACCTATCTCTTTCCAAAATCCAGGACAAGGTCCCAAATATCCCACCATACCTGTGTGTCTGAGACCAAAGCTCAAAACACCTCAGAGGCTTTCTGTCCAGTGTTGCTCAGCGTTCTTCACCCACAGCCCCTTGATGGCCATCCACAGAGCAAAGGAACAAGCTGTCTTTACCTACCAAATGGCTGTGCCTGCTCTCCCAGCAAAGGCACCAGCAAAGGTGCTCTTGTTTGCATGTGGTCACCAGGCAGACATTCCCAATGCCTTATCACAGACAGCTGATATTTCCTCTACAGTCTCCATGAGTTTTGTCCATCAAAGCAGCAGCCAGTGTTGTTTTATGATGTGTTGTAAAACTACCATGCTACCCTGAGTGTGCTCAGTGTGGCTGCCTCATTTATCACTGCTCAGCCTTCACACTGGGACATCATCCATCACTGCCTCCTTAAAGCCAGGAGTCAGAACCTGGTCCGTATTGCTGCCATAGCCCAGAGTCGTGTGAACACTCATCAGCAGGTCCCTTTGTCCTCAGGCTTTTTTTTTTTTCCAGGAAGTGTGACTTCTTCTTACATTTAGTTCCCAACCAAGACTCCAGAATAGAAAACCAAACTTCAAAATTCAATTGACTGTGCCTAATGGAGGGGATTTTAATGTGTAGCCTTTGACCCTTAACTATTATTGATGGAAATAAAGACTTTTTTGTTCCATATTTGAAGTTAATGGTAAAAGAAAAATTTGGAGGTTTTAATTTTTGTTTCTAATAGTGACCTCCATGTCCATTGTGAAACCATGAATAATCACCGCTTGAGAAAGGCATTTCTATGAGCAATCTAGAAAGTGGACAAAGAAACCTTTGAGGCAGTTTCATATGCAGAAAAAAGCTCAAGAATATGTTTGTGTCTGGTTTTCTTCTTGTGCTATAGAAAGACAAGTGTCCTTCCTTTTACTAATCACATTAATTAATTGCGTTGCACTTATGTCCTTATCTCTCACAAAACTGTTCATTCTATTCTAATGATAAAATTAATAAGCAAAATCTGCAAAATGGTTTAAAATGTCAGCCAATGTAAAATCTATAAATGCAGAGCTGTCTCCTACCCTAAAGTCATGAAAGGTAAAAATACCATTGATTTTACAAAGTCTGTGTAGTAAGGTGGATGTATTGTACTGGACTTAACACGGAAATGGGACTTCACTTGTTTCTCTGCTTTAATACCCTTGTTCTTCAGTGTTTTCCCACTTCTGGGTGCACTTCTCTTTCATGGACGAGGAGGTAGCGAACGTGACTCAGGCACCTCATAATTCTCTCTTTGGGATTTAGCCTCCTGTGTTGGAAGAAATGTTGTATTGTGTGCAGCTTGTGGGATAATTGTCCTCTAGGAGAAGCCGTGGCACATAGCAGCAAGCATGCACTCTGCTTCATGCTCTTCTTCTGGAGATGAGCCTTCAGAAAAGTGACCTTCTGGGAAATAGCCACAGATGTGCAGATGGAGGGGGTCAAACCATGCACTAATTGTGGCTTCCTCTGCTCTAGGACTGATGTGTTAGTAGTGCGAGTAGCACTCATGGTTGTCAGTGATTGCCAAGTACGAGAAAGCTGAGTTTAAGGCCCCAAATCCTTGTTATTTCTTCAGCAAAATGGTCAAAACCTGGACATTTCTTAGGAGTAGAAAAAACAGTATTTAGGTTTTAGATGTATTGTTTTTCCATTGTAGCTCAGCTTTCCATCCACTTGATAACTTTGAAACAAAGACGCAGGCTCAGCATGGTGAATTTAGATGGCCTGGCTAGGGAGAGGATGCGCTTGTCCCTGTGGGTGGGTGCCCTTCGCCTTCCAGGGCTGCACCCACCCCAGCAGTAAAGCAGCGTAGTAGGGACAAGTGTGTAGCCTGAAGCCACCAGTGCTGCAACCCCTTTTACATTCATTTTCAGATGAAGGGTTATCTTCTGAGCAAGCTTTGGTGTTGTCCCCTGGATCAAATGTCTCCACTGGGCCTCTGCTTTGTTTCTTTTCAAGGGGGCAGTAACTAGTTCAGACCCTCATGTTCACATTGACTGGTTGGAGCCTACTTGATGTGCCTCTTGGGCAGAGCTTCCCATTAGGCTTTTCTCCAGAAGGCACCTGGTTTGCCCACACTCAAACCATGCTGTTGGCCAAGCCCAAGTGTGTTATAAGGAGATGATTGGGGGTTACTTCAAACAGTGTTATTGCCCCCTACACAAACACTAATGTAAACACAGCCTAAGCATGGTGCATTGCCTGACATGAGCTCCTGCCTTCAGTTTAGTCACACAGGACTTCCCCTTGTCTGGAGACCCCCTAAAGTGCTCAGCAGCTGCTGCTGTTGCTATTGGCACCTTCAGGACACAGGGAGGATGGCTGGACTGTTCTTCAGGGATGCCATGATGTCAGAATGGGAAATAAAGCTTTGTGAAGATAAACCATGAAGGGGAAGGAGAATCAAAGACCTCTGAACCTTATTGCTTGTGCTGGTATGGAGAGCAGCACAAAACAGCAGCACTGAAGAGTGGACAACAACAAAATGCCGGAAAGCATTGCAAGGTGATAGGTATTCAAAAGCCATTGGAAGTAATGGCAGTTCTTCCACTGACTACAAAGCACATTTGACCAGGATCCCAAACACATGGTAATATTTAAGAAATAAGGTTTGATTTGAGGCAAGGAGGTGTAGATGTAGTATTTTTAATCCTTGCAAGGATGCACAGTCTCTCAGCACCGGTCCTGTTTGGAGGCTGAGAGGTGGACAAATGCCAGGAGCCACCCACTGTGCTCTGCTGCCCAGAGGCTGACGTGAAACAAGATAAAGAAGTAACAGAGCAGGTAGAATATGTTTGTTTGAGGAAAAAAAAACACCATATGCATTGTGAACAGCAACATTTTTATGAAAAGTTGGGGTTTTTTCCCTGATTCACAATTTTTTAAAAAGGTAGAATGAATGGATTTTTGTCTGATGTTTCTCATGTTTGGGTGCTCACTGTGTCCTTTGTTAATTTTTAATCCTAATGAAAGGTGTGCCTCTGTCTCCTGAGCCATTCTGTGAGAGTCTGCTGGGGCATTTTTCCATGATTAAGGGAGAATTTCTCTTGATTATTACCTCATTTTTACAAGAAAAATTTAAATAGTAAAAATAGTATTTGTTGAAAGTGTGGGGAACATAGTAATTCACAGTATCTAGACATAGATAATATCTAATATTTTCAGATGCCACTAAAGTCTTCAGAAGGTTTGTTTTTTCTGCAAGAAAGCATAATCCATAAATTCCAGTTGGAGAAAACTGACAGTTACTCTTCTCTCTGTCCAGTTTACAGAGCTGCTGGTTTTCATTTGAAAGTGATGATGGGCACATGGAGAATGGCAGTGAGCACCAGCCAGCTTGAAAGAGGGAAGTTTGTTTGGGTTGGCTTTTGTTGGTTTTGATTTGGTTGGGGTTGGGGGGGTTTTTGTGGTTTTTTTTTTTTTATGGTGAGATATTGTTAAGCTATACTGAAAAAGATACTTTAAGATATGAAAACAGTAGAAAAACAACCTCTGGCAGTTTTCCCCTCTAGCTGTGAAGCTGTCTAACACTGCCAAACCAAAGCAATGAAAAACCATGAAGGAAGCCTCAGAAATATATGGCATTTGTCTTCCATGTGTTACATTTGCATTAATAGCACTCATCTCTTGATTTTGCTAGACCTTAATCTTTATGGATTAAGGCCTTAACCTTTAGAAGTTCACCTACTGACTCCGCAAAATGTTGCCATTAAGTGAATTGGTGGAGTCCCAAGCTCTCTTTACTTAAAGTGCCGAGAAAGCCACCGCCTGGGACCTCAGCCCATCATGCAGGTGGCTTAGCAGGGAGCTGTTGTGCTCAGGTAGGCAACCCTCGGGTATGGCATTGCTTGCACATTCCCTCTGCTCTCCTTTAGACAGTGTCTGTGCTTGCTCCGCCCAGGGGTTCAGAGGACCTGCTTTTTCCTTCTTCTCTTCATGGCCATGAGAGGAAGAACAGTGAGATATTTGTTGATACACAAAAGATTTAGCCACCAGCCATTTCTGTCCAATACCCAGCATTAACAAAGATACATTCACTGTTATGTCTGCAAACTCCAGAGGTGCCTATTTTTTTTCTTGCAGCTAGCTTTCTAGTTTTCTATCAGTTTTACTATGATTTCAAGTATGCCTCGACCAGAAATACCCCATTTACAGGGACCGTCCCACCTAGGACGGCTCCACTGCACAGACTGCCTTCAGCTGGTCCAGAGGGGTGCTGGGGTGAAGACCTTCATCACTGAGGTGAAAACCCAATAATTTAGAGTGCAGCAGCAACTTAACACCTTGATTGAACCATATTCTTCCAACTCTTACACCATGGTGTGTTTCATAAGATGCTGTGGTGGGTGGAATTGCATTGCCATCTTCCCAGGGACAAATACATGGGTGCACTCAGAGATTTGAGACTAATGCAACCAAAGGGAGTGAGGCTTCTCCTCTGACCCACCGAGCTCTAGGTTTTTCCCTTGCATTTTAACACACATAAAAATCTTGTGGTAAAATAATTATCTGTTCTGGAGTTCTTCATCCTCTTCAATATTAATTATTTTATAGTTTTTCTGAATGCCCTGCTAACCAGAACACCTTTCTGAGGCTTTTACTTCCTCCTAATTTGCTTTATGTTATATATCTCTACCATAAGTATATTTCCAAGCAAGTGCGTACTAAAATATGTGAGAGATCATAAAGTTTCCCTGACCAAGCTCTCCATGTAGGAGAAATCATTTGCCTCACTAGCTAAAACACTGCCACAGGCACTCAATGTTAAAAAAACTTCTCCATGTCAGCCTGTGTGCCGAATTAAGAGAAAGTGCACAAAATAATGTGAATACGTCACAATGATTTTGTTTTCTGCTCTTCTCGGACCCATCTCTCCAACTGGCACAGAAGAAGGATTCTTGCTTGAAAAAAACACTCTTTTTGAACGGCATTTCAGGAAGGACCTAATTCCTCCCCTCCTCTGGGCTGGAGAAGGGTAAAATTTTCTCCAGTTTGATTTAGATTTGAAGTCTGAGCTGCTCCAGGATCTCTGAACCGAAAGAAGAGCTGCAAAAAGCTGTGATGAAGTGTCACTCTGCCAGCTTGGGCTTCCACACCTTTGGTTTGGGGTTGGTTTGTGGAAATAGAAGGCTTTTGGGGCTGATCCTGGGGGAGCCTGGTGCTGTACAAACACTCACTCAGAAAGTGGTTTCTGCTCTGAGGAGCCTAAGGAAAGACCTGAGGATGGACACTGAAAGACAGGCTGAAGGACAGTGTGAGTGCCAGAGGGGTTGCATTTCAAAATGTTATGACGTTACACTCTTTTCTGTTTGTTTTGGCCACATCAGTTTTTCATAACTCCACGACTTCAAGGCAAAGTGTAAACTGGCATTGTCATGGTACCAAAAGACCTGCAAACACACAGAGATGTGCACACACATGCACACACATGCACATTCAGCTGGCCCAAGCCTGTCTCACAAGCACTCATTTGCTGGCGCTTTTTCTGACCTTTCTCTGTGTGCAAGCTCTGTCTGTGTGAGCAAAGGCTGAGGTGAAGATTTGAGTAAAGACAGGGAAACAAGTTTCACTTCTAATCTGGGCAAAGTTAAACTTACTTGTTTCTCAGCATCCAGCCAGTAATACCACAAAGGTGACTTGCCCTTCCTTTTCATTTACTGGTCCAACAACCACTGTGAGCTCTGCCTGTGCAGGAGGGAGGTGTGGGTGCAGCCCTGTCCTCAGACATGGCTCCCCAGATGGCCATGTCAGCAGTGGAACAGCAGGCAAATCAACTCAAACCCATGTACCCAACAGCATCCTGAGGAGGGTCTATTCCATGGTCATTAATTCCAAGTGGGACAATACGCGACTTGGCCAAGTGAAAGCAGCACAGCAACAGTCTGCAGTGTGCTGTTGCTGCTGGTACGTGTCTGAACCCCCCCGTGCTGTGCTGCCGTGTACCAGGTTTCTCTGGCACTGTAATGCTCAACACTTCAGCCTTCTGGCACATGTTAGTTAAGGAACAGATAGCTGAGATTTTTACACTTTTAAACTTAGGGAGATGCCCCAGTTGAGAACCTCACACTATTCTTCATGATACTCAACACAAATCTGAAAGGCTTTTCAGCAGATATAGGCATTATACTGCAAAAATTACATGGTGAAAATGCAGAGATGAGGAAATTGCTAGAAAGCAGGTGGCAGTGTGTATCCCCTCAGGGGGATGGAGGGTAAGTAGTCTTTGCCTTTCCCATCCAATGCCACACATGCTCTGGTATGGCAGTGCCAGAGCTCTTCCCTTTGCTTACACTCACATCTTGGCTGCCTTCCCCCCACTTACAGGACCTGCAGCTGAATTAAATTCTGCATGCTGGTAGGCTTCACGGGGCCCGCAACGGTGATTTTCAGCCTCAGGTATTGCATCTCTGTGTGTGTTTGTATTTTGGATTTTTTAAATGTTTATCTTTGGTATTTCTTTGACTTTGTTTTTCAGGGAAAGGGAAACATTTGTCATGACTTTGACTGTATTAGGAGCCTTCACCAGCTATTCTGTCTACTTCTGGGCATGCTTTATATTTGATTCGCTGTCGTGTCTGCAAAATATTTCTTGCCATCTAATTTAGATTGCAAACACCTGCCTCAATGGAGCATCTTTTTTACAGACAAGCATGGGACAGTCCTGAATACACAGGCACAAACACACATGTACTATTGTGATCCTTTTCCATGTCACATGCAGCCAATACAATCATTCACTCTAAGGTCTCTTCCCTTCGAAGGGAGATTTTACTGTTGATCTAAATTGTGTTACTCTATGAAGAGGCAGAGGAGCCTTTCTGAAATATACAGCAACACTGAAGTTGTGGAGCTGTTGCCACCACAGACACCAACCTTGAGGACTGCTGGCTACAGCCAGCACCATGTGCTGCCAAAACCCAGCTGGCAGGCACTGCAAAGCCGCTGGCCCCAGCATCTCAGAGGCTGTCCCTGAGCAATGCTCTCACCCTGCTGCAGCTGTTTCGGCATGTGCTGTGCAGCAACGGCCACGGGACAATCAGGAGACCCCCTTTCACAGCCACACACAAACATCCCCTGTGTGGGAAAACGTGGCGGTGGAGAAAAGGTCAGCAGGAGAGGCCGAGGGGCAACAAGAGGGCTGCACCCCCCAGCCGAGCGGGGGGCAGGGGGAGCACCATGTACGCCACTCATTCTTTGCCAACTTGCTGGGGAGAAACAAACAACTCTGACCCCAGCCTTGGCTCTGTGACTGCTGATGTCTCCAGGGTTGGCTCGGGAAAGCACTGTGGGGGCTCCTGGAGAGCCTCTCCAGCCACCCCTGGAGTCCTGGCTGGCCATGTGGGAGGGTGACTGATAGGAGAGGGGCTGGCCACAGAGCTGCTGCGCTCCAGAGACGCCAAGCTGGGATGGGGCCCCTCTGCTGCACAGTGACTGCAATCAGCCCTGGGATGGACCCACCGTGGTGTGCGCTGCCCTCCCCACGGGCCACAGCCAGAGTACCTTAAAGAAAACCCATGTTTCCAAAACTGGGACAATGAGATTCTTCAGACAAGTGTGTTTCTGCTGGGTCACCCACCACACCAGGGGAGCAAACAACCAACACACAGATATACACCTTCACACAACAGTATGGCACAAGACAATGAAAGTCCTGCACTTCTGCCTCCTTATGGTAATGCTTTCCTCTTTCTTCCTAACCCTTTTTTATTTTCTCTAAGAACCACATTTGTGCTCTGCTGAATCTACTGCTTAAATAACACAGCATAAACACGTCAGACACTTTCTCTCACTTTTAAAAATCTGTTTTGTTGAGCTTGCAAAAAGGTGGTTAACCCAACCACCCCAGGCGGGGCAGGAGCAGATGTGATGTCCATGGAGCAGGGACGATGTGGGGTCAAGCCACAGAAGGCTATGTCCCCAGAGCAGTAACAGCCTGCAGCTCCAGCTGGATTTACCTGCAGGTCTTCTCCAATCTGGGGAGCGGAGCCTAAGCCCGAATGTCTGTGAGAAATGAGTCTATAGCTTTGCTGCCCTGGGAGAGACATGTAGTTGTGCTCACTGTCTGCCTCTGTATCTGTGTGTGTGTGTAAAAAAATGATAAATGCTGTGGACTGTACCTAATGGGGTGCTGAACAGCTGTGCCTCATGGAAGTTCTGCTAACCCCATATATTATAGTAACTTTTCATTTTAAGTACTATAGTAAAGCCAAAATGTACATGAAAGTGAAATGATTAGTAATCAAGTCTAAAAATAACTGCCTCAAAATGTCTAAAATAAGAGAGAGCTGTAGGATTGTTTTTTCCCTGTGGAAGCACTCAGTGTTGCAAATGATTTGGTTGTTATCTCTGCTGAGAGAAGCCAAGCTTCCCTAGGCCAAAAATAGCACTCTGAACAAAGCACAGATGGACCAGACAAAGAAAAAGTTGGTACCATAAAACAGATCAGCCCAGGCAAGTACCCTGGGCAAAGGTAAGAGAGGGTGCTGCAGCTTCATGAAGAGGACGATGGTAAGGCCAAGACTTGTGAGCTACAGCTACCAAAATGAGTCCTGTACTGGAGAGAAAAGCCCTGCAGCACCCAGGTTGGTCAAAGACTCCTCCAAAGTGCTGCTGCCTTTAAGAGCAAGGTGCATCCTACACTGAGAGATGCTGTAGGATCTTGCCCAGAACAGCAAAGGAAATTTGGTTCAGGAGCCTTCCCTCGCTGCTTCACCTCTGAAAAAGGAAGATGTAGTTTTGAGGCCATCGGTGATAAAGAAAACCCCATCCCTTCTGAAGGGAGGATCTTCTTTCCTGACATGAGGTTGATTATACTGCTGGAAAGGAAAAGAATCAAGAAAATGAAAGACAGAGAGTGTCCACAGGAAGAAAGAGATTAAAACTTGTGGCAGACACAGTCCGGTCTATTTTTTCTTTCTGTAGGCCAGCTCATTTGCTAAAGGGGCTAAAACTGAAAACACAAGTAAGAGGTTTACTGCTGCTTTTCCTTGCTCTGCTTTTGCCAGTACTGAAGAGTTTTTGTGGATACCAGCAAGGCTGCAGAGAAGACTCTGCACTACATACCTCCCGTGGCCCAGAGGCCGCACAGAAGAGATGTCTCTGTGATGACAATACTGGTGAGCATTTGCCAGGATGTTTAAGCTCCTTTATGTGACCCTGCTTTCTCTCTTTGATCAAGCCAAATCTGGTCTATTTTAATGACAAAACAGCTGGAGGACATGCATTGGCTGTAGTTTTGCCCTTCAGGCATCGCCATAATAATGATGCCTCCAGAGAGTCCCCGTCTTTTCCTTAAGCAACCTGGCCAGGATACTACTTAGCAAAGAAGATCTCCTCGGTGCTTTTGTGTGTACATTAAGCATATCGATGAACACACCAAAAGCCAGCCTGGGTCTGGAGACCTCTGACACCCTCCCCACTTCCAGTCCCTTTCCAGCTGTTTTTAACCATGAAGGAAACTATTTCAATATTTGATCTGAGCTTGGACATGAAAAAAAGAGCAGAACGAAGTTTGGTTAAAATCTCTCAGGAAGAAAAAGGAATGGTTTGTGCAGTTGCTGAGGTTTTTCAATTGGTGCTGAAGATTGGGTCTGTGTTTATTCATCTCTGGCCACAACTGGTCTCATGACATATGTAGAAAATTCTGAAATTTCTCTCATCTTACTTGACTGCAACATTGATTTTTCCCCCAGCCTGTTCTTAATGGTGAGATTAATTTATTATTTCATTTTATGTGTCTGTGACCAAGACAGTAGAGTCTCCTAATCTGCAGCAGACAAAATGCTGTCCTTCTATGGTATATTCTTACCCCACCCCACCCCACACCCCAAGCCCTGTATCTGGGCAACATGAAAAATTTGGAGAAGATACTATCAGTCCTGTTTGTCCTCCCTCCTAGTTTGATCTTTTGGCAGGGATAAGTGGAAGACTTCGTTCATCCAGACTCTGACCTCTTCTCTCACACCTCTGAGTGAAGGGCTATTAGAAGAGTTGCTCCATTTACTGAGATAGTGATCTGGCTGAAGAGAAGAAAACAAAGACAGCTAATGAAGATGGTGATGGACAAAATTATAGACACTGAAGAAGAGGAGGAAAAATAAGAAGAGCATCCAAAGAAGGAGTGAAGTTGGAAAACTGGAGGGAAAATGTAGAAAATACAGAGTGAAGAAGAATGGCTGACTAAAATCTAATGGATCACTTTGATCTCCCAAGACACATTTTTAACACCCAGGGCTCTAATTAGTTTCTGTACTCTGGGATGGGGGTGGAGTTAATGGGCTCTGACCTCACCTGTATAAGCTGCCAAAGGTAGCAGAAGAGCAAGGAAACAAGGATAGACGTAGCAAGTGGGGGAAGCCATAGAGTAGAGGGGCTCCTCATAGCCTGCTCCTGGCTACCTTGCTGTGCAAACTCACTGCTTTTGGAGAGTCCATGCTCCAAAATGTTGGGGCCTCCACCCATGAGAAAAGGCAACAGCTTAGACAGAGCAGTACAGAGAGACAGCATGAGTGGACTTCACCTGGACACATACACCTGGATTAGGCATTTAGGGATTCTTTGTAGCACAAGACAGACATTTCTGGTGGGTTTTATTTCACTTTAAGGATTTCTGAAGTAAGTCAAATTAATCCCTCCCTGCAGGTACTTGCTTCTCCCCACTGACTACAAAGGGAGCCAAAGAGGACCAGCTCTTATGTAGACTCCCTCCTTTTGCAACAGCACATTCTCTATATATCTGTAATAGGTACAGGAGAAGTTAACACACAGTAGCACTACAAAGTTTGACAATGATTATTTAACTTCTTACAGGGGATAAAGTATATTTTGAACAGCTGCTGGTAAGCATTTATACTGCCACAAATGTATCCTTTCATAGGTAAGTATTTCATGCAGACTGCAAGAGTTGAAGTTCAAGGGTCTGACAAACTCTGTGGGATCCCAGAAGTCCATGATAACCAACTTGTATATTGGCATATGCTGTCTTCCCATTGAACTTCACTGGCATAAGGCCCTTAACCTGTGGTAATGTCTTTCATAGAGCTATCAGAGCACACAGCTTTGGCTTACCTTCCCAAAACATAAGACAGCTCTGCTTGGGATCATCTGATCAACAGGATCTCTGAAGCATGATGGAGGGAAACACCTTAGCCCATGATGGGAGTGATTGGGGCATTAGACTAAAGTCAAGGAGTGAGCTCCTTCAAGAGAAACTTCAAGCCTCCTTGCTCGTGCACATCACCAGCAGTAGCTCAGCTGTGCAACAACTACGGATCCAAACTTCCTTTGTGTTGGGTCATTATACTTGCAAAACCAAGGAAGTGGAAGAATGAGGTTTGCAGGCTTTACTTGCATTTGAAATCTACAGAAAACCACAGTGCCATCACATACTTTTGTCATACACTGGCTTGGATACCCATGATGCTGTTTTTGTTAACTAACGCTTGTTTTGTGTCTCTAAAAAAATGTTCTGCTCTGTACTGGAAGACTTCCATGCATATATAAGGAGGTCAACAAATTACTGTGATCAGCTTCCAGGAAATTATTTCTATAAAATTTTTACAATATTATTGTGTATGGCTGTACAATCTTATCCTATACACTTGATATATTGATCGATATATTTAATAATATAATATACAAGTTCATATCCAGATACACAAACACATGTAACCTAGTATGTTCTGAATACTCTACTGTATTCAAAATGGTTTCTTAAGTCTTCAAAATATCATAAAAAGAAGAAAATAGTTTTGCCAGTTCAGAGTGTTCCTCTTCTCAATCTACTGCCAGGACTGGCAAGTTAAACGAATTAACTTGGTGAGATCTGCTTTCCACATGCCGAATAAACATCCAAGATAATCATTTCACATACATGTGTGATAAACACTTGAGGAACATGCATTCACCAACATCAAAGAAAGAACCAAGCTACGCAGTTCTTGTCTGCAGCTTTCAGGCTCTGCCTCTACACCACCAGCAATGGCCAGGAAACCTTGCTGCAGGCAAGCAGGCCTCCCTCTTTTCTCTCAACCCTTGCCACTCACCGTGCACAACCTACTAGCCATTGATCCAAAGCAAGATACCGTGTCCCATTTGCTATACTCCTCCGACAACACTTATGGTGTGTTTCTGCATGTAGCTGTGTAGCCACACTGCAAAAACATCTAGGAAATGTCTTCTGTGTGTTGGGGAACTCTGCCTGGGAAGTACAAGTCCTGGTAGTCTTCCAAGCAGAGTTTGATCTTGAGTATCTTTATTGACTCCAACGTCTTCAGCTCTATGATATTCTTTTTTAAATGACAGGAAAATTCTGCTTTTTCCTACCAGTTTCATGTACCACTTCACTTAGGAGGAGCTGAAGAAAAATCTTTAACAGTGACTCTAAAATACCTCTAATAGACCTTTATTTGACTCTCTTCCATCACGGAATGCACTAACTGGATGCCTCATTCAGTAATAACTATAATTAATGCAGAACCTTCCAAATCTACCAGCAGGGGATGAGAAGCCAACACTGAAACCAGCGTCTCCATAATCCCAGGTAAACATGCTACAGATCAAAATGGTTTGTTGAGTACTTGCCACGGGAATGTGATTAAAACCTGCAAATAAGCCCATCAGGCTGCAGAAAACTGTTCAAACGATTCACAGAAATAATAGATACAATATAGTGCCTTACTGTAAGAGATGACAGAATTTCCCCTTGGATGTTCTCAAAGGGCAGACTGACAACTTCAAAAACGTTCAGTTTGTAAAGGACTCAGCATATGTAAAGGCGAGAAATTTGGAGAAAGGAGAAGATGACAATCATAAATGCCTGGGAAACAGCATGGATTCTGAGATTGAATTACCATTTCTCTAACAATTTAATAATTTAACCAGATTTGCAGAACTCACATGCAGCTCCTTTTTGCAATTCCTTGTCTTCGTTACTCTCAGGGACTTCTCTATCCTGTGTGTCCTTTTGTCTTACAAGGTCACCAGCAATCTGAAATGTGGTCTCTCTATAAAAGCAAAGGTCTATTTTAAATTGTGTATTTTACACATTCCTACTTTTTCTGTTACTTTTTCCCATTTCCGTCCAACTACTTCTTCGACTCCTCCTGACTGAAAGGTCAAATCACGGAGGGGAAACAGAGGACCAAACTGTCTCCTTGGAAGGTCATTAAAGGATTCACTTATAGACCCACTCTGTTAGCAAGCAACAGGCCGGAAGGAAAACTAAATGGCAAATCTCCACCTTCAATATCTGCTGTTGAAAGTAATCAAAGGGAAAAAAATCCAGGTCCTGGAAACAGGCAGCTTTGATTTGGTCCTCCTCTGGCACAGGTTTTACTGGCATAGATTAATTATTGCCTTGACAGTTTGTGAAGGAAACTAGATAAAACTGAATCAACTGTGACAGAAATGTAGCAGGGCTGCATGGTGAAAGCCATTGCTGGCAGGCTACCAAACTTATACAATGATAAATTTGGAAGGAATTGATAGATATGACAAGAGCTGAAGGAAAACATAGGGCAACTTTATGACAAATCAAGCTGTGGTTTTGCCTTTTATTTTGGAAGAACTGGGTTTGAACATAAACATCTAACCTCTGTTTCTAGAAACCAGGGAATGATCACCCTACACTTGCCTTTTTCCCATAGGCTTCCTCAGATTTCCACTACAGCCACTGCTGCAGAGAAATTACAGCTGTAGATGGGCTTCTGGTGTGATGCAAAGTGGCCTGTGTTTAGACTGGAGTTTATTTCTGCTTCTCTGACTGTATTCACAGACAGTGCAAAGTAGATCACCCAGCAAATGCTTGAAAGGGATCTCTCTTTTTCTGCAGGTACTCAATACCGCTGTTCTTCTCACTGTTTCACGGGCTGCTTCCCTCCCCTGAAGCCTGGCTTTGAGGGTGCCAAACACTTTCAGCATGTGACCAAAGGCAGGGCACAGAATACACACTGCAGTTTTCAGACACTGAGCTTCACATAAACATAGAGTGACATGAGCACCCCACTGGCATCATCTTTCTGCTGGTCCCAGAAGGGTACCAGTCCTCACCACTTTGTCTTGGTTGGTCCTTCAGCAGAATGGAGCTTGCACTACCTCTCCTCTGAGATGCTGTGGAAATAAACACTGCAAAACTGGCTGGTCACGCAGGCTCTGTTGTGTCAGGGTGCAAGATAAGTCCGTGAGGAAACAACCATTCTGTACAGAGTACAGTTTGAGTCAGGAGCCCAAAATAATGTGCTTTGGGTACCTGTTCATGCAGTTAGTCCTGTTCAGCAAAGCAAGAGGCCAGTGAGGAAAGTGCAGCAGGCACAAAAATCAATGTTGCTGATAAAGCAGTGATTTTTTAAAAATATATTTCTGGTTACTCAAGTAAACTCAGGTTCATTCTGTGGACAAGTTAATTAAAGGGGTGCACAGGTACCTCATGGTCTTGCTCCTGGGTGTGTCTGCAAAAAGACACATTCTTTGGACAATCCACCACGTGGTGTGTGGCTTGTGGTTCAGTAGTGGCTTTCATTTATGTTTTGTTATTTGCCATTAGAAAATCATTTATTGGGCTAGGCGGGGGAATATTACAGTCCCCCCAAAATCATGAGTCCTTCTCAGCTACCGTGTGGTAGTGACAGTGATTCCATCCCACCCCAGCAGGATCCCAGCCTCACCCCCTCTGTCCCTGAGCTAACGCACCTCTCCGTGCTCTCCTAATAGGGATTGTCACCTCCCACCCCCAGATATTAATGGCCGCTACCCCGGACAGTGAGGGCCTCATCACAAAAGGCAACGGCTGGTCCCTCCAGACGATGAGGGACCTCTCTCGAGCCGGTGTCCATACAGCTGTCCCCAGGCTGTGGCAGGGTGACACCTTCTCCCCTCGCAGGCAGCAGTGCCATAGACCCCACAGCTCCCAAACGGGAAGACGCGCCTCAGTCAGTGCTAACGCTTTTGCTCTCTCGCCTTCATCCCCCGCAGCGGTACCGGACCCTCCCTTCATCGAGGGTCCCCCGGGCTGCTGCGCACCCTAATGTCTCCCTCTTCTCATGCTCCACCCGCGGGGTGGGGTGGGGGGTCCGAGAGCCAGCGCAGGGCGCGGGGGCCAGGATTCACCACCGGGCATTTCTCATCCTCCGGAGCCCGAGTGCCGGCACGTCCCGGTGGCACCGGGGACCCTGTCCCGGCACGACCCCCGCGGGGCCGGGGCAGCCTGTCCGGGGGTAACCCCGCAGCCGCAGGGGGGGCTCCCCCTGTCCCCCCGCGACACCCCGAGCCGCCGGCAGCCCCTACCCCCTCGGCGGCAGCCTCTCCCCCGCTCCCGGTGCCGTTTTCGTTTAGCGGCGATGGCTTCGAGACGGCAAATATACGAGAATTTCCCCTATTAAAAAAATGGGGGGGGGGGGGGGGGCGGCGAAAAAGACAGGGGAGGCTAGTTTAAAGAGCTGGGATTAAAGGTCTGTGCTAGTTTCAGGCGCTCATAAAACGGCCTGAAGGATGCTATTTTGCTGCAGTCTGGGTTATTTCAGCCCACAGTTGCACAACAAACCATTTAAACATTTCAGCACAAAACAGATTCCATTGTTGGGCTGCACATTAAAAAGTGTTATTCGCTTTGAAGTTTTTGTCTAATGGCTCTAAACTGAAAGAAAATGTTTTCCTATTACTTAATTCAATCATAGCGAAGAGGCTTGGTAAAAAGCCCACGGATTTTGCCCAAAGTGTGACAGAGTTCTCTTTGTGTTTGCTTATCCTCTGCTGTCACACACTTTAATTCGCCTCTCTTTATCTGGCATTCAAAACTTTCTTCAATGACATTCAATAAGGTCCAGCGGCTGGAAAAAAAAAAAAAAAACTGGTTATTTTTTTGGATATTCTTTCCCAGTAGCTTTGGGCTTGGTGTGCATTCAGGAGCTGTTAACCCTTTGCCTCCCTGCGGCTCGGAGCCCTGGGGTTCAGCCCCTGGGCAGCGGGAATCCCTCGGGCTCAGACTGAATCAAACCCCCCCATCGGCGGCTGGCCACTTCTCAGCGGGGAGAGATGCCCCTTCCCGGGCGCCAGCTCCGGGGGAAAATGCTTTAAATTTCAGTTCCTTAAAAACAAAACAAAACAAAAAAATCCAAACCCCATTAATGTTTTCAGGGGAAGGGCGCTTGGAAATCCTTTCTAAATCATTGCGGGACGGAGTTTTTAACTAGCATTCGTTTTTGTCCGTTCTGTATTTTTCATCATTTATTTGTGCACATATGTACACTTCTAGGCTCGGGCATCAACAGTACCTCGGCTGAGCTTCGGTGAGAAATGCGGCTGCAGGCAAGAACAGCCTTTGTACAAGCCATGTACAAGCCACGTACACTGCTTCCAAGGCTTTTCCTTCCCTTCATTTTAAAAAGTCCATTTGTTTTTGAGGCGGGCAGGTTACTGTAGGGAGAAATCTCCCCACATTTTGACGGGAGTTGGCGGGTGCCTTTGCCTTTTTTTTCCCTCCCGTATATTAAACGGGAAGATGGGGGAAGAAAATGTATCCCGATTAATATTTTTTTTCCTTCTTATTGTTAGCATCCCTTATTCACCTACAAACTGAGCAAGCTGCGGGGAGCCCCACGCCGGGATCTCCTGCGCGGGGAAGCGCCGGTGCGCATTAGCTCAGACGAACGCGCAGAAACGAGATTTAGACCCCGCTAGAAGTTTTGCAGATCCCTGTGCTAAGAAATCCAGACCCCAGCCGGTGTACTGATGCTAATTCTCACCGTACGGGAGAAATAAGCCGTTTCCCTGCCGGTCCCCGCAGCCCCAGCTGCGGTCCCGGGCGGTGCGGGACGGGGACGGGGACCAGGACCGGGGCATGACGGTGAGAGGCGGGTGTTACCGCTAAAACGGGGCAAAGGGAGCAGGTATAAAGAGGTGCGGAATGTTTCGAGCGCCTCTTCTCCCTCCGCTGAGGCGCTGGCCGGGGGTGCCGCCGAGACGGCGCGGTATCTTGCGTGGCGGGGTTTCTATACCCGCACCGGCACACCCGCGATGCTCGTGGCGCTCCGTGGCCCGTATCGGTGCCCACGCCCACGCAGGGAGCACCTGGGAGTGGAGCGCCGGCTGGCACATCCCGGTAGCCGGGGGTCTCGCCCGACGGCGGCAACAGCGATAAGCGGCAGGTCCCGGCTACCGGGCTGGGAACAAAGAGACGGGGCTGGGGCCAGCGGTGGGCGCGGTAACCGGGACGAAGCAGCCCGGCGGCGAGGGGAGAGAGGGAGAAAGAGGGGCCGGCGGGGCTGGGGGGCCGAGTCGGTGCCACAGGTGGGAAAGGCGCCGGGGGGCTGGCAGGGGAAGCTGGCGCCGGCGGAGACCGCGGCTGCAGCCGGCAAAATAAACAAGGGGGAGCGGGCTGAAAGCTGGGCTGAAAGCGAAGGAGAGCGATAAAGAGAAAGAAAAGAATATTAAATCGCGAGAGAATGAGAAAATAACCCCGCCAAAGGGAGAGGAGGGGAGAGGCCGCCTGCTACGGCGTGGGTGGGGTCGACAAGAATAGAGTACATTATGCAGTTCATTTAGTTAACAAGGGAAATAATGAGGGAGCGTGCGGCGTGAATGCCAAGAGAAGAGGCACAGAAAGCCTATTGAGCGCCCCGGCGCCGCCATCACATGGCGCGGGTGCTATTTAAAGCGGGCGGGCGGGCGGCGTTCAGCACCACTCGGGCTGGCCAGCGGCGCTGCGCGGGCGCTGCGCGGGCGCTGCGCGGGGCGCTGCGCGGGGCCATGCCGCGCTCCTTCCTGGTGGATTCGCTGGTGCTGCGGGAGGCGGGCGAGAAGAAGGGGGAGGGCAGCCCGCCGCCGCCGCTCTTCCCCTACGCCGTGCACCCCTCGCACCCGCTGCCCGGGCTGCCGGCCGGCGCCTGCCACGCCGGGAAGGCCGGGCTGCTCTGCGTCTGCCCGCTCTGTGTCACCGCCTCCCAGCTGCACCCGCCGCCGCCCGCCATCCCCCTCATCAAGGCTTCCTTCCCTCCCTTCGGCTCCCAGTACTGCCACTCGCCCCTGGCCCGCCAGCAGCACTCCGTCTCCGCCGTCAGCGTCGGGCACGCACCGGCGCTCTACCAGGGCGCCTACCCGCTGCCCGACCCCCGGCAGTTCCACTGCATCTCCGTGGGTAAGGGGGGCACGCGTGTGGGGGGGAACACGCCTGCATGCCAGCCGTGGTCGCTGCGGGGAGCTGATGGGGATCCCGAGGAGGGGGGCAGGTCCATGCCGAAGGGCTGGACGGGGAGTCCGAGCGCTTCCCTTCGCCGGTACCCGAGGGATGCGCAGGGGAAGCCCCGCCGCTGCCCGCCGAGCCTCCTCCCCAGGCGGTGGAAACGGGGGGAAGGCGGCCCCGGCACACCGTGAGCCCGGCAGCCGCTTGCCGGGGCGCCCGGGGAGGGAGCGTTGCGGCCCCGCAGAGAGGGCGGCGGGGCGGGGGCGCAGCAGGGCCCGGGGGGTGCGGGCGCTGCGGGGCGGGGGGCGGCGGGTCCGGCAGGCCCTGATGGTGCGCCCCGCTCCGCTCCGCAGACAGCACGTCCAGCCAGCTGCCCAGCAGCAAGCGGATGCGCACCGCCTTCACCAGCACCCAGCTCCTGGAGCTGGAGAGGGAGTTCGCCTCCAACATGTACCTCTCCCGGCTGCGGCGAATCGAGATCGCCACCTACCTGAACCTCTCCGAGAAGCAGGTGAAGATCTGGTTCCAGAACCGACGGGTCAAGCACAAGAAAGAAGGCAAAAGCAGCTCCCACCGGGGCGGGGGGGCCGGCCACAGCTGCAAATGCTCGTCCCTTTCCACCACCAAGTGCTCGGAAGACGACGAGGACTTGCGTATGTCTCCGTCCTCCTCGGGGAAGGACGACAGAGGCCTCGCAGTCACCCCTTAGCTCCCCGACGCCCACCTCGGCTCCCCAGGAACTGTGGCGAGAGCAGGAGGGGGAGTCCTACCTGCTCCGGTGCTGACACGCAGCCGAAGGATTTTATACCGTTTTGTATAATCTGTGTAATTTACGAAGGACTTCCTCGCCTTTCTAGACCCCCGGCCCAAGGGCCGGGGGTCCGTGCACCCTGTTGTAAATAAACTGCTCCCTAGGACCCCAGGCCTCCCCCCGTAGTGCTGTCTCACTTGTCTCCCCGCAGGCAGAGCCCCGGGCCCGGGAGGCTCCTCACAGACCTCCCCGCGCTCCGGGGGATGCTGCGCGGCGGCGGGCAGTGCGGGCCGCCGGAGGGATGCTGCCCCGGGGCTCGCTCCGGTAACTCGGCGGGGCCCGAAAACCGGTGGGTGGGGAGGGTCGGGGGATGTTTGGGCTATTTTTAACTCTTTTATTTTATTTGGTTTTCTTCTATAATTGTTCTCAGTTTTGTTTTCACTTGGTCGCTGCCGGGCGCGCAGCTGTGGTTGTACTGTTCCCCCGCCCCGGGAGATATTTATTTATTTATTTATGTGCAGAGAAACGACGATGGCGATGATAATAATGATGATGACAACAATAAAAGCTCGTTGTTGGTTTATTTCCCTCCTCTCACGTAGAAAGCAGCCGCTCGAGGTCTGCGGGCGTCGCTCCCCATCCCTCTCCGCTGTAGCCCGCCACCGGGACTCGCCCGCCCCGGCGACCGCGGATGGCGGGGACTCTTCCATTCTCCGGCCCGTGCTGAAGGTACAGGGCTGCGGGGGACCCCCTCCTGTCCCGGAGGCTCTCTCGGTCCTCCCCGCAAAGCTAAAGGAGTCTGGCTCAGCTGAACACCTTTCCTTTTCCATCACGCCTCTCTTCCCGTTAGCAGCTCTGCGGGAGAGAGATACGCCATTTGCACACACCTGTAGGTACGGCTATAGGTGAATATAAACACCCGGCTGGCGGCTGGGGTCGGCTCCTTGCTCCAGGTGCCCGCCGCCTCTACCCGGGAAGGGCGGACCCGGCCTTCCGCTAACCGCCGGGGCCGGGGCCGGCCCTGCCGGGGCTCCCGCTTGCACTGCCGCCGGGCTCCGGCAGCCCCGCTCCGGCCCCGCAGCCTCCCGGCCCCGCTTTGCCGTCGGGGAAGCGGGGCGCACGTTTTTACGCGCGGCTTCTCGGTGGAAAGCCCCGGCGGAAAAGCAGCCTGCAGGTCCCGCAGCCCCCGGCGGTGCCAAACGCGGGGTCGCGGCGGCATCTGCCCGCCCCCCCCCCCCCCCGAGGCTGCGGGACACCCCGCGCCCCGCGCTTCCGCCGCCACTCCGGTTGTGCAGGGAAAGGCTCTTTGTGCGGGGACCCCCAGCTCCCTGCGGGTCACGGGGACGCGCTCTTCGGGGGGCCGCAGCGGCCGGCCCTGCACGGGCAGCCGGTGCCTCGGGTCTCCCCGCAGGGCTGCAGAGCTGCACCGCCTGGCCTGGCGGGTTTCACGCCCTGCAGCCTGGGGAACATGCTTGGGTCCCTGGGCTGCCATCGGTCCCTCTTCACACCGGGATGGGACCTGCTTTTCATCCCGGAGCAGGCCTGAAATAACCGAGGCCACCGGGAAGAGCCAGGAATGGAGATGTCATCCCTCCCGGATCATCCCCGTGGAGAAGGCCCACGCAGCTCCACACAGGGGCTGAGCTCGGTGTGGGTAGCTGTGGGTCTGGGATCCCCGAGCACTGAGGGTGAAGGCAGAGCTGGTAAAATTGCCACTGCTGGGACAGCCTCAAGCCCTGTCCATAAAACAAATGTGTCACGCTCTGCCCTTCCCAGGACCCTGCAGCTCTTTGTATAGCTGTGGGGCTGGGACACCTACAGGCTCCTACAGCTCCCGCGCACTGGTGAGGGGAGAGCACGACCCTGCAGACCACGATGCACTGTGGATATTTCTGGCCACCCCAGGACAATGTGAGGTGGGGCAGGAGGGCTCCGAAGGCGTGGCAGTGCAGGACAAACACTAGGCAGTACCCATGCCCTGCTGTGACTGTCCTGATTTGTGTTCCCCCTGGCTGGACGACGGCAAGGCCTTGGTGATATTAGGCCAAGAGTCCATCTGAGATCAGACCTCTGGCTTCTCACATCTGAAGAGCCTCTCTAGCTTCTCCCTCCTTGCTTCCTTCTCTGCTGGCTCCCTGCATTGCCCATCTGAGATGTGACAGCCAGGCAGGCTAATGGTTAGGACGCTCTGTGGGCAGCACCTTTCTAGCTCCTTTTCCTGTGACTGTTGGGGATGAACTTGGCAGATGAAGGATCAAAACCTGACCTTGCTACAGGAGTCAGTCTCGCCTGATGCTTGGCACCGTGATGTTTCCTGTGTGTCCTTCCGCAGTGGCCCTGTTCCAACAGGGAAGACCCCTCAGGGGACCCTAATTGGCTCAGCGGGGCCCTGCAGCCCCTCCAACCCTTTCTGCCCACATTTATCAGGCTTGTTTTGAACAGTCATTGCAGCACACAGAGACAGAAACAGCCTCATGCGGGTTTACCAAAGGGTCTGGCATGCTCATAAACAGGGCCCTGGCACTGAAGTGAACGAGCATCGTAGAGGCATGCGTGTATGCTCCGTGTGCCTGTTCAGCAGCATGTGTTTGAGCCAGAAGTCTGGAAGTGGGATGTGAGGAACACCAACGCTGGGCATTTGAGTGCTACTACTGAAGTGCTGTTGCGGCAGTTGTGTTGAAGCTCCTGACATCCTTGTCTGCCTGTACATTCCCACCATCTCTCTAGTCCTTCATGGCACAAGCACTGATTTAAAAAAGAAATGTGTCTCCTCATTCTCCTGTTTTGGGGCTGAGTGGAGGCAGCCAGGGACAGTTTTTGTCCCTTGTGGTAGGAATGATGAGGCAGTGGCACTGCCCACCCAGCTCCTCACTCACCCTGAAACCTGGGCAGCAACATACCAGCATCTGGGGGACAAACACATTTCATCCTGTAGGATAAGAGCTGCTGGGCTCCTTCTGGGGAGCAGCCAGAACACCTTCCGGATGTACGGATGCAAGTTCACTAGCACATCCTCACTGCAGGCACAGTGGCCATGGGCTGCTAGGCAGAATGTTCCAATGACACTGTCACCATGGGTGCGCACATCACCGAGAGGGTGTACACACATGTGCCTGTGTCCTTTATGGACTGAGTTTGTCAGCTAGACAAATTAGGACTAATCCTCGTCCCTAAAAGGTACCTCATATATGTAAAGTAGCAAAGAGAATTCCCCCATATGGTATAATTTTGTCTGAACAGCAGTAGAGTATCACAATGGATGCCCCCAACAAGACAGTATTAATATTCTCCAATACACGCTGGCCTCTGCTGCAGACCCTGTGTACATTGCAAAGCCCAGTGGGGCTCTCAGTGCACTTGACAGTCATTATGCCACATCCACATGCAGAGATAATCCCTCCTTAGTTGGGCATTTTTCTAATTTAGTGAGAAATCATTATGGCAAATGCTCGGAGTGTCATTTTCAAGGACTCTGGGGTTGGGCAAATTAAAGTCATTTTGCTGTGGGAAGAGTGTGGGCACCTCTGCTAAAGCGAATGTCATAACACACCAATTTTCAACTTTCTCTAGCCGTTTTGATGGCAGGTTTCTGAAAGTTACTTAAGCATTTTAGCATCTAAAATGCCCACTCTCTCCTGATTGTGATGGGAGCCACATTTGCAAATCCACAAAAAGAGTTTGAGTATTTTCCAGCACATACTTTTTTTACCATATTTCTATCTAGAAGTTGAATTATTTCTGCCCTAGCATGCAGAGAGGAGACTCTTTGGATGCTATTGAGGCTTTAAAGACTGTGTCCCAGAGCGAAGGTGGCGATCCTGGCAGGGGAAGGAGGACAGAGGATGATGCCAGTGTTTGGGTCTCCCCTCTGCCATCGCTAAGTATGAGTGTCCCACACCCCATCCCATACCCAGCCACTCTCCCTTCACCAGTCCAGGCACAAAATGTGACCGTAAGAAATTACACATACCTGGAAAAAATAAAGCTTTGGAACAAAGAAGCTTTTCAGCACTAAATTACTGTATTTAGGGCTATCATAATATTAATTTGCATCATTTGACTTTTATATTCATGTGATTTTGATTTTTATCCCTAGTCCTCACTTCATTCCACACAAGGGCTGCACTGAATAGTTTTATGGTTGAAATAATGTATTGGTATTTTAAGGGTTGTTGCTCTTAACCACAAAACTAATATTATTAACCCAGGAATTTCATAATTCAGTTTATCTGCAGTTAATGTATTTGTACAGTGTCAAGTCTGAGCTGGCCCCATGGATCTGGAATAGTGTTTGGAGTAAACAGACTCTCTCTGCTTTGAAACAGCATTACCTCAGGTGTAGCTGGGTATTTCTTTCACTTTTGTTTACTTCGAATGGATCCTACCTATGAATTTACTGGGATAACGAGGCTTCATTTTTAATCCTTAAATTCCTGAGAGAGGCTATGAAATTTGATTCTGTAATGATTATATAATTTTGTCTGTGAATGCAATTACTTTAAAATACAGGTGAGTGTTAACTAAAGACTCTAAATAAAATGTTTTTGCATGATATTCCTAATAATTTGAAGACTTACATCAACAGTAGCTATCTCTCAGTTACACTAATTTTGAAAGTGTTTTGCTATGAACACAAAGTACTCATTTATCAGGATGTAATTGTGCAAGATCAGGAGATCTCCTAGGATACTGACACTGATGACAGCAGCAAATGGCTGGGCCTATTGCTTAATGTGGCTGTGGCCAGACAGGTGTGGCTGCCTGGTGCTGGACAGCTAGCTTCTCTGGAGGTACCCTATAACTCTATCTACTATATAACCCATATATACTCTAATATATATAAATTTTTAAAATTAAAACAAAACAAACCTAAAATAAGTAGTACAATGATCATAAACAGGAAAACAAAAATCTTCATTCTTAGCTTTGCTCTATCCCCTCTCTCATTCTGCTGGAACTTTCTCAAATTTCCCTTTTCCCTCTTGGCATTTTCTATTAGGCTTGTTCCCAACAAAGGACACCTGGAAAAGAGTAGATTTTCCGCATATATTTATTACAAGTCCATATAGACCAAATTGGAAAAACCATCAAAAGAATCTCAGGATGGACCCAAAATGTGCCTTGGAGATGGACATTCCTGTCAAACCTGTGTCTCTTCCCTTCCTCAGTCTCAACTTTCCAGTTATTAAAAGCATTAGCATCAGTCACAGACTATGAATACATTATTTTATGCACTTTGCAGCCAGACGGGTAGTGGCTCCCACGCTTACACAAAAGTGTGTGCTAGTATTTTTGATCTTGGGTAGGAGTATCTGGTCTGGATTGGCCTCCAGTTGCTATGAGTAGTATATGGAATTGCAGAATCATTTATTTTAGCAGGCACAGAAACATTAACATGCCTTACTGAAAAGTCAACCAGAGTCTCAAAGGTTCACAGAATCCACAAAAGATATTTCTCTTCCATGCTACCATGGCAAACCTGAATTTTCTTAAGTGCCCAAGTAGGGAGGACACCACACTGTGCTAGGAGGTAGGTAAGTGAAAGCTGATGACATGGGAAACTCCTGTCCTTAGTTCGTGATCATGAAGATGCTCTCTCGAGCATGAGCAGCCCTCAGCCTAGCTGTGCTATGGGCATGGAGGGGAGACAAGGCAGCTGGAGAGTTGCCAATGTCAAATGTGCTGGACCTCACGCCTTCTACCTAGGTGCCCATAACTGCAGTAAAATGGTTCTGATGGTGTCTGTGGCCTGTCTGAGTCCTACCCTGGCCCCACCCAGAGCTGATTTAACCTTTTGTGACCCAGATCCTAGCTGCTCCAGCACCCTGAAAAGTCTGCTCTGCTCTTGCACATTTGCTTAGCATCACCTCCAGGACTTCCAGCCCAACTGGCACTGACTGGTGACATCCCTACCTCCCTGGCAGACCCCAGCTTTGGCTTTGCATGCTCTTGGCCATTTTCTCCCATCATTCACAATTCTTCCTTCAATTCCTGTCTTCTCCCCAGGCCCCACCCTTCCAGAGAGCTTCTGTGGTTCTGTTTCACCCCAGCCCTGCCTGCACAACTGTTGAAGACATTACTTAGCTTGCCAGCAGTGGTGAGCAAGCAGAGCTTCATTCAGTGCAGAGGACCCACATCAATTTATACCAGCTGATACCTGGATGCACCACTGACCGCCACACTGACTTCCCTAGACAGGGCGTCCCAGTGCAGCTCTCCATGCACCCTTCCAACCCACCAGCTCCTCCCAGCCAACACTGCCTTCACCCTACACACCCATCCTGGCCCTTCTATGGCTGAATCCCCATCATTACTATTCTCTCTTCTTCTGCTAACCTATCTTTTCTCACATCTCCATGTATTTTTATTTTCCTTTCCTGTATTTTAGTTGATCATCTGTTTAAAGTTAAGCACATGCTTAAATACCCTGCCAGAATGAGCCCTAGATTTTCTTAGGTTGTTTTCCACCCTCTGTTTGATAACTACCCCCTCACCGTTTCCCCAGAACATAAGGGGGACATATATCCAGCTCTAATGTTTAATTTTGCACACAGTTTAGGTTACACTTTGTATGAAGCATGCTACCAAAAGTGAAGCTCTCTTCCCCTTTCTCTTCCTTTCGTTTTCTTTAGTTAAGCATACATGTAAAGAAACCTTTCAATGTGTTTGCAGAGGCCGAATACAGTAGAGTGACACAAAGCATTCTTGATATTGCTATGCAAATGACATGCCAAGAATGTTTAGACTGTACCTTGAAGCAGTAAACAAGTTGATTGTCATGGTGTCATGGCAACTAGAGCTGGATCCGCTTCATACGAATGAGGTCCCAACCTTCATTTTTATTTGGATAGCTAAAGCAACTCAGTGGTCCAAAACTCATCACCCCATTGGTCCTCTGGAGAGCTAGAGGTACAAGAAATGGCCTCATGCATTGGGACACCATTTAAAATGAAACAACGAGCCACACAACTAGAGGTCACTGAGGATATTCAAACGTACACAGATCTGAGTTGGGTGATACGTGAGATGCTGTCAATGCCACGGCGATTTGCCACGTGCCCTGGGCAGCATTGCTCTCCCGCCAGCATTGTTACAATCTGCAGATGGTATTTGGGGGTGAGGAAGCTTGTGTTTTTAAACCGAACTGCTCCCATCTCACAAAAGCTTGGAAGTGTGGAAGCTGGGGAAGGCAGGTGGGTCTGTAGGATCAAGACCTCAGACTGCTGGGCAGCAGCTTGTATCGCCCAGTTGATATGTGATTTCTTGCCAAGAAGAGCTGTGACCGTGCCCCTGGTTTTGACTCAGCCATCCTTCCCTGGGTAGTAGAGGAGCTCTCTAATGCCACAGGAGAACCACACTGATGAATTAGAGATTACAAAGTAAATTTCCTAACCTCATAATGCAGGACTGAATTATTCCAGGCTCTGATGAGCCACCTCATTTACCTGTGTAAATGCATTCCTGGAAATTGAACAGCCAAGCTGAGCCACCATGGCTTGGCATCTCCAGACCTCATCTTCTGCCTTTGCAAACAGAAGATGCTTTCACAGACCAAACCAGCAACACAGCAACATTGCCCTGCTTTACAAAATAAACTTACTAGAATTTTCTCAATGGCTGAGACAACATAAGCTTGAGACTAAGAAAGCCTCCTTACACCAAGCACTCAAACCCCACCTTTTTTCGAAGAGCTGTGTGCTCAGTGGTAAGTGCCAGCTGATCTCAGAGCATTAATTTGGCAGACAGATTTGCTGTTTTTGCACTGTCACTGCAGATCTGGACTTTAAGGGAGATCACAGTGCTGCTGAACCAGCCTGGTATAGACCACAGGGACTGACCCAGGACTCAGCTTGCTGTGTCTCTCTGTTGGTTCTTCAGACCCACACTGTCTCCAACCAGCAGAAGCAGAAGAGCAACTATACTGGTTCAAGCCAAAGGTCCGTCCTGCCTCTGGCAGTGAGCAAACCCAGATGCCTAGGGATGACTGCCGAAACAGGTCTGATGTATGTGATATTTTTTCCAGCCTCATATTTGCAGCTCAGGTAACTCCTGAGGTTTTCTATGAAACCTCAATGAAAATGTCATCCATGACTGCATCCTGTATACTGGAACCTATGTAACCTTTCAGCACCTACAAACTTTCCAGTCTGTATCGTTTCCACAGAAACTCATTGGGTCAATAAGAAGATGGGAACTGTACCTTCCTGTATGTACAGCATACCTTGTGGTCAGACTAGTAGAACAAAATAACTTTGTGTACAAAGGTGAAGTAGATGTTTCTTGAGCTGGAAGGTTTCTTTTAACACTTTGGAAATGCTCTGCTGTGATTCCTAGCAGGTTCAAATTGATGAGAGGCCAGCTAGGCTGGAAAATGCCACTGACCAGCCCATAAATTCATGACTTGTATGTTCTTTAAATGTCCAGCACCAGATGCTGACTCTTACCATGGCTTCACAGGCACCTGTGGCTCATGCAGGGAAGGAGTGGTTGGTAAGGTCAGGAGCTCAAAGTCTAGAGTCGGCTGGAGAGCATCAGACAAGCTAAAATATGAATCTCTCAAGGGAAGACAAAATGGCAAAGAACCAAGCCCCACATAGCCAGCTAAAATATGAGTTTCGTTTACTGCTTACTTGTCAAGGAGGTGTTTGGAAAAAGTTGGACAGGTAGAAGTCTCCTCAGTTGCTGAGCATGGCCATGGCACAGCAAAATCTACCAGCACAGGGGCAGCCTCCACCTGCACAGAAGGAGAATCCTTCATATGCTGTGAAGTGTGGGAGCTCCTTGGCGGTGCACCAAACCTGTCTCACATTGCTGGAGGCCTTGCTTGTTATGGGTTGGGCTCTTTTCCTCTGTGCTTGAGATGCTACATCCCACAGTCCCCTTCCATCTGTTGTTACCTGAGGTAATCTGCAATGATCTGTCTGAACCACTCATGTTCTAAAACTACAAATTTAGTTTTAGAGGGTTCTTGTATTTGCTGACTTACGGTATCAGCATGCCTCTCCCTAACTCACAGCATCAATAAGAGGATGGGAATCCTCCCACCAGCTGCAGGACCTGCACTGAAGATGTACCACAGCTACTTGGACAGATTCTCCTGCCTAGAATCAGAGCAGAAGAGCAAGCACTGGATGGCAGGAATTATCTCCTGCTTGAGGACATCTCGGCCAGGCCAGCTGAATCAGGCTCTGAAAACCATTGCAACAAAGGCAGTCTGGAGAGACCAGCTCCAGTATAGTTGAATGCACTCTCAATACCAGAAGGGAGGCAGGGGAATCCCTGGGGATTCCCTGCTTACTGAATTAACTCCTGCTTTTATGCAGCTGCATGTAAGCAACTCAGTTAAGGAAATCAGAGGCAGTGAGCACTGAAGAGCACCTGGGACAGGGTGTGGAGGGGAAAAAGCCTTCAGCTGGGTGTAAAGGAGGGGACTGACCAGCTGTGTTGGGGTAGAGTTAATTTTATTCACAGCAGCTAGTATGGGCGCAGGCTCCTGTGCTTGCTGTAGGGCTTGCTTTCTTTACTGTATATTAGAGTCCAGTGCTTTGTAGGGGCTGCTTTTTGCTTTCGCTGCTGGCTGTACTGCTTATCACCTTACTGTGCTGTGCCTGGGAAAGTTCTGATAACAGCAATGGCCATGTGCCTGGGCTGGCAGATGGCCAGGGCATCGCTGCTGTTTCTGTGCTGCTGTACTGGACAGGCTGGAACTCCAGTGTGAACTTGAGTTGAAGGGTCTGTGACCTGTGGATGAGTCCACACAGGAGCAAGTGCATCTGAAAGCATCTTTGGCCATGGTTATGTCTGTGCTGCAGCAGGTATATCTTGGAAGGGGTTGTGGCCTAAGGATAAGTCTACACTGGAAAAGGTACACCTCAAAGCATCAATGGCTGTGGATAAGTCCATGCTGCAGCAGGTACACCCTGAAGCATCAATGGCTGTGCATGGGATCTTGCTGGAGTACCTCAAATCACGTGGCCATGGATAAGCTCTCGATAAAGCAGGTATGCCCCTGGAGGGGCTGCAGCCATGGGTAAGGCCATGTTGGAGCAGGTTTACTTCTGAAGGGACAGTGGCTGTGGGTAAGACCATGCTGGAGCAGGTGTATCTCTGAAGACATTGTGGCCTATGGAGAAGGTCACATTGGAACAGGTGCACCTCAAAGTGCACTGTGGCTGTGAATAAGTCTATGCCGCAGTAGGTACACCCCTGGAAAGACTGTGGCTCATAGATAAGGCTCCATTTGGAGCAGGTACACCCCTAAGGGACTGCAGTCTGTGCGTAGGTCCAAGCCGGAGCAGGGGCAAGGGGAGCAGTTCATTGCAATGTTGAACCCAATGGACTGGTCCAAAGGGACCAGGGGTGGAGTTGTAATGTAAATACTTCTAAACTGTTGTAACCTGGGATTTGGGATGCATGTTATGGGAATTACTATAGCAGGAACCATCTGAACCAGTGGAAGAGAAGCCTTACAAGAAGCAGTGCAAGTGCAGCAGTGACCTATCCTGAGCTGGTTTTGGTGTCCAGTAACGCCACGCAACACAGCACCTCTACCATGCCGAGTGACTACCATAAGAGATGGAGCCCAAAGTCATGGACTGAAATGAACTCAGCAGATATTTTGTGGACTTCTGTGGACATTTACAGACATTTCACAGGGGTGGTCCGTAGACTGAGGGAATGATATCTGTGTATTGTATCAAAGGATGGGAGGGGGTGGGACCTGGTTAATGAGGATGTATTGGATAGTGTGGGACCTTAGCATGACATAAATGGTATAGAACAAGGGGTGGAGAACGTGCTGGTTTTGGCTGAGGTAGAGTTGATTTTCTTCATAGTAGCTAGTATGGGGCTGTGTTTTGGATTTGTGCTGGAAACAGTGTTGATACCACAGGGATGTTTTAATTACTGCTGAGCAAGTGCTTACACAGAGCCAAGGCCTTTTCTGCTTCTCTCCCCACCCCACCAGTGAGCAGGCTGGGAGTGCACAAGGAGTTAGGAGGGGACACGGCTGGGACAGCAGACCCTAACTGGCCAAAAGGATATTCCATACCATATGATGTCACGGTCATGCTCAGCACAAAAAGCTGGGGGAAGAAGGAAGGGGGGGATGCTTGAGGGTACAGCGTTTTGTCTTCCCAAGTAACCATTGCGCATGATGGAGCCCTGCCTGCTGATGAATTCCTTATTTTGCTTTGCTGGCTTGTGTGGCTTTTTCATTACTTATTAAACTGTCTTTATCTCAACCTATGAGTTTTCCCACTTTTACCCTTCTGATACTCTCCCCCATCCCACCAGGGGAGTGAGTGAATGGCTCTGTGTTGCTGGCTGGGGTTAAACCATGACAGCATATTCCAAGGAGGATGAACCAATTTCATAGCTGGTGTAAGCCTATTCAGCAGTGCAAGGCAAACTAGAAAGAGATCCAGAGGAAGAATCTCCAGGACTGTGAAATGAGTGCATCCACCCGTCCTGCCCTTCCAGCCCATCTCCAGACCAGAGCTATGGGAATGAGCGTGTGACCAGGGAATTGTAATTCCCTGTTGCTCCTCAGCCACTGCAAGCTCTCCTTGGAAGGAGTTCACAAGAAGTATGAGCACCTACAGGAACAAACCAAACCCTGGCCTAGGAGGAAAGTGGAGGGGATTTATCCCAACCATCTAAACTCATTACTGAGTGCAATTCCAGTGCTGCCAGGGACCAGGTGCCTACATCTTATTAACTAACTACAAAATGTTTTCTCCGGCATGTTTAACCCTGAAACCTAGAAAAGCGTCTTACAGTCTTCACAAATTAATCAGTGGGGAAGTCCTCATTCCTTGCTGAAATACTGCTTTCCCTGAAGCAATATTTGGACACTGCTCTCCCTGGTGAGTGCAGTTTTGAATGGTTCAGCAAATACAGTATAACCAATAATGCTGTATTCAACAGGGCTGAGGTAGGCACCAGAGCCCAGGCCAGCTGGAGAGAGAGCTGAAGGGCTGTATGTCCCCTCCGCTGCAAGCTCTAGATGGCTCAGTAATGCTGTGGAGCCATTCCCTGGGAGATGCTGACTCCAGCCAGAAATACTGTTTACACAGTAGCCTCACAGGTGCGTGGATTTGAAGTCAGCAGCTGAACCTAAAAAGTATTTTTGGGTTGCTCATCCATGATATGAGCAGACTGAAAAGCAGGATGGTGTTTATGTGCATATAATACTTCCAAGTGGATATGTCACACTTTTCCACTGAGACTTGAAGATCCCTTTGGCCAGCTCCTTCTCTAAATCTGCAATTGGTGCATCTGCAGGGAGAGAGAACAACAACATCTTAGCTGTCAGTGAAGATGTTCTTAAAGCATATTCTGGCTGGCAGGAGTTCCCATTTGTGAGTCAACCTGTCCAAGTGTAACTAAAGACACAGCAGTCTCAGTGTTCAAGCTGCCAGCTGTGAGCTTTCCTCACCCATTGCGTTACAGCAACAGCTCCACTGAGATTTGAGCATCAAGCAGTGAGGAGGTGATATGAATACCTTTTCTGTCTGAGGACATGGCTCAAGGCATTTTCTTCAAGGAGAAGTTAGTTTATTCCTTCATTCATATTAACTAGTCCAGAGTAACTCAGAACAGCTGGCAACCCCTCTCCACCAGTGGCAACATGGACTTATTTTTTTGCCATGTTATCTCTGGGTGGTGCTGCACTGTCCATCCAGCTGTAGGTTGTCCCTTGAGTTGGTGGCAGCATCCAGCGCCCTGTCTGGGCACATCGCATGTGTGTGCCATGGCTGAGCCCAGACCCTTCTGAAGGCTTCCTGGGAGGTGCTCTCTGCCTTTGGGCATTCCTCCTCTGCTTCGTACGGGTATATTTGTGGGGCTGAGTGTCAACCTGCAGGGACTGCTTGCCACCTTTTAAGTCCCAGGGAGATGCTCCAGGTGGCAGGTCTTCAGAGCTCTCAGTGTGAGCTGGTCAGACCAGGCAGATTGGACGTTCTCCCTCCTTGACTTGCCCAAGGTGCTGTTCTCCTTTATCCCTGACTGCATTTCAAGTAGTATCTCTATGCTCTGTCTCTGTCTGCTCTGGAAGCCCTGAGAAGCTTCCAGAAATACACCACCAGTACCATGTCTGCCTCCAGAGCTTTCTTTTCATGACTCTTGTAACACGCTGATCCTGGTGGCTGCATCCCTCCCCTATTGCTGCCTCATGACCCCTTTTCTGTCCCAGCTGCCTGGAGCCACCTCTGAACTCCTCTGTTCATCAACCTCTGAGGCGAGGGAGACCTGTCCTCTGTTTTTACAGCACCTAGCACAATAGGTGGTCTGTGCTTTGTGCTCTCCTATATGCTTACAGAAACCCACAGGTTCATATCAGCACGCAGAAGCCTTCTGCGGCACGTCACACATGCCACGGCTCGCTGGCTGCGCTCACGATGTTTCCTGAGGTCCCTTTGTTAAATAAACAACAACAGAGATGGCTGTGCCTTGCCTGGGTTATTGTATTCCTAACACAGAGAGCTTCTGCTTTGAATAACATTATGTGCAAACTTAACGGTCATGTCTTTGTCCTCCAAAATGCATAAAATGCCCCAAAATGGGAGGATGCTCTTTTGTGAGATGGAGCTAGTCCAAATGGGCCATGGTCTGGTCCCAAAAGTGCAACAGGACCTCAACAGACCTGCTGAATTTGGCATTTGCAAAGGAAATAAAATCACTGCTGCTTCTGGATAAGGAGAACAGAGGCAGGAGGCTCTCCACCAGGACAGCCCCAAGGGCAATATGGCTTTGGGGAAGAAAAGCTCTGGGTTGCCTGGCTCTGTCCTCAACTCTGCCCTGGTTGGTTGCCTAACCTGGTGAAACTCCTTTTAGATACCAGTATTTAAGGTGAGAACCTGCTATTAGGTGGCTAAATGTTGGCTTGACACTGGCAGGATATTAATAGCAGAGTTTATCATCATAAGTAGCATTAATAACTGTGGCAATAACTGTGCAGGACCTGCTCGTTATGATGACTGGCAGAGCAGAAAGCTGAAGCAAATCTCTCAGCCAGTGATGTAAATATTGAGATGTAAATTACCATCTTCCGTGCCAATCTCACCAGAAATACTGATATAAAAAATGATGACAAATACATTCCCTCTTCCCCAGAGCCCAGGAGCTGAATGCTGCCTGTGGAGCTGGACAGAAGCTGCAACGTTGGCGTTGCCTCAG